>NC_141797.1:10847799-11164674 GCF_054643075.1 Acanthaster planci | reverse complement strand
CTTTAACTTTTACCACTTAACCCTAACTTTTGAGGTAATTTAGCCAAAAAGGATTATACAGAACATGCGTTTTTACACGTACTACAGGCTACTGATCATTTTCTGATAGATCAAAAAGGGACTTTTCCCGAATGGTACTGTGACGCGACAGAGGGCGCTAGTCACTAGGCATAGTGCAAAGATATAGATGGCGCTCTGCCCAGTAACAGAGGCAGATGTTAGGCGCGCATAGCTGTGTGTTAAGCAAGCGCGGCGCATAGGCTCCGCCTTGTGCGTTGTGCGATAGGGCAGCGGAAGTCACTGCTTAGTCACGTGAGCACGTGTGCGGGCGTGGTCAGAGCAGCGCGAAAGCTATAAAAGGCGCGCGTAGGCTACGCTTAGTGTGGTCCTGATAAAGGGTTGATCCTGAGGTAAGGGTCGAGAATCCTGTGCGAGGGTTAAAGTCACCTAGCCTAGTGTGACTGTGCCTAAGTCCGAGTGGTGCGTGTGCTGTTGAGGGGCTCGGTAGGTTGAGGGGCTGATTGGTGGTGCGGTATAGTTCCTGATAGGAGCTTGCGGTCGATGCAAGGGCGCATTGCTATCTCGTGACGTGAGTTGCGTGTAGCACAGCCCTGACAATAAGCCCGTAGACTTGCTAAAGTCCCTGATTCGGCACTGGATGCCCGCAATTAATTGTGGTGTTCACTGCTCTGGGCGAAGTCCGGTCACGTATAATCACGCAGTTTCCCCGTCAATAGCGCCCTCTACTGGTGTATTGGTTGAGTGTGTTGATGAATAAACCAGCCGCTTGTGAATTGTTGTATATAAGTCAGGAGTCCAGGCGAAGTTTATTTCGAGTCAGGTCTGTCCGGGTTACGTCATTAAGTTTCGACCAATCAGATTAGCCATCATCTCGACGAAGACCAACTTTCTTGGGGGACGGTATACTTCGGTCCCAACGGACTCGTCCCTAGCCGCTCAGGGACTCTCCGGCGTGCCGTCCGACGCACTGCGCCTCGAGGAGGAGGGCGCCCTCGCCTTCGTCGGATGGGCGCGGCGCCACAGTACTTTGTCTTTCGAGGCAAATCCCCATGCCTGTACACACCATATATTTTGTACATGTCCGGACACTGGGCACATGAAAATCCCTTATAACAATTAAACAAATAAACTTGAGACGCCATACATCTCTGTGAACTTTCACAAGCAGACACTCCTCCATTCGTATAAATTTGGTTCCCATTGGAATCGCGGTTCAACAGTTAGAGCCGATTTAAGTCTTCCACATAGTTTGTGTACAAATTTTATACTTGGGAAAAAATGCCAAGGCCGCCTGCATTAAAAAACATACCCTATGGCTCAATCTATACCAGCCTAAAGGGAACACCTCACAGGATATAAAGTGGCACCATTCGAAAGAGTATCTCAAGGCGAACAACTTTCTCTCAGACTCAATCCTCGTATCTTGTGCAACACCAAAGTTATGACGTCACTTCTGGTCAATTTTCAAAAAAGTAAAGAAAAACATAAGAAATTGTTTTGGTCCCAAAAGATAACCTGTGGCCTGATTCGGATGCAAAAATATCCAAAGCTGGATGACGAGTCATTTTCAGTAATTTTTCAAGGGGTCACAAATAAAAATAGTGCCCTCGGGGAAAAGGCCATAACTCCGTGACTTTTTGATCTATGACCTTGAATCTTAGACACAAGGTAGATGAAGAGTTGTGCTACGTTTCCTGAAAGTTTCAAGGTCAAAAATTACGGGAGTCAAAGGTTATTGAGGGTCACCGAACGGGGACACCCCTTTTAATCCTAACCCTGACCCTAACCCTTCCTAACCCCAACCCTAACACTTTTGTACATACCCAGCAGATTTCTGAAACACAAATGAAATTCTTGTCTGGTCACTTATCTTTCAATTTCTCTTCAATCATTTATGGGTTAACCAAGTACATTTTTAATTACTCCCACAAAACCAAACCCCCCGAAAAAATTGATTTTTCCGAGTTCTGGTTGCAGCCACATTTCAAGTGGCAACCCTCAACTTTCTCGGGCACTTAAAGGACCATTTTTCAGCCGTAGTTTTTAGCCTTTCTGCTCTCATATGAAAGCTCAAAGACCCAGGGAGTTGATCCCGGCAACGATTTACACAATCTCACCATTTTGGGGGCCAAACAATCTCCTTTTTCAAAAGATACTGTGGGGGCACTTATTAATGCTAATGAGCTGGTCAGAAATTCTCACTTGAATTAGTGGTCTGCACGCCCAGCGACCCGACGGAAGACCGACATTCTTTTGCTAACTTGGAGTTAGCAATTATGAACACATGCCCGACATCGACACCGAGTAAACAGTCCCACAATGATTTTAAATAGCCTATGATTTATCCCAAAGGGGTGAGGGCTAAAGAAGGAAACTGACAACAGATTAACGAATTACGCAAACCTCAGGATGTCCAAGACGAATACAGTACCTGTTCCTCTGTTCAGGTTCTCGTCAGTAGACGTACATGTACACACCATCTCGCCTACCGAATCACGCTGCAACTGACGCGCTGGCTATTTAACTACAGCCAAGCATGTGGGGGCCTGCACCAATTCCTGTTGGTTAAAACCAGTGACGCAGCCCGATACGTCACCCAAATTTTTCATATACTGAAGATGCACATCCAGGGTCCGGCCACGAGAGGTGCACTGCACCGACGTCATGTTATATGCAAATAGCTCACCAGTCTGGAGACCCCAGAACTCTCTTTTTCAACGATTCGGTTCGCTAAAATGCCTTCTTCACAAATAAAATGGAATGTGACCTACATGTATTTGCCTTCCAAGCTCTCGCACATGTATTGCTTGGTGACACTGAGTCTCTTCTCGCTCCATACAAAGCACAGCTGACTGCTTTGTGAAAAGCAAAGCACCTAGTCGTCGAAAACGTGAAAAATGTAACTATTGCACAACACGCATGTATGAGAAAAGAAATAATTGTGGCGCAACTCAGGAGGGGGTGGGGTGAGCGTCGCAGGTATTTTGGGTCAATTCTGATCCCACCCACGGACAAATCCTGAGGGCACCAATGTCCTGAAGCCGAGAACGAATTCAAATACAAAAGACGTAAGCTTTTCCTATTATGACTTTAATAAATTAGCTTTGATAATAAGTAGGCACATTGACTGTAGATACTATCAATATTTTACACTAAAACACAGTAAAATAGAACTTTCAGAGTTGTAACTAAACCATAATATTTGACGATTGAACATTTCAAGCAGGAAACCAGTTTCACAAATTAAGGATCCATGGCAATTTTACTGAAGCTGTAGCCAAGTAATTGCATTTGACCCTGGAAGTGAAATGTCACACACAAAAATTGGCATATTGCATGTACTCCAAGACATTGGCTACATTCTAGACAGGCTTCCGAAATTGAAACACATGTAGAAAAATATAAATTACAAACATATATCAGGAAAAAGTGTGTATTGACCCAATTCCCAATATTGACCAAATTCTGTTCCACAACAATGGGAATCATTCAATTTGTGAAACTGGTTTGCTTTTAATATTTTCTTGAACGAACAATGTGTAATGTGTGTAAAATTTTACAAACAAAATTTCAAATTCAAACTACTTCAACCAAAGTAAATGTCCTGACCAATAAGGTTAATCCCAATGGAAAAGTCACAATTCAATCTAACTGCACTTTTGGCAATTAGGTTCTGACAGTCTTTTATTAGTAGCCAATCAAAATATGCCATTCAATTAAAATACCAGATAGAAAAATATCACACCCCCAATTTCATTTCAATGTTTATTTACAGATTTCAAAATCCCTTTTCAGTCAGACATGACAATGTTTCCATTGACCCTGTCAGTCCCCAATCCTTCAACTTCTGAAGGATTGATGACTTCTACGTTGGTTAACTAGAAGTTAATATGATGCATATTGTCACACATTACTTTTGAATCATGACTTTTCAAATGGAACCACAAAATATCAATAAAAATCTTATTCAAAATAACACGTCCCACACTGAACGTTTATACACATATGGACTAAAACTAACGTTAGTTTGGTTTAACCTGGTTATTTTAAAAACCTCTGACATTTGGTAGAGATAAATTTACAAATAAAGTAAATTATTTATAATTTCATCATATATTAAATATTTCTGGACAGGTTCTGAAAAGTTTACGGGTTGTTTTGTTTTGCACAATGATGTAGTAACATGTTAAATCTAGGCAAGCTGCTTAATGATTGCAAACATGGATGCACGTATGAAGGTCTGCTTCAGGTTAAAGTTGCTCAGCATCTTAATCAATGCATTTCACTTGAGCTCATATGGCAGCTTTGTCATTTCAGATGCCATCTTCAAACAAATCAATTGCCACCCATGGAGAAGAACGACTGCAATTCATTGCAGGTACACCTAGTCAATGCTCTCCTAAATATTTACCAGAACTTTGCAAATGGTACATTTAGCTTAACAGAGAGTACCATCAGGGTGTCGAGCTAAATTATTGGCAGTTCAGTAACCCTAACAGTCCTCAATCCTTCACCTGTTGGAGGACTGAGGACTGTTAGGGTTATGCCACTTGCCATCATCTTCTATGATTCATCACAGAACAGTGTCTCTTGCTAGAACACCGGAAGAAGATGATATTTCACTAAGTGACAAATCAACTTTTTCTGAATGGATAATAGCCGAATTTCAGATGCTCAGTAGTCCCTAATGATTGACATATTAGTTTGATTGTGAGTAAGGTCACATGCGATGCAAATAACGAAAAAGAACCTGCAAGTATGCCACAACCGACCATCGCAGAAGTCTCTATTTGTGTAAACTTACTTCTTTTTTATGGGCGACATTTGCATACAACTTGGTAACTTTTCCATTGGCAGTGGTTATACTACTTTTCAGCATAAACTCATCAAAACCTTTCTTTCATATGTAACCAACCATACAGTCTTTCACATACAATTAGAGACATCTGAACTATCACTCCAATTGAATGGAGTACACCGTCTTACAACTTAAAGCAAATTTTATATGCTCAACCGAATGAAGTAAATATCACTCATGCCAACATAAAAAATCTGCTTTAAAATGCACGATACTGCAAGTACATGTACATCACAAGTTAAACGAATACCCTACAAGACTAACCACCATAAAAACAATGGAAAAAAGGAGTAGTTAGTGAAACTGTCAATGTGTAAGTATTACTTTACCTACCTGCTACTCTGCTATTTAATGTAGATTAATTACCAAGATAAGAGTAAGTACCAGAGTGCTGCTTTCATTCTGTTGGTGTATTTAACCACCCAATAAAGGTAAACTTTAGGACCAAAATCTTTAACTTTGGAAATATGAAGATGAGTGAAATCAGACAGAACAATTTCAAAAATGCCAGAGAACAAAAACCAAACATTCAAAGTCTTCAAAGTCTCAAAATTTTCATAAAAATAAACTATATAATGTGTTAAATACAATCATATAGATGTTTGTATAACTGCCAGTAACATGCACTTTCGAAGTGTCCAAGTGTTTTAGGTATGTAGAATTCAGAGAAAGCACTTATACCAGTCTTCCACTGCAAACTCAGAAAACTGTGTGGGGCAAATAAAAAAGTGCAAGAAAAGTGACGAGCAAAATGTGGCCAGATTGAAACTCTACCAGTTCAAGGTGTAGGATTGGTATTCACAATCAAAAACATGTTTCCACAAGTACTGCATGTACCATTGTGAATTGCTCCCATTTTGCATAAAAGCTCAGCAAACGGACTTTCACATTTAAACTTACGGGAAAAAGTCAACCAAACGATAAAATGCTATTCAGCTTAATGTATTTATTGCACCAACAGTAGAGTATCCATTTGAATGGTGTCTATGGTGCATTGATAATTGGCTGCAGGAACCAAAAAGCACTCTTGGAATCCAGAAGACAGAAAATATATGTATCTCTACCATAGAATTACCATACATTACTGTTCAAATCAATGTAAACAATGAAACCTGTCTACAAAATACATACATAAACAAAATCCAAAACAAATCTGTACCTTTTAGTCTCTCTGGACTTTGGACAATTTTAATTTCTCAACTGTGTCTGTAGTGAGCGCATATAGGATTTAATTTTCCATATATCAGCGTAAAAATGTACTTGTTCTCCCTTTTCAATTCCAAACTGTTTGGAAGCACAGGATATTCAATTGTACTGTTTTAGCCACTAAAACTCTTCTAACAAATTGATGAAGACATCTTTGGGTTTGGGCAAGACTGTTAACTATCATACCAACAGGGAAACAGGTCAAAATATAATCACTGAATGGAAACAATTCTGTGAATTAATCACATAATTCACAATGAGGTTAAAATTTATCTTTTGCAGAAAACAGGTGGAACACAAAAGAAATATTGATCAACTACATCAGATGTTGAGATGATATTCAGCACTCTAGTTCTCATCTTATCAAATGGAATATTTGTTATCATCATTAAGGTATGCTTAAAGGTCAAATGACATGCTGCTACAAGAGTTTTAACCACCACAAGGCAAACACTCATTGGATGAATCTGTAGATATGTGTACATGTACGTAACATGAAGAAAAGGTCCCAAGTCTCGTTCTATGGGAACTTGGCATACACAAAAGTCTGCTAATTACAATTCAGCTACTAATTATTTATGAATCACAGACTGCCAAAACTATTTATCCAAGAGGGAACAAGAAATCCAACTTCAGGTCATATATATGGATCAGAAGGGGTAGTAGCCTGCATTTAAGCTTGTTAAATGTAAAAAGAGTAAGGGAAACATGTCCAAGCTCCATTAATTTACCAGTTGAACCTTCTGGGGAATATGCATGTGTAATTCCTAAAGCTGCTAGACAATATATGATACCAGTGAAAAACACTCGGACATTACAAACAGGGATGTCTCCCTGCTAGCATAACAACCTGTCCCAACCAAGAGTGCTGCCTGTGTGGTTATTAATACTCTGACTCTCTTCAAACACCTACGCACCAGTTCACAAGCTTCTATTTGCAAGGTAACACTCTCAAAAATCTACATTCATGTGGTTAACATTTACCTGCCCACAAAGTTCTGGCCCAACAAACTCTTTGGCCTGCTTTTCTTTATTTCCTCCATGAAGAATTATGGTAGTTTCAGATTGTTTTTCTGTGGAAATTATGGTAATTGTGGACATATTCCAAAGTACACTTTGGAGTAAGCTTATTCAACTACTACAAATTTTTCAAAGTGCCTAAAGGTAAGTATTGATTACCAGATTCTAAATGCAGATCTCAAAATGTCACTTGGACCTTTTATAAAGGGCATTTTCCTCCATCAAATTTTATATCATCTGGGAAATATACAACTACAATGAAGCCATGTGAAGGGTGGAATACAGTACTTTCAATGTGTTTATGCTTAACCTGTTGACAAGACTTGCAATTAGGAGGCTTTAGTTGACAAAGTTTCCATTTCCAGCACTATCAAACATAAAGAAGACCAGGAGCTTGGTTGAATACATGCACTCTGTGGACAGGTGATTTTTCAATCTCCTTACTACACCTTTCAAATATCATAATTAATTTACTATGGGCCAAACACAGCTTCTAGCCAGATATATAAAGCCAGCGAAGTTGGTTATATACACAAGAAACAATGTCAAGGAATGAAAACTTACAACAACCAGTGCATATACTGTATACTACAAAGTAGCAGGTCAGATCATTAACATATCTCAGGCCATGTCCAAATAGGGTTTCCAGAGCTATGGCCGTTATTGTCCAAAATACATGCTTTTCCAATGGAGCAAAGACCTAGCTCAAGACAACAATTAAGACACAGCCTCAGCCAGCCAGTCAGTAAGTCTTGTTGACATGACTAGCAAGGTAATTCATTCATGTTGTCATGGACAACCCATTCCAGTATAACATACAGTACATGTATTCCATCTTGAGATTGCTAATAATTAGTCCTGTTACTTGTACATCTAGCCAATCAATACACATTTTACCAACATCTCTTCCTAGTATAGCAAATGGGGGCTGGGCCAATAAGACTTGTTGAATACATAGCCTTGGTAAGTATTCCTCATCAAATTCAGTTTTCTTTCCTTTTACATTGTACATTTCCTTACAGCCACTGAGACTGGCACAGAATTTTACCATTCTGCTACAAACACATGAATTATTTCTAAAAAGTACAGGTTAAAGTCTTTGTTTTTCTCAATGGAAAGTTGAAGGTGTGTTATTTGACTACATAGGAACCATGCAATATATCCTTCCAGCCATTGCCCCAACCCCAAACACTTTACTGCATTTTTCTTTTTTGTAAGTTTAAATTATACATGGCTGCTTAACCTCACACTTTGTAGCATCATTAATATCGAGAAATACTCCAACTATCCACTAGTGTCCAACCTAACTGCTTTCTTATTGTTTTAATTTGAAAATAAAGTCCAGTTTTTGTTTCTTTTCCAAAGGAATCTAGGAAGTATGTAATGCCAATGCTGCTTTAAATTTCATGAGTGATGTTTGTATCCCAAACAGCTTCATATAAGTACATGTATGGGGGACTACGGGATATCCATCTCCCATTAAAGAAAATACCAAGACCACTGCAAAGAAACAATTTATGACTTCAAAAACTTATGAGCACAGAAAACATAGGAATTTTACTCCATATTAGCACTTATATATTGCAATGTTACACAGTTCAGATAAATTCATCTCCTACTGAATGTACAAGTACTTTGAGAAAGATGTCATGAAAACAGAATCTTGATTTAAAGATTTATTTCAAACAAGTTGAGGTTTGTTTTACAAAATGTAATCCGATTATTTCAGCATGTCGGTGAGATCAACTTGAAGCCAAGACAGCCTTTGCAACAATAAAATTCAAACCAAGCAGCATAGATGTTGAGTGTTTTGACAATAAATCCTTGAACACTGGGTTTAGAAAAAGCTTTTGATCATTTTTTGAACATTAAAAATGATTTGACCAAAAACGGTCGGTGAGTCATTGATAACTGTCAGAATTCTATTCAGGGAACAGTTAAGAGCGGGCAACTTACAGTGAATGACAAAGTCTACAGCTGCATAAGACATTGGACATGTATGTTATGTTAGTTTTGAAACCACATGAATACATACATGTACAAAGGAATCCTGTAACTACTGCATATATATGGTACAGTAGCTGGGGGATTTCTTTTACCAGGATAGAATTTCTGCAATGAAGGCTCAAACTGGAAATGTACAAGTTCAAATTAAAACAAAAGAAGACTTAGGATGGACACTCTATGACAAATGAACTTATTCATTTCCTTAAAAGGTTCATACTTTGGGTCCTGGACCATTTAGAAGGCGAGTATTCTGGGCTTGCAAATTATAGCAAAGAGGGGTTTAAATGTGAAAGCAGCACACATTGATAACAGTGAACCAAGTGGCCATACGTGTATCTGTCAATTCAACTTCATCCCAAAAGCTTAATGTAAGAAATAAAGCTGGAAGGTTAAGGAACAAACTAAAACTCTGGATTCAACTCATCAAGACATCTGACTGAACATTCCAGTGATGGTTAAAGGGTCACAGTCAAAATATCTTGACCATGCCTAAAATTCTATCCAGCTGTATCTTTAATAGACCTGTTGTTAAATTTAGAAGCCTTATTTTATGCTTAGTGCACCTAACACTTTTGCAGTCTGGTTATGTAAGAACCCTGGCATGTTTAATGTGTCCTTTTCTTTGAACAATTAATTTACCAAGAGTGGCAATTTAGAACCAGAGACTGGGTGTGGCAGATATGTTTTTGAAATGCTCTACAGTCAATCATGACACCAATCAAAAGAGAGATATGCATTACCACGTACGGTGCAGTTCTTCAATGTGTCCGATGGCATCCAAAATATGAAACTCACGGATAAAACTGGATCTCTACATGGGATTCATGATGTATGTCCTTCTCAGGGTTGTTAATGTGTAGCCTGTTCATGTCAATACTTTTGAAGGCATGTCAAATCTTCATCGCTTCACTATTTGATTGGTTTTCCCCTGAACAGTCAATCTGCATATGACAGGGTACGCACTGCAAGGAGGCTTCACAGCTGATTGCCCAGATGCCCCTGGTCTTTGCCTCAATGCCCATTGAAATTTCCAATTAGACAAGTTGATATTTTAATAAAAGGGCCCTTTGCAATTGAGAAATTGCCTAGCCTCTTCAAGAACAAAGTTCCACCCTGAATGGTTGATTTTTTAACACCCCACCTTAAAATTGGATTGCACCGTGGAGGGTGGTGCTTTTCACATCTGTCAGATGGAAGTTTATCCAGTGAAAATACATGTACGTGTATACCACGATTTCCTGTCCATGTTTGTGAATTTCAAAGACACAGCTGGACAGAGATTTCTGTGATGTTCCAATTCATACAAAGGGAAGCTACCATTTTCAGAAAAGTAACTGGTTTTGAAATAAAGCAACTGCTGACAACAAAATAGTTATATTTGAACTGGAGTTAGACAAAGCACCAGTAACCACAGAATATCTCACATCCATATACTTGAAAGTTCGTACAAAAAGTATTTAATCAAACTATATTCAGAATTTACAGTTTGAATCCATGTTTTGTACAATTTGGTATTCACTTTGGCTGATTGTGTCAGCAGGGTGTATACAAAGACAGAGTACAGTGCAATCAGTTTGACAAGGTAACTACCAGTCACTCGTACATGTCAACCAGTCAATGAAGCACTCCTAATGACCCGACTATGGCACCTAGAATGCTTCTCCCATGTCCATTTTCATCTCAGTAATGCTACCCTTTAATGACAATGCTTGGACACCCTTAAATGTTATACACAATACCATGAACACATCAAAATGCTTACCAAATTTTCTTGCCGCTTGTGTTCTTACTGATACAAAATGACACAAGTCACTCACAATTTAAGTAAACAATTACTTCAGTACCTGTCTAGGTCATAAGCCTTTGTCAGACCCTACCTCCCCTCAACCCTTCCCCTATTTCATGAGACATCTTAACGCTATCTTACCTTGTTCCTTATTACATGTATTTCTGATCAAATCCTGTATAACATTTAAAATGCATTCTCGCCGGGTATTTGATGCATTACTGAACTGGATGTATAATTCTGATAGTTTTAATATGTACCTTCCTTACTCCTTTTATCTAGAATAGAGCCCAATGTAGTCAATTAATTCAACTGGTGATCTAGACTTTACAATCCAATACATTCCTAACCCCTATGCCTTTGATTCCTCTCTTTCAATGGCTTCCAACAAGTTATCTTCCCAATAACTCAAGGTATACATCTCACTGCCTCAGAGTTGGAGACAGCACTTACCCCATCAGATCCATGAACTGTACTGCGCAGCCCTGTAGACACCCCATGTTTACTGAGGTGTACGTACTTGCGACGGCTGAATACAAAGATCTTGAGTAACTGTTTACTCCTCATCTCTGTCCCCTTCACCATCACCCTCTCTTTGCTCACGATCTTGATCTTCTTCTTCCTCCTCTTCCACTGGAGCTGTTCGTAACTCCTTCATCTTATCCACATAGTCACTGAAGATGTCACGGAAGCGTGCCCATGACCGCTCCGGAATAGTGATGGATGTACGGTACTGGTTACGTGGCTATAAGGTAATGGTACCATCCAAAGATCATTAGTCGATCTCAGTGGATAAAAAAGGGATACTTGAACACACTGGCAATCATGTACAATCTGCCCCAAGCTGGAGTGCACCATCACGGATGAAAAACAAACAGATGGTGCTAAGTTTTCTAACCGGGTTCTTGCACACATTTGGTGTGCACGCAAGCTCATATATGTACATGTACATTCCAGACAAATTTGTTGCACGTACTCAGCGTGCTACACTGTAAACGTCAAACGTACATAAAAATTTCCAATTTCAAAACACACCCTCTTTTGTTCCTGCTTGGAGCAGATAACCTGAAAGCCTCTAATAGTCAAGTATGAGAAATGTACAAATACAGTATGGTTTGGGGAAGTAGTGGGAATTACTGTTTCCGAGGTGTAGGTCAACTTGACGACCTCCTAATGCAAAGCAGAGGGAGGTACATGTAGTCAGTACTTGTAGCACCTGTTTATCTTACCTTTTTTGACAGTCAAGTTTTCGGCAAGAATAACTCATTTTGTACATGGCTGATATAGCCAAGCTACAGATGCTAACTTGGTCCTTGTCTTACAAAGGTATGGTTTTTATAGATGTACATGTATGTATAAATACATATTAAAGAAATGTCATAACCACAGAGCTATATATCAAAAGTAGAGCACTGACTAATGTACAAATTGATTCCTGCTGGGCGCATTCATATTTGTGCACAAACCTATGGAAAACTGGACATTTTTGACGGCTTTGGTAAGGCTAATTGAACCTGTATCTTGAAACAGTATGTCAACAAAGGCCATATGCAAAAAACTAATGCACAATCAGTAAAGAAGCATTTTATTTTGCTGGTTGTAAACAACATAAACACTTGCACATATGTGCTGCAGGTAACTTAGCCATGACTCTTTTAATTGGAGTTTAGGAGTACCCAGTCATGCCAGTAAGAGTTGCACTTAGAATGCATAATTTGACGTTAATCCTATCTGATTGTGATTGTCATGATTGTTGTCCCAGCACACACATTCATTACAAATGTCTGCACCCTGGTCGGTGTCAACTTTTCTCTATGGCAGAATAAGAAGTTAGCACTGTAGTAATTAAATATAGCTCAAGGGTAATAACACAGGGATTAAGCTAGCTCACCTGTACTTCACTAACACGCATGAAGATGCCTCTATAGTTGTTGCCAATATCAAAATAGAAGTTTTTATTTTCTACTCTGATGAAGCGATTCTCTGGTAACTCAGGTTGAACATCAGCTAAATTTAGAAAAAGACAAGACAAATAAATACTATAAATGTATCAGCAACATGCAAAAAGCCAACCAATACCATTACTGTCACCCAACATGTACACGCTGCTACCCCACACATACACACACAAGTGTGTATTTGCCTGCAACTGGGGACCCCCTATTGTTCCTCTTTTGTTTGTACTTTATCTTTTTTAGAAGACCACCCATATGTTTTGTACACAGTTGTCAATCGGGGACCCTCTGTCTATCAGGGACCTTATTGTCCTCTATTGTTCAAGGTCCCCAACTGAATGCAGAAACAAACTCACAGCTACCCCACACATACACGCTGCAACCATACATGTACATGTATCCAGTTGCATTAAAGTCAAAACAAAAAATCGGCCATATGACCAAATAAATCCACATAAAGGGAGGCATTCTTTCCGTGTGAAGTAAAATCTCATTAAGTCAAACCTCAGGGGAATGGACAAAGGCTTAAAAAATCAGGATTTTCAGCTAAAGAAAAAGCCTGTGTTTTGTAGTCCAATCATGATTACATGTACATGTATACCCACAAATACATGTGCAGTACTACGTTGCTCTAAGATGCACTTTTGTCATTATTTTCCATGTCTCTGTCACAACTCATCATTTTACTGAGATTTTTGTGAAATGTTACTACCTACTAATTTTCATTCTATTGACAAAAAATAAATATATTCAGTGGTGTACATTTGCGTGGCTATCTTTCTTTCAAATTGTTTTATTCTTATAATGTCTGAAGTACAACACTCCATGCAGTCTCAGCGTTTTCCTATGTTTGGTCACGGCCATTTCACGAGCTTTACTTCAGGAGATATGGCTGTCCAAACAAGGCAGGTCGAGCTAATTAAATTAAGCACAAGTTTACCCGTATTTCAAAACTAATAGACAGATTGACATAAAATTTCAGTTTGAGGGTTCTCAATGAATCCAATCAGTATGCCCAAATTTCATTTCAATCCACAACGGACAGGCTCAAATGTGTGTTGAATTGACACAGAATGACCAAGTAATAAGCCAAACTGACTCACCTGTGCCATTCTCAGTTCCAAATTCATCTAGGAGCTCTGTTAGGGCATTTTTAAATTCTACCAATCCTTGTGCAGGGAGGGCTATCTGAGTACGTCGCGCTCTGTTGACAGTTTGTGAAACCTACAGTAATTATAAAATCAAAATATTACAATCCTAATTATTTTCAAAGTCTTAGTTTAGTTTGAAAGCTTTCCCAACAAATATATATATATAAATGCAGTTAAACTGTGGTTTGACTGGACCAAAGGATTTTTGATGCAATTTTCCAAATTGTAAGATCCAGCTTACTGCTATGCAGCAAAGAACTGTCAACTTCACCTCTTGTTGAGATACGTCTTAAAACTTTGAACATTCCTGTTTCAACTGGAATGCCCCATCAGGAAATGTGCTCCCAGTGAGAATCTGTTGTTTCCATTAGGAATGCACCACTTGGAATTCACTTACACTTCTCCCTTAGTTCCCGGTTGGGAAGTTAACGTTGTTCAAGCATGGCACATTGAGTGTTTAAAAGCCAACCCCTGCTACCCCAAAAGCAATGTGGCCCATACATGTACATGTACAAGGTTCATATGTTTACAAGTACTGGTATATGAATGCCCATGTACATGTACAAACTACATGTACACATGTACATGTTTCAGACAGACTGACTTCAATGCAGTTTGTTTTAAAGCGAACACAATATGGTTTCCATAAGCTGTGCTCTTGCATGTATCCCTCCTTGATCAAATAATATGTATACCATATCCCAGCCTGCAAAACAAGTAGAAGTGTCTGTTTAATAGTTAGTGTACTCATAACTCATTATTTTACCCAGGGCAGTGTACAGTTATATTACGACTGATGAAAGACTGAAAGAAAACCAACTGAAATCATAATCCTAACAGTCATGCACATCATTTGGGTTACAGGACTCAAGACTAGAAAGTACTACATAGTAGTCTGAGCCTGAAGGACCTACATGTAGTGCTATAAATTACTACTTCTGGCTAGGGCACCCTCCGAGAACAATAAAGTCGTGCGTGCTTAATGCCACAGCACTGTATGGTACATTGTCTTATCTACTGCATTTTATGGCTTCAGAGAACAGTCAGGTCATGTCCTCTTACAAGCAACAGCGCTGTATATTACATTTTACTACTAAGTAGTAATTTTTAATATAACGTACATGTAGGGTTGGGGGGAATTAAAGTCACTTTACTAAAGCACATTTCGTCCATAAAAGCAGTACAATGATGAGAACTTTACCTTTAGAAATCTACCCCTGTTATTTTCTTTAAGATCAAGGTAATAACGTTTGTTTTCATTGATGATGACTTCACTCTTAAGTCTGCCATCCTCTGGTGGGTTGTCAGGGTTGGGTGGACCAAGTTGGGCATAATGTTCACTAAATTCTGTCATGTGATCACGTAATGCTGCTGCAGCAGACATGGCCAATGTTAGCCGGCTCTTTCCTCCACTTGCCCCCACCTGAGGAAAACGCAAAGACAACATTTCAAACAAAACAGCAACTACAGTGCAACCGGGTAACATTTTAAGGGGGGGGGGTGTTGGGAGGCCCATATTTTCTGGATGGGAGCACATTAGGAATACCTCGTTCTCATGGAGTGGAAGGTCATTAAAGAACGGGCGGATTTATTTTTGAAAGGGAAAGGGGAGCAAAAGGGCACACGCAGCATTGAGGGTGAGAAGGACATGCCCCTATATGCCCCCCCCCTTTGGTTACATTGCTTTACAGAGTTCGAAATAACTGAATAATGAAAACTACACACACATACCAATTAGTAACTGGCCTGAAGTCCACCCTGTCTTAGCCTCACTCCGGCCTCTTAACAAACATGTTCATTACAACACTGTACAACAGCATACCAAATAAATACACGTTCTACACAATGCCCATTTTGACAGCCCATACATACCTGTACATGTAGCTAAACCCAGTGAAGCATTAAGAATCTGTACATTTTCAACGTTTTCAAATTAGTTTACCCTATGAGTAAGATTTGAAGCTTTGTACAGTGTAAATGATGTACAGCTGGACCAGGAGAGGGCACTAGTTTCTTGGCAACAGAGGCTCCTTTGGTCATAACTAGGAAATGAATGTGTTACATGTACATCACTATCAACAAACACACACAACCAACATGGCTCTTTTCAACCAATGAGGGCGTGCTTCTGCCTGAGGCGGATACACACAATGCAAATAGTTTGTCAGTACAACCATGTACGAGTCTGTGCAGGACATTATCATATCTCTTCTTGTAAGAGGTGGTTCTGGACAGAACAGATGCTAAGAATTATGTTCTCTATAATATTACATTTTTCCAGAGAGAGAATTGCAATATTGAGAACAATATCACCCTCCCCCCAACATTGGTTGTACAACCTAAAACTCTCACCTACAGTACAAGTACATTGGTTGTACTAAGAACCTGCCACCCACCTGTATGTACATGTACCTCCACAGCATAATTTTCCAGTATTCATTTTTCGATTCCAAATACAAATAAAACGTTACGAGACAATATGACGCTATAATTTCAAGTACAAATACCTCAGCAATTTTAATAAATTTTCCTCTCCTGTTTTGCTTGACATCGATGTAGTATCTCTTTGTCTGTACACTGAGAGTCTTTGTGGCCAGTTCTTGGACCCCTGCAACATCAAATTAAAAAAGGAAGATTGAAAAAACGTCGAAAACTTTTATAATGCTTTAATGTTTGACATGTACATGTACAAATGAATATGCTGACCTTTACAATATATGGTACGTGTATACACTGTTGTGTGTGCTTTTAATATACAGGCAAATGTAGGAACTGGTCATACACTTGTCTTAAATATGGCCTTTTCATTGGTTGAATTGGTTCAGTACAATTACTTGACAGAGCGACATACAGTACGTGTACAATGTACATGTAACTGTACAAATGTTGCAATAACCATTAGACATCACATCAGCCAGCGCTGTATGCACCTAGGCAAAGCACACAACCCTGCTGTGTACAGGATAACGCAGGAACAGCTAACCACTAATGTTCAACAATTCCGTACGTGTACGTAAATTGCCCATAATTATCCCTCAGAAAAACAACTGCATAACATCAAGATAGAGACATGGCAACATAACTGTTGTTACTTCATGGCGTGTATTACGTGTTTGTACTCTGCAGAACACAACGGAATAAATGATAAAGATGGGGGAATTCGGTTATATAGTACCTACATGTAGCGGCAGTACATGTACATGTACGTGTATATTGTATAACCTTTTTTGTAAACATTAAGAAAATCAAAACGGCAAGCTGCCCTGGTTCACTGCTGCATGTACAATGTACATTGTATACATGTGGAAATCAATTCATTTCAACAAACCCATGAAACTTTGTATAAAGTTTTTGTCTTTAGCTACATGCATGTGTACACGTATACACCCGTATGGATTATACACTGTATTTGAGTGACCAACAGGTACATGTACACTGTACATGTATACATGTACATGTACTTTGTGACCTTTCTTCCTTTTCAAAAATTTATGGCTAAATGTACGGGGATGTGAATGCATCGAATAAACCTGTACTATTTGATAAAATCCAAGGTACATGTAAATGTAGAAAATACAATTCTGAACATTAGAAAGTACATGTATCTTTCATTTAACCATCGCTACCTAAAACCATGATCACTACTCACCCCCACCATATTGCTTTGCACCCATCTACCAATTCTTCACTGCATAGTACTGACAAATTCCCACCTCATCCGTGATGTCCTATCGTACACATACATGTACACGTACTTTCCATTTTATTCCACCAAATCCCCAATCCAACCTACCAGATCCCCAATCAAATCATGAAATCTACATGTATATTCTACCTAACGCCAGCCACAACCCCTACCCTACCAAGTCCCCCCGCCCCGAATATAAATTTCCATCCAAGGGTCGGACTAGGCCCTTGCGGAAGTGAATGCTCATTTAATTCTAAACTTAAGAAGAAAAGATCTACATACATGTACATGCACTGTGTACATGTACAATGTACTGCACAAGTATGTACATGTATGTGTACATGAACAGAGTAACATGCATACATGTATATGCAATGCAATACAGGCATTTCACAACAGTGCACCACCAAGAGTTTGGAAAGCATTGGCCAATCATAATACATGAACTGTGTCAACCCTTTCCAAATGTGCACTGCCGGACGACCCATCCAGACGAGTCAACCCATTCAATTGTGCATTGTATATTTTTGGTCACCGCGTAACTCTTGGCGGTGCACTACTGTGAAATGCCACATTATATACATGTACATACATGTATAACTTTAACCCAACCATCCCCATCCCACACTAACAAATACCCACCCAAACCAAAGCAACAAACTCTTATCCTCGATCCCATTATATTCTATCAAATCCCACTCCATCCCACAAACCTTCGCCTCATCCAGCCACACCCCCTTGCACTTCATGAAATCTGCACTATACATGTACATGTACATGTAAGTATACCATTTCATACTAAATACATGTACATTTATGTCAGGAAGGTATCCGGTACCAGTACAATGAACAATTTTAACTCATGAACATAAACATGCACGACAGGAATATGTACATACTGTATTGAATTAAGGTATAAAATGTTTATTGTAAGAAATTATGTTAGAAATTATAATTCCGTAAGCTTCCTAAGATGTGAGAGGGCACATGCACTAATGGGTACATGAGTGTTCCGAGGTGTAAGAAACCAAGTCTGAGTAAAAGCAAGTTCAGACTTGTCCTATCATGCCTATGGTACATGTACATGTATGCTATGTACAGCCACATACAGGTATTTATACATGTACATGTAATTGTAAGCAGTATATTTGGCCAATCTGCACAATCCCTGATCACTCTACACAATTCATTACAATTACACATTACTTTACAATGTATTTCTATTTTTGGAACAATCTATCACAACTGTGAAGTAGAAAGACACAATTGGCTGATCATGCTGATGATGGAACTTTCGACAACTGTGTAATAACATCAACTGATCATACAGAGATCAAGCAATCACATACATGTACATACATGTACACGTACATGTGTAACCAATCGCACCCAACATCTACATGTATGTACACGTACGTGTATGTATACACTGCAGGCATAGTTCCAGGCACTATCAGTTTGGCATGTTTGGTGCAACAAATGAAGCTATCCTTGACCACAAAGTCCCAAAAAATTCAAACTTCACCAAGCTACATGTACGTGCAAAGCAATTTTCTGACAGGTGTTATAATAGACCAACCACAGGACCGAGTTGGACCACGAGGGGGTGCAGTTTTCCAAGCAACAGAGGCTCATGTGGTGGGAACAACTTCGCTGGTTCACAAACGACTATGAAATTCACCCATTATGGTTGTTCTTTACCAACAAAATGAACACTCCCCACCAACAAGTTAAACGCTTTCGATTCTCACTGTCATAATGGATTTGAACCAATTACCTGATCCCTGCAAATCAGTGGTCACATGGTTAAAACATCTGCACTACTAAGCTGGAAGTTGTGGGTTCAAACCCCATCCGAGAAGATCATGATTTTATCACAACACTCAGGCCACACTGGTAGGACTAAGTTAAATTCCCTATGCACTGCCAAATTAATACTAAACTTGTGTATGACTGCAATGTCTCAATGCCACAGTCGCCAGGTCCCCAATGTGTCTAAGTCTGCCACCTTCCATCAAGTCTGATTGGTTTTCACAGGCAGGGACACAGGCTGGGACAATATAGGGCCTACTGGTAGGGGACCTGGTGATTATAGTTTATACCATCATGATCATTAGTGGAATCTACATCATGTTTGAGAAAACTGCAGGGTAAACAAAGCAAGAGTAGGATTTAGATACATGTACATGGGGTTCATTTCCTTTAGCACCCTGTTCCCTGAGGGAACAAATTCTACTTCTTTGAAATAACTTATCTAAACAAGTTGTGGGTGATGTCTTCTTCCATATCAGAAAGAAAAGAGAACAGGGCTTTTGGTTTGGGGTAAAACTGCAGAGTACCTAGAAGAGCTGTGAACGACCTGGAACAGTGGACGTTTGTTTTGATCAATCCCAAAGGCCTGAGTCAGGTAACCAGAGGAAAAAGAAAATGGTGTGATTCGAATGAACAGTTGTCCTTTGCCAAACTCGGGTTAGGAATTTGAAGTTTTCTTGCTTAAATATTGTCAAAATTACCGAAACTAGGCCTATCAGGATTGAGTAATGGTTCTTTAAGCTCAAATGTTAGTAAGTTTGAGAAAGTGGACTTAGTTTCCTTATTATGCTAAGGAACAGGGTGCTATAATGGTAATGAACCCTTATACATGGCTGACTGGTTACAAACAAGCACATGTAAATGTAGGCCTACACATAAACGTGGCTGCAATGTAGGCGATGTACATGATGTGTCATGGTGGTTTGATGCGCATAGTAGGCCCTGCGTGTGTATGTTCAGTACACGTAGGCCTACATGTACGTGTATGTGGATGTGCATGTTTGTCATGTACATGTAGGCCTATGTCAACAATGTGCAGGACTCAAGGTTCCATACATCATGTACATAGGCCTATATCATACATGTACAAAATGATGCAGGCCTACATTGTACATACACACATGCATGCATGGCACAGGCTACGTGTACACATTGTCTGACTGTCAACGATATGCCTGCCTTTGTGATCATGTGCAAAGAGAATTCCTGTTGTGTACACGACGTACCTTATTTGTAAATATATGTAGGACCTATATCCATGCAGATGTAGGACCTCCACGTCCAAAAATGGCCTGGGCCTACACATGTAATGTTGGTTACTGCACGTCTACGGTGCCGTGCACAAAATGCACGGATGGGCTGCTGAATGGCTGCTGGATTCTCAATGTTGACGTTCATCATACAAAAGCTCGGATTATTTTATGCATTGAAAAATGTTGATTTTTACACACCTGTATGGCTCTTGGATATTTTCTTTATCAGAAAATGCAATTCAGAAATGATGCCAAAAGCTCAGTTACCGTGAATTTTCTTCTAAGTATTGGCCAAACTGTGTACAAATTTCCGTGAAGCGGCCATGTTGTATGACCCCTGCAGGCTGGTTTAAATGCACGTAATCAGCTGACAGCCCGTGCTGTCAAAGCGCACAACTCGACGGTTTAACCTCAAATTATCCAGATTTTTTCACAAAATAGGTGCTTGGTACCTCAACACCATTGTGCATTTTTGAAATGTACGATATGTTTTGTTTACCTTGCCCCTGAGACTGGTCCTCAGTGCTTTCTCGGTCCGACATCACTCCTTTCCAGGCTGCGCGACAGCTCCCAGTATTTATTCGTGCACTATAGAGCCTCGCTTTGAAAATCTTAATATTCATTATACAGAAATTAACAATTCCGCTTGCTGAAAGTTTACATATATAAATATGAATTAGAAAGCCATTGCGGTGATTGGCCAATCAAAATCCTTGCGCGCTTGAGCATGCGTATGAGGATGCAAAGTTATCAGATGGAATGTGTGGAAAGCAGACGACATGTAAACAAAACACGTTCACGCTGGTGAACTCGGCCGACCCCGAGCAAACAACGCGACGGTGAGCGAATCCTGAAGTGCGATCGTCTAACGTGAAAAATTAGTTTGGGACATTCGTACCTTTTATAACCCACAGAGAAAGGTCAAAGCCTTCGGAGCCCTTTGGATCGACCGAATCATATCTCACTTTTGGTATTCTCTTTGTAGGCTCTTCAGGAAAGTGATGACTATTCTCAGAGTCATAAAGTCAGGCGAAAAAGCGTTCTGCGCTGTTATTGGAGAAGCAATGAACAGTACAAAGTAGGCCTGTAGAAGAACCAATCGCTGGCACGGAGGCTGAAGTAAGATAGTCGAAAATATGGGTGATCTAGACGACTACCTACCATGCTACAAAAAGAATGACTACGAAGTTGCCGCAACTAAAAAACTACTGTCTCTTAGTGCAGAATATCCGAAAGAGCGAGGAGACCCTGGTTGCCTAGCAGCGGCTTCTTGTAAAAAGACAAGGTAGGACATCTCCATTCATTTCAGATTTGTGTCACAAACTTAAACCATCCAGCAAAATTGAGTTAACAAAACAAAAGAACTGTTTATTATCTCAGCCGACTTTTATTCTTTGCAGATGTAATTAGAGCACCCTTATTTCACATAACCTATTTGATTTCAATTTCATTCTTTGATGTCCATTCAATAGAGACAAGTCTTATCTAGAAGAAAAAGGAACTTCAAATGAAACATCTGAGAACTCAGAAATGGAACAAGAACCGAAAACTGTGCTGACATCAGCTAAAATCTATGAACTACTTCGACTGAATGATAGAAATGAAAATGTTGCTCTCGTAAGTAACCGACAATGCAGTTTTGGAATGATCCAAACTGGTCATATAAATGAAAAGAGTTGTTGATTTCTAGGTAGAATTTGAGGATTGTGACAAAATGTTATCGTAATTTTTTACAACTCCAATATTTGTTCATATGTATGTATAAATGTATAAACCATGCCACAATTTTGTTTATTTGGAGAAAAGTGAAGCTAATTGTCATAAACTGAGGAACCAGCTACAACTTCAATAAATTTATGCTGGTTCAAATTTGAATGAATTGATAGTTTTCTTTTTGTGTTCTTTCTTACATCGGTTGCGCAGGATTTCTGCAGATGGCAGTTATGCCCGACTATTCATGCAGATACTGTCAATTACGGCATCGTTGATGCAAGCCGGCTGAAACCCAGAATTAAAAAATTCAGCCAATTTAGTCGTAATGTCAACAGCACCACTGGTAAACTATGCTCACGAGCATCCACAACACCATCTAAACTGAAGACAAGTCAAAGTTCCCGATCAAACAGTCATCAGAGACCAAGTAGTGTGTCATCACGTCCAAGTAGTAACAGTCGCAGAGAAGAGTTGGGAGGATGGCAGGAACCTCCTCCTCCGATACCAATAGAATACAGCTTTAAGTATCTCAAACACTCAAGACAGTACTCAGATCAATATAGGTACAGTACATTTAATTTCGTCAGTGTTCTTGTCAAGGGCAGATCAATGGGGGGGGTGGGTTGAAACAGGAACCATGCCCCGAAGAAAAAGACCTTGGCCTTTTCTTATTAATAACAGAATTAAAGGCAGTTTTTGTTGGTTTTCCTTCTAAATATGTGCAAAGGGCACTCAAATGTATCCTCAATCCTATGAAAGGCCAAACATGTTATAGGTCACAAAACAACATTTCCAAAGTTTTTCCCCTGCCCCAGAAAAGATTTTATTCCCCAGAAAATTTATTCTGCAAAAGAAAATAACTTCAAAAACAGTTGTAAAAGCATAATATTTAAAGAGGAGTCAAGATCTTTGCTAAAACAGGAAATTAAGAGCCACAGAGGTTGTTTGATTGGAATATAAAAACTGTCACAATTTACTTTGGCTTTCAGTAACCTTTTAAAATATCACACCATCAAGATAAGCCTATAATCATTTATGACTGAATTTAATATAGGAAGTCTGTCTTCATTCTACTGTATGAACTAATTATTGCTTTAATTTGCTCCGTTTTCCAGTAACAGTGTGCCAATCTGTATTCTTTCCCTGACAGAGAAGTGTACACGTACAGCAAGATTCGGCAAAAAAGTCTAGGACGATGCTCCTTCATTACTGGAGTAACTATCCCACAACAAAGGTTAGCAACCTGTATGAAAGGCAAAGCAGTGATGAGTGGTAAATCAGTTCCATCAACCACACCAACTTGTTCTGATCCAGACCAACTCAAGTCATCGGTGAGTTTGCATCTTTTGAGGGATATCTTCAAAAACAAGGCATCTATGTAGTTTTGTCTCAGTGTACTGTATCTCAAAATTAATATTTCACTTATTCTTTGAGATTTTAATCCAGGCAAGTTACAAAAGTGTAGGACAACACTTTATAACTTCCTTAAGTTTTATCGAAATAAATTAAACTGACCCAGATAATTTCAAAGTTAGCTTTGATAATTTTGCAATATTCAAACTGAAAAGCAAATAAGGCATGCTCTGATGTAGGACATTAGCTAGGTAATCCTGGCATGCTCTGATGTAGGGCATTAGCTAGGTAGTCCTGTGCATTTGCTGTTCTCTTGCAGTAATGACAAATGTTCAACATAGGAAAATCAGCTGTACTGTGGATGCTGTAACAGCCCCTACTTTTCAGACGGGACACTGGAACATCACCCCTTTTGTTAAGTTGACATGAATACAGCCTACCCCTCACAAACAATGTGTCCGTTTGAATGTGTGTACATGTGGATACAACCTGTCAGTGGAAGTATCAATGATTGAAAATAATCTATGTTCATTATTGACAAAATTAAACTGGAAGGCCTTCATCACATTTTGTGAAACCTCCAAACTCTACAATAATTCCAAAACTTACTGTTATCCAAAAATATACATATACTCAGATCTATATACATAATCAGAAAAGTGTCATTCTTATCCCCACTGTGACAGATAATCAACTGGCAATTAAATCAACAACTACTGGAGTCCTGTGATGTGGAGCTGTCTGTCAATAATCCATCCCCTACTGAGATTGCCATGTTGTCTAAGATTCCTCATATCCATCGATCTTCACCATCCATACCAAGCAATACTAACGGCAAGTATGGTGGAAAGGGCACAGGTGAGATCACAGCAACTTTTAGTGTATGCAGAGCTCTTTAATCTTGCCAATCAGGACATAAGAAAATGGTTGGTGGGGCAAATCTTGGAGCAAAAGCTGAATAAATCAATAAAGCTAGCTATCATTTCATCATTCCTATTCGGCCACGATCTCCCTCCACACACGTCCCTCCTGTGCTAGGTTTAGTCTGCTACCTAAACGTACTAACAAAGCTAGGACTCTAGTGCCTGTGTAGAGAATTAGGTGTATTCTTTGATTTGAAGTCTGTACAGGTTTGTGGTGTGCAGTCTTGGTGTAACAACGTAAATTGTAATGAAAATGAACTGACTGATTCTCTAATTGAAGAGCTTTCAATGATGCTAGTTGGACCATGGAACCAAAAACAAAAGACTCCACCGTTCTTTCTTGATTACATTATTTCAAAAGATGAATTTTCTTCAGTGGTGTTGTTTTACATGTAATAATCTGAGTTTTCATTTGTTTTGTTTCATATGAAAACTGTAACTACATGTATTTGCATGTTTTCTCTCCACTCATAAACCTGTTTTAATTGTTGTCTTATTTGCCTCAGATAAGCCATACCCATTTCAACTCAACATTTCTGCTGATGCCAAGACAGTTATTGCTCCAACTGTCAAGAGAGTTGGTCGTCCCATCTACATTCACTGACAATCTCTTGAGAATTATAACAATGGGATCAGATATTGATAAAAATATAAGTTCAGAAAATTCAGCTTGGGGTTGACGAAGATCCGATGCCACTATCCTTTTGCCACGTTTGATTGCCTTAAATGTCTAACTCTAGCTGCAAATGTTATGAAATTCATTGCATTGTACATCATTTGACTCTGAATCACCATATTCATTCTCTTTTTAAAGTGTCACAAATGAGTAGAGATTTAATAAATGAGAATGAAATTAAGTATTGTTCAAATTCTCTCAGTGGTTAAACAATTGTTTTGAATGAAATTTAAAGATTAATTTGAATTCATGCAAGTTAGAAATGCAATAAATTAGTTTTCAAGAGGTAATAAATGACTTTCTCATGTTTTATGAAATGATTTGAGTACAAACTATTTCCTCTAGAGCAAAAGCAGATCAAGAACCAAAGTTTTTTTAGGGGGTGGAATTAGAAATGTTTTCATTTTACTTTTAATGATCTCTCTGAGCCGTGAGACTTCATTTTGGTTTTTGCATGTTTTTAAAGAAAGGGAAAGCAAAGAGACACAAAAATGTGCTTTTCTGTCATTTTTCAAGAAAGAAAACATTGGGCTTGTTTTTGGAAGACCATGGCCCTGTTTCCTCCCCCCTCTACCTTTTGTTTTGGAGTTGTCTCTGCGGCACTCTACAAGGAACAAGGCACTTAGCTGTTTCAAACATGTACATCTGACTGCCTTGACAAATTAGGAAAGAAACGTAACACTGCAAAGCTTCCGCTGTGTTCCACTCTATTCCAGGATAAAAATTTGTTGAAACTATTTCTGAGATGTCAAATAAAGAAATGGGTTTATTCATCTGATTAACACAGGGATAAACAAAATTATTATGTGGGAAAAACAGAAAAAGTTCTGTGTTTTATCTAGTTTAATTTTAGGTTCTAAAGTACATTTGAAAGTTGATCAGAAATGCACTCAAATGCACAGATAAGCAGGGGAAGCATGGCTCAAATGATTATGACTGAACTGGAACTTTGGTCACTCCTCACTTTTAGTCAAAAGTAAATAATTAACTTGAAAACATGGGCAAGAGGCACACCTTGGCATTAACCTATTAACTGGATATTTCTTAACTTACATCAGTTAAAACAAAACAAATTGAGCACTTTTCAAAGAAAGTGTTTACTAATGTTATAATAATATAACAGAGCCCAAAACATTTAAACTGAGGACATGATGTCAGTGTACTGCTTTTGATATTATGATCAAACATTAGTTCTGAGTGTTGGTATAAACCACTGCAATCACAACATTTAACCCCAATCACTAGATAAATTATGTACAAAAAAATGATATGTTGTACCAATGAGACAAAAGTAACCAATAATGTAATACAATAACATACCACTTGACTCACATTTTTTCACAATCTGACATACCCATTTCTTGGGCAGTCTGCTCACATTCCAATGGGCCTGTTGCCAAGGGGGGAGGGGCCAAAGGGACCAGGTCCCCTCTGGCGGGAAGCTCCCCCCACCATCAGTAAAAAGTATAAGCATAAAAAATAGATTTTGTTTGTGTTATCTGGCCCCCTACCTGATACTGTGGCCCCCTTAATGCTTGAAGCTGGTGACAGGGCTGCCTTCCAAACCCAAGACAGCCATCTGATTTACCTGTGTTGACCTACAGAAAACTTCATGTTGCAGGTGGGGCAAAGGAGCTTTTTCAATGAGATAAAGGCAATATGTTGGTCAATTTCCTTCCTCCTCTTTCCTAATTGTGTGTAAAATCCACAATTCAGCCTCACTCCTCAGAAAGACCAACAACATTATATAGAAACAATCCCAAAGTTTTACCCTCCCCGAAAATGGCCCAACCCCCAAATTTGATTCTGGACCTGCCCTTGTTCCTGTTCATACTCATTACCATATTACCATTTGAGCGTGACTTACAGCGGCATTCCATGTTTATGGGTACATACATTAACACAATGCCCCTCAAAATAAAATGTATTATACATTAATATACAGCAAAGTTCTGCAAAATTGCAAAGTGGGTAATGCTTGAAAAACAATAACAAATAGAACAAATCCCAACACCTGATAAAATATATGCATTGAATAAATACAAAAAACAAATCTACAACAAATCGACTATTTTACACACCCAAGGAGTACTAAAAAACCAGGTCAAATTAAATCAATGTCCGCAGTGCCTGGTATCTACATGTACATGCCTTTGATACATCTGAAAGAACATGCAAATATTCATGCATAAAATGTACTTTTGACGTATTGTACAAAAATGTACTTTATTTACAATGCCCAAGAAATATCCCCACATGTTTATCTTTTAGCTGATATGTTCTAAACAAAAAATATGCTTGGCTGGTCTCAGTCATCATGATCTACATGTACATGTACTTGGTAGGAGAGGCCATAAAGGGAGTCCTTCAGCAAGGTTGGGTAATGGATTATGAAGGACACATACACATAGGATACGTTGCAAAGAAGGGATCTAAAAGTGTTGTACCAGTATTCTTGTTCTTGTTACACAAAATAACCTGTAATTTGACACAGAAATATCACTGAATTTTAATAAAGACTTTTTTGTATATGTTTGGCAGGTAATTTTCATTACTTGATCACTCTGGCAAATTAAGAGACGCATTCAAAACTTACAAAATCATCTCAGATAACATGCAATAAATTCAACACCAAACTTACAGAATGGTCAAAACAGAAGGATACAAAAGAAATAAGGCAAACATGGACACATGCCAAAATATTCAATATGAGTGTGCATGGGCATTTGAATTATCCACAGTAAACTTTGTGAAGCAGAGTATGCAAAAGGGTTGGAAAACAGTTCATATTACATAGGACAACAAAATTCTGAAATTACTTCAGTGATTGCAAGTTAGCATGGAAACCTTGATTGTAAAAGCCTTTGGAATCATTCTGACAATGATCATGATTTAAATACTAAAACTGGTGCTGATCAAGTCTTACCCTTCATCAGATACATGTGCTTGTTGTTTGATATTTTTAATCAAATGTGCTTCAATCTCCTTCCTTTCGTAGGCTAAGTGACGATTTTCAATTTCCAAATTCCTGATCTCAGCCAACTGACTTTTTGTTGTCATCATCTTTTCTAACTCACTGTCATCTAGGTCATCTTGTTCCTTCCTATCGCTTTCAGTCAGTCCATTATAACTGCCATTGTAAACTCTCTGACCTAAGACCCCTGGCGCTGTAATTTCACCTTTATTATTTGTGTCGTTATTTTGTACACTAATATAATAGTTTTTAGTGTTGTGCAGGTTTGTTGTTGGATTTTTACTTACGACTACGGTCGACTTTGTCGTGGGGCTCATAGAACTTTCTGTGGAGCTGTTTTCAAATGTTTCCTCGGTTGAGTCTGGATGTTTTTTACAATCTTGTTTTTCTTGCTTCCCGACAGGTGTGGATGTATTCCCCTTTTTCACCATGTGATCCAAGACCAATGCTAACGGGGAGAAAATACCGCTAGAGTGATGAGCATTCTTCTCTTCGGTAGCTTTCCTTTGAATGATAGCATCTTGACTTTCTTGTCTGCCCTGTTCTGTATCAATAGTAAATGTTCCTTCTCTGGTCAAAGTTGGTCTGGGTTCTTTCGTAAAAGTTCCTTGCCTTTGA
The DNA here is from genome assembly GCF_054643075.1 of Acanthaster planci. Taxonomy (NCBI): domain Eukaryota; kingdom Metazoa; phylum Echinodermata; class Asteroidea; order Valvatida; family Acanthasteridae; genus Acanthaster; species Acanthaster planci. Next base: position 11,135,660 of record NC_141797.1, on the reverse strand, counting down.
AGAACAGGCCCGCTTCGTTCACTATTTGGATCGTCAGAGTGTTGAACTTTAGAGTGAGTCTTTTGCTTTTCTGAAGCAGGTAATTGCTGTGACTTCTGTTGGTGGTGTTTTTCCTTCAGGTATCCCCCCTCTTTTAAAGCTGTATAAACCTTCTTCACTGGTATTTTGGAATATGGGTTAGATTTCCTTGATCTAATACCAGGTGATGCCAAAGTTTCAAGCGTATGTTCAGGTGCTTTTTCAGCGACTTCCAGATTGAGGGAAGGAGAGGGTTCTTTCGGTGAAGATTTAGAGAGACCTTTGTCCACAGGGATAGATGAACTAGACTTCTGTCTTGTTTCTGATGGAGCGTGCTTCAGAGCACCGGGAATTCTTTTAGAATCAACAGGTATTGGAATTAATGAATTAGTCCGTCGTCTAGTGGAATCAGGACTCTGTTTCAAATCCCTAGAGCTCTCTAAGTCACCTGATGAACCCACAGGCCTCACATCAGAGCCTTTCCCCGAATCAATCATTGAACTGTCTTGTTTCAAGCGAGCTTCTTTCTCTTCTTGTTCCCTTAGCCACTGTCTAATGGGTGAAGTACTCTGTGCTCTCATTGTTAGACTTTGGGCATGGCTTGCATTTATTGGTGATTCAACAGCAGAATGAGCAAAATCAACGTTTGATATCTTTTCATCCTCAACTCTACCGGTCAAATTTTGCTCAGAATAACCTGACTGTCCACTTTCTATTTCTAAACTTTCCTTTTCCTTCAACCACTGCCGTATTGGAGAGCAAGGACCTTCATCTAAGCTACCTTGCGACTTTGGCAAATTAACACGAGGAGTGTTCTGATTATTCAATTCAAGCCTCTGCTCATCAAGCTGCTGTGTGATAGACTTACTTGAGTTGCTGTATGGCTGGACAGTCAAACTGGCCTTGTCATTCACAAAGTCCATCCCTAATGCACAGGCTATGTAGTCAGCTGCAGTATGATCTCTCTCGGACAAAGTTTGTTTCAAATCTTCCCTTGGAACAACTCTGTCTGCCTCCAGCATTCTTTCATTGTCAACAAGCTCTTTTTTCTCCACATCTCTAGAATTTACAAGAGCCTGATGTCTCTTTGTTGCATTAGTGACTGACTTATCAGATTCATTTTTCTCTTCCTTCATGACCCCCGTTGGGTTCCTTTCTAGTCGGTTCTCTACTCCCACCATTATATCTGTTGTCGGGTAATACCAGCATGGAGGAGTCATCTTTCGCTGGTTTGTCAACCAGCTCCTGACCTTCTCCATAACCAGAGACAGAATTGACAATACGTCTCCCAGAATCAGCAGATTTCTGTGCATCAATGTTGCCATGATGGTTGACTAAATCAATTTGCTTAGCATCAGCTCCGGCCACTGAATGGTCCTGCACCTGTGCACTGACTGTATGATGCTGATCATCAAGTACATCTTGGGTATTTGCAACATGAATATCTCCATTAGCCTTATCCTTGACTTTATTTACATCACTGGTACCATTATAAGATTTGTACTCAATTCTATCAGATTGGTTAGGGTTAACTTTGTACAAAGACTTCTCCATGATTTTAACTGTGCCAGAACCTATCTTTTGAAGCACATCTCTTGAACCAACACTTTCTTGAGGCAGCTTCTTTGCTCCATTTTTAGCTCCTTCGTCATTATCATTAAACAATAACTGAGCTTTCACCTGCTTAGCAGAATCAGCATTGCTGAGTGTTGCGTGGTAGCCACGATGCTGATTCGCTTCCTGACATTGAGTTGTCCAAGTAACTGATGGCTGAACAGCACCCTGTAGCAGACGTGGATGACTGGACTGGTCCTTATTAACTGCAGTGTACTGATCACCCTGGATCTTTCCTGGTTGACCAGGGTGCTGACTGGCATGCACAGGTTGACTCCTCTTAAAGCGCTGTGAGAGGACATTTTCCTCAGACGGTGTCGGTTGAGGAGATTTAGCTACCTGCTGATTGCGCTGACCAATCAGATGTGTGGGTCTGACATCACCATTAAGCTGTATCAGATGAGAAATCCCTTGATGGTTTGTGTCTCTCTGTAATGCTGCTTCTTCTTGATCTAAATCTCTCAGTTCAAGGTCCAGACCTGCCTTTTCTGTATCAAGTAAGTCGCTGTACATCAGTGACGTCTCTTCCGCCTGTAATGGAAAAACAAAACCAAACGGCTTTAATGAGCCATGTACTATAGTTCATCTGGAGTTATTCTTCCTTGCCTACCTCCAGAGGATGCAGTGCACCTGTATTTCAAGAGAAACAGTTTATGACACAAATGCGATGACATAAATTTCAAATGCACTTTCATTCTTTTTTGTGAAACTCTGCATTAAATTCTTAGAATCCAATAAAGAAAAATTAAGTGGGGCAGAACAAGCATTCAACACAACTTTCTCACTTGGTTAAAACAGCAGCAGTATGGAGTACCAAAGTGAATACGCCACACACACAATACATGTAAGTGTGTAAAGGGCATTAGCACGAGAACCAACACGTGAACCAGCACGTGAACCAACACGCACGCATAATCCATTCGTTTTCTTATTCACTGTGACGTCACACTTAAGTACTCTATTAATGAAGCAGTGGTCACCTGAATACAAAAGGATGCAGATTCCCTTAGGAGCTGAGAACGTTTCAATAAATGAAACTGGTTGGCTAAATGCCAAAATGTTTTTGTTTTACCAATCAACAGCTTTGTTAAAATATTCGCCCTAATATATATACGGATAGTACCTAAGGGCATGGCCTGTACATACAGCTAAGAGTTATGCGAAGTCCTTACAGTTTCACACATACATGTACATGTGTACACCACTATTCATCAGCATTCCATTGCATTATAGCAGGAGTAACAACTCAAAGAAACATGCTCTAAACTTAAATTTCCGCAAGTGCTGCATTCACTTTCTTGCAGAATTGGTATGATGATAAAATCTCCTTTTCAGCAAATCCATGCAAAAAAGAAATCCCTATAACTTGAACACATTTCACACAAAATAACGGGAAAATCTAGACAAAATCGGACAAATCTCACCCCTACTGAACATGCATGATTGTAAAAGAAATAGACAAATGGAATCTAACGTGAAACAAAACTCAACGAAATACATGCAGTTCCAATTTAATTTCCAATGCTACCAAACCAAGTCATTGGACACTTGTGGTACAATTTTGCTACAGAAGAAACTGTTATACCTTCAGTTTAAGTTCAAGCAGGTGAAGCTTCTGAGCTAACTCCTCTTGCACTTTCTCTTCAGCATCTAAGATGGTCTCATCAGATACATGTAGGTGTGCAAATCGAACACTGGACAATAAACAGAAGGAAGGGTTTGGTAACTTCAAAAGCAAATCATTTGCATCTGCCCCCCCCCGGTACTGAGTGCATCTTCAGAGAGAACTAACGTTATTTTCATACAGTCTTCATAGGATCCCTTTGAAGTCCTATACAGTCAAACCTCTTAATAAAAGCACTGTTAACATGGTTAATAAAGATTCTGCTTATAACAAGGAAATTTTAGGTCCCAAATCTTACCTTTCATTGTTTTTATCTCTAATAATACACACATACGTGCAAGGTTCCTGTTATCACAGGTCCTCTTATTAACCCTTACCCAAGCATATTATTTGGCTTACAGTACTCCGTACTACATGTACAAAATACTGAGCAGTAGTCTGTGCGTGAAGGACCTAGCTCTACAAATTACTACTTCGGGCTAGGGCACCCTCCATTGTTACTCGTACAGAAAACAGCATCATCATCAGTCATAGTGACACAGCACTGTATGGTACATGTACATTGTCTTATCTTTTGTATTTTGTGGGTTCAGAGAACAATAAGGTCATGTCCTCTTACAAGCAGCAGCGCTGTACACTACATTTTACTACTAAGCAGAAATTTTCCGTATTATGTAAGGTTACGGTTAACATTGTCACTGTAAAATCCTTTCTTGATGGCATTGACAAGATTAAGGATGGACTCAACACAATGAAAACAGTTTTGGGTTGTTGATGGTGCAATACTTCTTTCAACTATGACCCAATGATATTTGACTCTGCATAGGCATGTTAGGTTTATATAAGCATCTGTCCTTACAATAGTGTTCATGCAGATATATTCACACAGTATTCTCAGTGTGGTTCAAGTGTTCGAAAAAAATCACAAGCTGGCTAGGGAGGGATTCGAACCCAAGACTCCCGACTTTGCAGAAACATCATGGAGAATAGTAAGCAAATGTGATCAGCACACTTACCTCTTTTTGGCTGTTTCATCCGTAAGTTGGTGGATCTCGTCCATATCATCCAAACTCCGCCCGCTCTCATTAACACCTTGTGATCTGCCGGTCATCGGAGCAATATTTTGTACACTATCTCTAAGGTCAACAGACCTTGTCACAGCTCTCTGACACGCTATCGGTTCTACTGGCTTGTTCAGACCCAAGGCAGAGTTTGACTCCAGGTTCCTAGTACTCTCTCTCTCAATGACCGAACGTTGCTTTTGTCTAGAGAGATGCATGTTGGGGGATAAACCAAGTTCCAACAGATGTTGCTTCCTCCAGTCATTTTTAGTTCCTTCAATTAAAAAACCGACAGACGTCTCTGCCTGAGTTGGAACTTGATTTCCTGTAAATTGATGCATGTTTGGGGATATTCCCAGGTCTATCAGATGCTGATTTCTCCAGTCATAATCCTCTGAGGCAGAAATACTTGAAGGATTTCTGCTGGTTGGATTGTATCTCAAGTTAGACTGCGGCATGCTTGGTGTTATCCCAAGATCTTGTAAATGTTGCTCCCTCCAGTCAGAAAGAGGTTCTGATGAGGTTTCATCCCTCAAATGAGGACCAAGAAGATGAGGTTGAGTCTTAGGTGATAAGTCTAACTCCCTCAGATGTTCCTGTCTCCAATTCATCTCTGCTTGTCGTCTTCTAACCTGGTCCCTCGGATACACAGCAGTTGATATGCCAGGGCTTTCACCTACTTTGTATACAGTATGCCTCTGGGCATTGCCAACTAACTGTTCGCGCTGTCTGTAATCACGTTCATTTGAGGTGAGAAGAGCTTGAATTTGTTGATCTTGGGGGAGTGTTGTAGACAGGCTAAACTGATGCTCAGCACTTGGTCTGTGGACTGACACTGGTGTGGAATGGTAAGCTACCACTGGAGACACAAATGAATCTCTGAAATGCCTCTTCCAGCCATTCTCCAACTTCATGCCGACTTCTTGAGGCTGAAAGGAAGATGACTGTCCATTCTGGTGAAGTGACAAGTACTGCCCCTCTCTAGAAATGAATACATTAGGGGAGGAATTTCTCAGTTTTTCATCCACATTTCTTGGGGGACTCAGTGCATTTGCATGTTTTTTCCTCTTTTCCAAACTACGACCTTTATGACCCTTTGACTGGATTCGGTCAAGGGAAGCTCTCTCATCATGTGATATGATACTTGATTTTGATTGGTTAACAATGCTGTCAATCACACCTTGCCTTCTCTTCTGCTCCTCATTATGTTCATCCTCTATTTTAGCATCCTTAGCATCCATGGTTTCCTTGGCAACCTCTAACTCAAGAAGAGCAAGAGGAGACAGAGGAAGAGATGATGGTATCCGAGCAGAGAGTTGTGGTGAATGTCTCGTCTGAGTTACTGGGATATCATGCATCCATGTATGACCGGAAGGATCCAAAGTGTACTCTCTTTTTTTGTGTCCTGATGCAGAGGTAGAATGGTTTAACTGTGGTGTAGATGAGGAATACAATTTCTTATAATACTCAACCTGGGGGTCAGATCCAACAACGCTAGGATAAGCTGATGCCGTGATATTTGGTGGTGAGCTTTGTTCATGGCTAGGTTCATCGTGATGCAATGCTTGTTCTGAGACGGACAGACCATTTGGAAGTGAATGGTTCCGTGGCACAGACTGTAGATCCATTTCACTACGAGATACAGAATGAGAATCCAGAGTATTTATTTTCTTTGACTTGGAGTGAGCTAAATTTGGCCGTTTTCTTGACCTGAATGGTCTGGCACTTGTTACTTGGCGTACAGTCATTAAGTTAGTTAGAACCTGACTGTATGGAGAGGCCACATCATCATGAAATGGAGTATTAACATTTGGTTCTGACATTCCATGTTGCAGCAATGGCCGTACAGACCAGTATGGATTTACAGAGCCATCTTCTGCGAGGTATATTCTGCTATCCTGCATGGAGGCATTACCCCCACTGCTTGGAGATGAATACACTTTGTGATTTGATCTTACAGGTGATGTCTGAATTGAGTTGTTCTGAATAATTCCACTATGTGTTTGATCCATAATTGGGGATTGACTCAGGTTGATCAAACTTCTATGCTTTGTAAGTGGAGAACTGTTCAGTACTTCATTGTGCCTAGCATGTGGTTCACCCGTTGCAGAGAAATCATTGTCCACATGTAATTGATGAATATTCATCAAGCTACCATGGAAGCTCATTGGAGGTCGTTGTGGCAAAGACCTTTGCGATGACGAGGTAGGACGCAGCTGGTAAGGTGAAGTGCGATTCTCTGGTTGCGAATGCAAGTCTAAGGAGGAGCTTTGATTGGTGTTGAGGATAGCAGGTGCGCCGTTAGGAACTGCTGTATGCTGTGAATGTGCGTCATATGCACCAAGTTGGGGAGGATATCTCGTGGTCTGGGTTGGGTCTGGCTGCATTAACCCATAGTTTGATATCTGATTCTCACCAACAACATTGGAAGGATCTGAAGATGACAAGATGAAGTGATTATCTTGATGATGCATCTGGTTGCCAGGCAACAGGTATTCTGAGAGTCCTTGTGGCAAAGGAGGATGTCCCTTATGATGTATGGTCACTGCAGTATCATCTTCAAAATCAGAATCTCCATATATGCCATACTTTTGTGAGCTATATTCCCTAGAGGACTGCCTAGATGGCGAGTGACCTCTCACAGTCTGTTCTGTAAGGACAGTTGGCTGTGATACCGATGCCTGCTGTGCGTGAGCTATTTCCCGCTCAGCCATCGTTGAGATGTTTTTGTTTCTTTGTACATCCTCCTGGGTTTTTCTAATACCGTCAGCAGCATCATCATCACTCATTATTTGACCCTGTCTGTTACTGTATTTGTCATAGAATGAACCTGGATGCCCTATCTTTTGAATCAAGGGATCGTCATCTGTATCTTCAACAGAATTACTGTTATCGGGATATATGTCTCTCTGTTTGTTGTGTCTTCTGACCCTGTCTGGGGTTTGTGTACCTCTGTTATGGAAATCTTCTTTCTCAACTTTTGTCTTTGCCAAATGACTTTTACCCTGTCTCCCTTTATCTGGTTTCTCGTGTCTGGTTTGATCTGATGAATCCAGACTATTTGATGACGATACTTTATGCATTCGATCACTAGAGGGCAGTCTTTCACTTTGATGGGATGCTGAATCATCTGATCGATTGCGAATTTCTGACTGCCATTTCAGGATGTCTCTGATGTTTGAAGCAGAGATCTTCAGTCTGTGACTTAGTAAATTTGTCAAAATGAGGCACCTGCATCACAGTGGAAGAAGAGAAACAATAACACCTGTGACTTTTTGTAGTTATGAATAATTGGGAAGTTTGTGGTATAATGAGGCCGAGCCCCTTTGTCCTTGTAAAAGTAGAATTAAAAAACAGGAGGCAATTCAAGGAGGTGCTAGGAGAGTTGAATGCAAGGTGAATGATATGAAGCCAGAGCTATCCAATCATAAATGGTACTTTAGGAAATAAAAAAGAGACCAGAGATACATGTATTATTTCTTGAAGAAAAATGAGGTATTCCCAAAGTAATTTTTTATAAAAGTGCTTGATATTATGCGTCATGTTTAGTGACACCACGGTCTGTTTAATGTGGGGGAGTCAGGTTGGCATGGTACTTCTTTCCTTACCTTTCACCTCTGTGGTCCGGGTTCAAAACCTGGCTTGGCCTATATGTGGATTGGGTTTTCTGTGCCTACCTGACTCCATAAGTTTTACCCAGAATATTCCCCTGGGGTTTTCCTCCCACCTCTGCTTCTCACTTTCTCCTCTCCACAGGCTTGCAAGCTACAGCGCCTAGGGCACTTTTGAGGAATCCTTGGTGTCATTACCAGAAATAAAAATCTACCTGTAGGACAGTAGTCGTCCTTTCTTCTTTAGTGAAGCGGCTCCAATGTCCTCAGGTATCAGCTTCACTTGCTTCAACTCTTCTTTTGCCATCAAGGGGTGTTTGTGCAGAAACCGTCTAACATCTTCCTCCCACTGGAGACGTAATGCCTGGGAATCATGACTTTGTGAGTGTGATTTAAGGTCAGTGTAGAGGTCGTACAGGTCAGGGGGCAGAAATTTGATGCAACTGATGTACCAGCGTCGTGCCTGGAGTAAAAAACAAATATGAAAAAATCCTTAATATGAGCTTGATTCAGGTGAAAATAAAACAAGAAAGTATGCTTTGGCAGAAATGAAGAAAACGGAAAAAGGTTCCTTTCTCAAAAAACCATTGGTGTTGGCAAGAATCAAAAGACAGAATCCACAGATGAAGTGTCAACAGCACAGCACTCACCTCATTGTAGAGTTGATGAAACCGATAGACTGACTGTAGAATGTGCTGGTGTTTCTGCAAAGCATTCTGGAAGTCCTTTGAATGTTGCTTCAACGTGTTGGCGAGCGTCATGATTTCCCCTCGGCTGGAATTGCCATTATTCATAGCCATTTCCTCCCCCTGCTGCACTAGGTCACTGACCCTGGACATTTTCTCCTGGAAGAAACAAAACAGTAACTTGATCAATGTGACTGTAAAACAGGGATCTTTGCTTTGTGTACCACTGTCCTTCAAATTTTCCAATCAATTCAATATCTACAGTAGCAGGTGCATCATTACCACACCTTTCAGCTTTGAGTGAAGGGTTTCCAGGCCTTTGCAGTACTTCTGCTTTGAGGTTACTTGACTAATCTCTGATTTATGAGAGGATGCAATGTGAGAATATGAAGACTAACTGTCTTAATATTTGACAACCCGACATTGTAAAAAAATGAAACTTCTACATGCATATCACAGTATTCAAGCAGAGGAGATGCAGATATGGGCAAAGTGAAAGCAATGCAAAAGATTTACACATGTTTACTCGCACAAGTCACTTACATACACAATGCAAGTCACAATCTACTTAAAAGCCTACCTCAGCCTTGAGGAGAAATCCTGTCTCAAAGTGATTACACAACATCTCAGCACGGCTCAGATTATCAGCGATATCAGCAACATGTTGGAGATCTCTTTCTTTCTTGGATTTCAACCAATCCAGTAACTGAAAAAGACAGTCCAACAGAACAGAATAAACGCGTCTGTATGTCTTTGCATGCACTCTTGTATGTTGTTAATCACTCACGATTCACTACACCATTTCCTGCAGGGAAAATGAATGCTCTTCTCCAATCAAGTTGTTCAGCTTATTGACTGCCAATTTATCAACCTGTTGGCAGCAAACTGTGAGGGTAGTCTGCTGTCATTGTTTTAATGTTTATGCCATCGATAACTTAAAGAAGAGAGAGTGCAATGGGAAGGACAAAGACAATACTATGCCCACCCCCTAAGATAATTTGGCAAAAAATGAGAGGGCATCAATTTTGTTTTCGTTTCCCTCGTGATCGTATAAATTATATTGAAATTAGCTATTGAGGACTGTCACGGTTAACCAGTGCATGAAAAGTACCAAAGGGTAGGGTAGCCTAAGCCCTCCAAAAGACCACTGAAGGTTACATTTAAAAAAATTTAGCCCCCCCCCAAAAAAACAAAGAAATTCAGCCCTTAAATTTTGGTTCATGATCTGCCCTCAACATTAATCTGACATTATCAATTTATTTAAGCACTGATCAGGATACATACCTTATTGACATCCTCTCTATACTCAATGAGCTGTATAGCTTGAATGATCCAGCTAGACGTGCTATGCCAATCATCTTCAATCTTTTTCTTTGCAGCAATCAGCTGATCACGGCATCCTTCCACCATCTCCTTTGTTTCCTTAAAAACTGGTTTCTGAGCTAAGACAGTGAATACATCCTCTTCATCACAGCTGGAGAATCTTGCAAGGAGCTCTTCACACTGATCAAGAACTTGATCTAGTTGCAATCCTCTAGAGAAGAGAATTAACAAAAATGCTGGGTCGGTTGTAAAGTTTGTATGCCTGAAAGTTGGTGACAATGTTACAAACAAGATTGTTGAGGGCAGGAAGTTCACGGAGGCATCAGAGGCAATCGCCTTGATGCCCCTGGTCTTTACCTCAATGCCCATTGAAATGTCCCCACAGACAAGTTGATTTTTGAATACAAGTGCCCTTTGCAAATGAGAAATTGCCTTGCCATTTCAAGAATGAAGATCCTGCCCGGAATGTATTCTAGTATAAATATACACTTGCCTTCTAATATCATAGTAAGTCTCTTGCAGTTGGCTGTGTGTTTGTTGGAGCTGTTCTTTACTGTGTCCTACATTTGTTTTTGCCATTGCAGAAAGATGTTGGTAGGTGTCACTAAGTCTGACTTGAACAAACTCAAAATTACCAAACAATGGCTCAACAATCTGCAATCAGCAAAAAAGAACAACATAAGAAAAATGTAACAGCCAAAGAATATCTCATGCAAATTAGCAGCAATCTACACGTACATGTACAATGAAACCAAACATCTACAAGTGCACCTGCACCAAATATGCCACACAGAATCCACATTAAAGAACACCCAAATTCCTACTGCTTCATCAAAGTGACCAATCAGCAAGACCAAAAGAGCATGGAACAAGTACAGGCCTTTTCCATCCACGTGACTGGATTGTACTAAATGTAAACAAAAACACCACGTGTGGACCGCCATGGCCACAATGATTGCATACATTCCTGCAGGCAGCTTCAACCACGTACAAGCGCATGTAGGAACGCTGCATGCTGGAGTAGTTTATCTTGACTAGGTAGATTACCATCACAACACTATCCACTCATTACCATCACAACACATGGCGGTCCAGCACGATCGTGACATCACAGGAAAAAGGTCTATAATGCAATGAAGTCAAAGTTAATTCAACTATATCTGAATGCAATGTTTCATCAAACAGGAGAATAAGTAGTGCACGTAACCCCTACACCACCATGAACTCAAGAACATGTAGGGTTACAAAACCTTGTCTTCTGAATGTAAGCTAGCCATGGTGAGAATAATGCACATAACCCCTACACCACCAAAGCCTCAGTGACATGCACACAACGTCACCCTTCTGAATGCAACCCAACGATGGTGTGAGTACTGTAAACAGCCTCTACACCAACATGACCTCAGTGACTAACCTTTCTAAATGCAACCCAATCACGGTGTGAGTACTGTGGCCAGCCTCTACACCACCATGACCTCAGTGACTCACCCCTCTAAATGCACATTGATGGTGTGAGTACTGTAGCCAGCCTCTACACCACCATGACCTCAGTGACTCACCCCTCTAAATGCACAATCAAGCTGTGAGTACTGTAGCCAGCCTCTACACCACCATGACCTCAGTGACTCACCTTTCTAAATGCAACCCAATCACGGTGTGAGTACTGTAGATAGCCTCCTAGTTCTGGTGTCAGGTGAGATTTCTCAATGTAGTTGTACAGCTCCACTTCATCATCAATGGCAACGCTCTATAACATAGAGAAGAAAGACAGCTAAAGACATGAATTAGATGAAATAGTTTCATGTACCATTATCCGCCTCCAGCAAAATCATCCCCTCATTGGTTTAAAAGAGCCACATTGGTTGGAAGTGTTTATTTTGTTGGTAGCGATGTGACGGTCAAGTGTGCATTTTCATTGTCATCCATGAACAAGCGAAGTTCAGTTCTAACCAAAAGGAGCCTCTGTTGCTACCGGTAAGAAACCATAGCACCCTCTCTTACACCAGCTGGAGGCTCATACCGGACCTAGCTTAGCTGTATCATATCATTACAACTGTGGCGTGTAAACAAGAGACAAACATCAAAAGTTATGTTTGCTCTTCATTGCAGGGTTTTGCTGGGGTGCTGGTGAGAAGAGGGAGGCCAAATAATTTGGACAAAATTAAAAATGCCCGCAGTAAATACAAATGTTGTTGACAAGACCTAAAAAAACTGTAGTAGTACATTAACTCTCAACCTACTTCCTGCAAAAATACATCATTCTTGTAGTTTGAGACCTTTGTTTCAGACGAAACAATCTAAAATTGAACTAGTCCAACATTTCTGTTATCTTTACATAAATTTTTTCCTGTTTTCAGCGAGAGTTGGCAAAACAAGCCAGAAAAGGCTGAGGTACTCACTAAATCAATGAGGTTCCCCCTTACAGGTCAGGGAAACCTGCTTCATTGATAGACAAAGGTACTATTACACGTATGCCTACTTTAGAAGAGTTTATAAAAATGGCACAAAAAGCATCACAATGAGCCAGTTCAGTATTTCAAAAAGCCAAGGTCTTTCAGGCACACAGCAGGTGCATGGGTCAACGTATGGCTATGCTGATAGGACAGACTATGACACACATCCATAGGTGTTCCTCGTACTGAGCATGCTCTGTTGGAATACCCAACCGGCTGATTCAACAATGACACTGCTTGAAGGCCTACCTGGAAGTAAGGTGGTATAATATTCTTGTTCATCTTCTTCTTGCTTTGTCTCAGCGCTAGATGAGTCAAAGTATCTTTGTGCGTTTTCTTGTTGAGTGGAAGTATTGCATAAAGCACACAGGTTCCTATTGCTCCTTTCATCTCAGCCTGACCAAAAACAAAACAACATAACATAAAAACTACTGCATAAAATGGAATTTCAATGCTTTAAGCAAACAACACCACATCATGAGTCAAGTTCAATCAGCGATTATTTGTTAAACTTTATGAACATGGTTACTATGGTTACTGACCCTAGTCCGGTCTCCAATTTGTTTCACAAACACTGTGCATGTACATACTTGTACAAATATAACATACCAGCAACCCAAGGGGGCCAATTTTATAGAGCCGCTTATAAACACAGAATTTGCTTAAGCACGAAAAAAAACCTTGCTTAAGAAACAAAGGTTATCAGCTCAAAGACAGGTAAATACCATTCTAAAACAACATACTAGAACATCACAAGAAGTTTTGGCTGGTAACCTGATTTGTCAATCAAGGTTTTTTCATGCTTAAACAAATTTTTCGCTTAAGCAGCGCTGTGAAATTGGCCCACCAGCATGTACATGTTTAAGTGAGAAAACACCTTGCTTGAGAAATCAGTTTACCAGCCAAAACTTCTTGTGATGTATACTGTTTTGGAATGGTGTTTACTGGTACCTGTCTTTTGGTTAACATGACAATCACACAGAGTTTGAGCTGATGACCTTTATTTATTAAGCAAGGTTTTTTTGCAATTTACATGTATGTGCTTAAGCAGCTCTACGAAATCGGCCCTGGGGTGCTGTCTGCATATCTGTACGTGTACAATTGTACATATGGTACATTATGTACATCACCCACATCTTTTTGACATGTAAGCGTACGTACATTAAAGCCTCATAAAAATTAATGGAAGGTCTCAAACTGACATAGGTACATGTATCTTATTCAATGTCTGAAGCTTGAAAACACAGTACAAATGCTGGTACGAATATATGCAGAAGCATGACCGGGGTATGCACAGTAGACTGTTTACTTCAACTCTAGTTAGCATATACAGCTCTGGTACATGTACATGTATATAACTTCCAGCCTTCAAAAAACCATATCTCAATTAAATAATTCAATTAATTTTAATCAAAAATTACATGTAAATGTTAGATTACACTACACAACTGAGGGATTTTACACACAGACTCTAGAGCTAAAGGGCCAGGAATCCAAGCTGCTGTCATGAATCCAGGCTCAGGTACAAAGCAATGCCTCAGTTTGCCGACGTCACTTGTTGCAAAAAAATGCAAACCAGCTCGTAAAATGACTTCTACATGGACATGTATGCATGTTTTATAAGTGACAATATTAAAATGCATGTACATGTACACCATCCTACCTGGATGCTGTTGAGTATTGATTTCATCAGGAGAATAAAATCCAATGTAGAAAATCTGAGATCGGTGACAAATGCAAAGCCACGCTTCCTGTCAGCTACCCTGTAATATAGCCAAAGATAAATTTATGTTTATGCCTTCCAAATTATGTTAATATGGCCACAGTGATAATGATCTTTAAGCAAACATTGTACATCTACTCATTATGTGCTGTGCATGATGGATATGTGCACTGTTTACAAATTTTGCAAGCCATCATCTGCTTGTTTTATCACCTGTCTGTCAGCAATTTTTTTATGCAAGGAAAACGTTTAGTGCCCATGTAAATTTCTGTGCACACAAGAACACAACTAACTATGCCAATATTACATGTACAGTGTACAGACTGTGTGCCTGTAGGCAGTCTACTAAGATTCTTCACAGCCAAGTCTGTCCAATCGGACACTATCCATTGAGCAACTTTGGCACCCAATTCCCAACATAGGGATTCTGGGCTGTACAACCCTAAGTCTCCTATGTGTGTATCAAACCAGACCTTGCTGTCTGCCATGTCCATAGACTGTGTGTACATTTATATTACAGATTTATGTGGACTGCAGATCAAGGCATTATAGATTAAAAAGACCTCAGTTATGATACATGTACATGTAACTGTCTTCCACAAGCATTCAATGTACATGTACATGCCAAAAAATTGAAATATTGCCTCAAAGTGGATTTCTGAGTACACTTTCCAGGCTTTAATAAGAAACTGTACAAAAATATCATTGTACAAGTGAAGACCGTTTTTGTTAGGGTCACATGTTATGACAAACCTTGTGATGTCAATGTAGTATCGGAGAAGACTATCCATACCACTTGCTTTGACCTTTGACTCCAGTATCGTGTGATACCTGGCTGGAAATGCAATGATTGGCCTGCCATGCTGGTCTCTCCCTCCTGAAAAGAAAAAAAATAGTAATACAATTCGGTTACGAGGACACTTGAATGAATGCCTCCACAATTTCCATGATTAAGAAGGAAACAAAGAACAACGTAGACTACTAAGGAGACCATCAATGTCCTATGGTGTGAAAATGTTGCAAATGTTGTACAGAGCTGAGGAGACTGTCAATGTCCTATGGTGTGAAAATGTTGCAAATGTTGTACAGAGCTGCAATGGGCCTCGAACTGGACCAAGAGAGGCACAATGTTCTCAGCAACAGAGACACATTTGGTCTAACTCAACTTTGCTGGTTCATGAACGACTAAGAAATGTACACATTACAGTTGCATCGCTACCAGGAAAATGAACACTCCCAACCAACATGGCTCTTTTCAACCAATTAGGGGGTGCTTCTGCTCCAGGCAAATGTAACAAATGATACATACATGTATACATGTACATGTATGTATGGTGAATGTACCTGTAAGGATAGCAACCTCTGACATAATGATGTCATCTTCTGGCATTCTTGGAGCACGGCTGAAGAAAAACTGATCATCTGAAAAAAAATATTTGAAAAAGGAAAGAATTAGAAATAAGAAAGTAGTTTACATGTACAGTACATGTACAGTATTTACTTATTTACATTAATACTTGTACTGTGCACACATGAATGTACATGCTAATAACGTTTGACATGAGTAAGCACTGTTTGGTCTGCAAGGAGGTTTCGCATGTGAACGGATGAACATTTAGCTCTCTGTATCTGTTAACGATCTATACGTTGTTTCGCGAAGTCTATTTCTGACACTAGAAACCACCTTGAAATTGACCTTTTGTACACTAATGTTTTTGTATTTGAAAGATTTTAAAAACCCACAAAACCAACCAGTGAACATCAGCAATTCAGTAATTTTCACTCAGATTGTGAATACATACAGAATGTAACACAGATTAACTGGAAATTTGAAATTACACGTTTTGTACAAGTACAATGTAGCAAGTCCATGCCGTGTGTACGATTAGCAGAGAGTGACCTATGTATCACCTGTATCATGACACCACATAAACTGGTGACATATCCGGCGTGCTAAATGTAACCGTTAGCGTTTGAAACCTCCCTATTATTTACTCATAACTCTACACATATTCATGGTAGTTGGTATGCACATGATATGATACATGTACATGTACATGGTACAAGTATCATGTTTAAGTCTGCCTGCCAGTATACATGTACATGTATGTACATTGTACATGTACCCACGATGCACGCTGCACATTCTCTCTATAAGATGCATGTGTTTGCACAATACTGCAATGCATTTGCACAGTACATGTACCTTGAAAATAAACTACTTTCCCTCTGAGTGCCATGATTCCTTTGTCCAACTGGAATGAGTATAATGTCCAACTGTTAATCCATCAACAGGTAATGCCACAATTCACTGCAGGATTGTGTAACATTTAGGAAAAGTGACAAGAACAAGTACTACAACTGAACGCAAGGATGAAAGTTGAGCCAATCATGTCATCACATCAAATGTACAAAATCCTAACTGAAAAATAACAGAGCACTGAAAAGTGCAATATGGAGCCAATTATCAGTGGTCAGGTGGTTAGTTGACAGTCTGGGGAAGCTGTAGTTGCATTGTCTAGGGTGTGACACTATCGAGTATTTGCCAACAATGACTAACCTTCAGGACATCTATCATATCATTGGTCACAGCTGTTTTCCACACACCCACCATCACCTGCTATGAGCATGTGTCAATTCTAAAGTACAGTATATGCCTGAGACCCAATATGTTGCTCCCAAGCACATTATTGATTTTTTAGGGTGGTCCACATGTATGGAAATTTCTGTCATTCTAATAAGTTCAAGGGTCTGTGTTCAATAGAGGGCCTGTATGGAACGCCCTCACAGAGGACATGTTTGTTATTTAGGTTAAGGTGACAATGAAATACAGTAGTGTCTACTCAAGCACAGCAACAAAGACTTGTCCTCTGTGAGGGTGCTCCACGAAGGTCCTCTGTACAGTGGTGTGGTATACGTGTACAATCAGTGTGAATATCAAGTACACCTGTATGTAGCACTTATAATTTTTTTCTTCCACCATAAACGTGTTCATTATGCACATTAATCTAGACCTGCCAGATGCAGTGCATCTGGTGAAAAAGTCTGAGGCACTTTGATGCACCAGACATTCAACCGCAGCCAAACAAACTGGTCATGTTAAAGACAATGGAAGCTAGTCCCAACAATGCCACTGTTGGATCTTGTGGTGACTAGCAACCAAAGACTCTCACTCAGGCTGTTTGGCCTTGGGGAGAGTTGACCTGTTGGATCTTGTGGTGACTAGCAACCACAGACTCCCACGCTGTTTGGCCTTGGGGAGAGTTGACCTGTTGGATCTTGTGGTGACTAGCAACCACAGACTCCCAGGCTGTTTGGCCTTGGGGAGAGTTGACCTGTTGGATCTTGTGGTGACTAGCAACCACAGACTCCAAGCTGATTGGCTTTGGGGAGAGTTGACCTGTTGGATCTTGTGGTGACTAGCAACCACAGACTCCCAGGCTGTTTGGCCTTGGGGAGAGTTGACCAGTTCGATCTTGTGGTGACTATCAACCACAGACTCCAAGCTGATTGGCTTTAGGGAGAGTTGACCTGTTGGATCTTGTGGTGACTAGCAACCACAGACTCCCAGGCTGTCTGGCCTTGGGGAGAGTTGACCTGTTGGATCTTGTTACACTGTGCAGGCAAGCCACTTAGACATAATGATGCAGAGTGATATGTCCAGCCACCAAGAGCCAAAGCACCTTATACAGTATGTTTCCTTCCTCAACTTAGTTTTGCTTATAGTTTAGGGTCACACACAAATGCCAGTGAGCTTTGTGATGGAAACAAGATGTCTGATGGATTATTTTGTTAGTCAATGATGTTTTGTAATCAAATATGCATCAGCTTTTTTTAAGCAGTGAATATTTGTTTATTTCTTCTCTTAATGTAAAAAAAAAATGATATCCTTGCACCCGGGGTTTCCACAAGAATGTAAAACACATAAATATGAAGCCAGTGTTGAACTATTAAAGCCATCCTGATGCAGTGATGGTCTTTAGCTTGCAAAAGTTTTCTAAAGCGAGATTCATGAACTTAAAAATCTGGTTGGCTGTGATTTGATTCTGTCACAACAATTCATTGTCTAACCAAAAGTCCAGTTGATATTCGAATATTGTAGAATTTAGTAGGGTTTAATGCTGTCGATAAAAGTCAGTTTAAATGATAATGTCCAAAAATCGATACTCGCCTCTAATGACGATGCTGCATGAAATAGCTCAATACATGTACATGTATCTCTTTAAAAAAATTTTTTGCACTTTTGGCTTTATCATGTATGTCATTACCAACATCCACTGCAAATATATAGTGGGGTACATACGGCATCTTCAGGAAAACCCCTACAAGAAATAGTTTCAGCAGTTTACAATGTACACGTACATGTATGTCGTGTACATGTACATGTATGTTGGCAACACATGATGCAAGTCTCCATGTGAGACTGTATGGCATGCACAAGTTCGAACACTGGCTATGGTTCTTCACCACTGCCTCTTTTAATCAAAATTTGAAGCCGTAGTTGCAGGAGACCGGACACCCCTGTCATGCACCGCCCCATACATGTACATGCACAATTCCATGTATAAAACTAAATTGATACACCAGCAGTGCTGGGTGAACATACAGCTGTACATGTGTGTACGTGACCCTGGATGGAGGGTTAGGGTGATGGCCAAATATTCTGCTTGCTGTGCAAAGTAAATTACTGGTCAAGAAATGTGCATGTGAACTGTATGACTGTAAACAAGACCCCAGTTTTCTGCCAAGAAGCCGTGGCAGCCAAAAAGCTCCCTTAAATTACATATTCATGTACACCTATGCAGCACCCTTATCAATAAATTTATGTTGGCCAACAAGATGTAAGATACACTCCACCATGTCCACAGTTAAACTCTAAAATCAAGTCCTGCAAAGAGTTCCCTCTGGCATGTCTGGTTGGTACATGTATTGTACGTCTAGCTATCAATTTTCTTTCTTAATATGACTTAAAACTATCAAAAATCTGGCTGCCAATTTTCTTTCTTAATATGACTGAATAACTATCAAAAATCTGGCGACCAATTTTCTTTAATATCAAAAAGTGTAAATCTGATGAAGTAACACATACATGTATGGAGGAATGAAAAACTTATGAATTTTTCTTTGAAAATACATGTACATGTACCTTTTCTTTTATGGCCATCAACTTTGAGCATGAGATCTGAGATACATGTAATATGGATTTGCAAAGTTATTGTAATGTCATAGTCGTGTCAGTGCTACACATGTACTGTCAAACGTACAGTAGCAAATGAAAGCATGTCAGGAGAACATGCTGATCATATTTATTATGGCAGAAAAGTCAAACCATGAGTACAAGTTCCGAACAACACTCGCCATGCTCACTCTACCCATTTAACGCTGTGTCTGTACCTACATGTACATGTACATGTATTGTCATGTTTATACTGTAACTCCATCAGTAAACATGTTGACCCTAATTTTAAAGTAAAAGGGTCAAAAAGAATGCCACTGAAACTGACATGACTGACTGACATTGGCCATTCAAGACAAGACTTGCTAATTAAACAGCCTCAGTCAGTCACGGTCACGGCATACTGCTCATTACATTTCGCCTGACAACTCTGGTTATTATTAATAATAATAAATTTAATAACATTCAATCATTCGGCAACATGGCAAGAGGAGTGTGAATGAGTGGGGGAGACTTTATTAATATGAAGTGGCTATCGTTACGGCAGTCATAATGCATTTTTCATTTTGTATCGTTACGGCACTGAAGTGCGCAAGTGCGATGACGTACATGTACATGATGTACATGTAGCTGATCATCACAAGGGTTTATATAGTACGTTTGTCATGTTTGTAGCCAAGTGGTCAAGGTGGAACGTTAGGAACCACTGGTGTAAGAGTTCAAATCTGCGCTTGGACTAATTTATTTTTTTCCACCTAAATTTCATGTTTTATACCATAATTGTTTTTTATGTTGGTTTCTAATCGTATAGGCCTAAGCAGGAATCTTTTTTTACTTACTTATCTTACTTTTAATTACTTATCAGAGGCTTTGGAGGATTTTTTTAAAGGGAAATAAAGTCAGAATTCTGCGCTTAAGTTGGCGCTTGCGCAGTTGCAGTGCCGTAACAACAGAAAATGGGAGATGCGTTACTAGCTGAT
Organism: Acanthaster planci; assembly: GCF_054643075.1. Taxonomy (NCBI): domain Eukaryota; kingdom Metazoa; phylum Echinodermata; class Asteroidea; order Valvatida; family Acanthasteridae; genus Acanthaster; species Acanthaster planci. The sequence goes on along the minus strand of NC_141797.1, from coordinate 11,115,391 downwards.
GTAACAACAGCCACTGCGTTATTAATATCACTCACTCGGTTCGGGCTAACCCCACTAGTGTGGAACGGACTCTTGCTACCGCTCCATCCTTAGCCACACATCCGTATACAAAATTTGCGTGTCAGCGTAGTGAAAAAGTTTGGCGCACCCTCTTATAATCGTAGGCGTGATTTTTGGAAGAGGCCATTGGTACATGTACATGTAGTACATGTATCTTTTCGCATGTCTTGACATGGAACAGCCGTGGAGACGATGAGGGGTCAAGTGGCATAATGTTCAACGACCTTATTTAAAAGATGGCGACTGTGACAGCGAGCCCATGAGATTGAATGGGTGAAGGCAAAAAGACTATAATATACCAGAACAACGAGAGTGAAATTAGTCAATAGGCCTAAATCATGTAAATGGCGCTAAGAAAGTGGAGAGGTTAAGGATCATCTCTGTGTGCAAAAAAATTACGCCTACAATTATAAGATGGTGCGCCAAACTTTTTCACTATCTGACTACACTAACATGCAAATAAGGATGTGTGGCTAAGGATGGAGTGGTAGCGAAAGTCCATGCCACACTAGGCCTAGTGGTAGTAGTGGGGCTACGTTCGGACATGTCAGCAGGTCAGGTCACTTCGATATGCAAGTGATACATGTGATAGTGCCTAGTGATACAATCCCCACTCCCCACATCTTGGCATGGGGCAGGAGTTGAACAGCAATTAATCAGGCGTGGCCCTATAAGCCTACCAATATACAGAGAAATAATGACTCATAAAGATCACTCAGTCGTGTTGCATGTGCAGGCCTGACGTCTGACGTTACTGTCGAGCATCACCATTTTACGTTAACTTCGTGGACATGGTGGAGCACGTTCAGAAATGACTTCTTTTCTCTGCGATTCAAGAGCTTGTACATTACCTTCATTGTCTTCAAGTTCCTCCATGTTTCTGACTTCGAAATGATTATAATTACTCAAGTGTAGTGTGAAAAAGGGCGGTTATAAAGCCTGAAAGTTAGGGCACTTTGAACGCGCAACGGATGATTCGCCATTGTCAAGAAGTTATTTACATTGACGATGAAAAGAAAGCGCCCTCTTTCGGCAACTGTGGGGAGCTTCTTACCTCTTTACACTTGTACCCACTGCGCGCGGAACGAGCAACGTCTCGTGGTCAGGTATCTAGTACGTTCGGCCTCCAGGAATAACCCCCACCACCCAACAAAAGTAGAAAATAACTCAAAAAAATACTAAAATGGTCCTCCAAAATACTGACTCTGTGAGTAAAAGCGCAGCCATCTAGTACTTTGGGTGGGAATTCTTCCAACAAAATGGCCAAATAAAATGGGGTAAGAATATTGGGAAATTCTTGATGACCTAAAATTGAAGCCAGGTAGAAGTTGAGCGGACCATTGAGCTATCAAGGGCTGCAACCATCCCACGCCCTTAAAATGTCGGACCTGGACCAAAATTCCGCACCTGCAAAGGAAAGAAAAACAAAATCCTTGAAGTCTACGAACTTTCAATGCTTACAGAGTGCCCAGGGCAAGATATACTTATGCCGGAGATTATCATTGTAATTTGCTTATTGATTTATTGAAAGCCTGTATCAGCAATCGAATGGTCCTCTTATCACTGTTGGTTACAAGTACTCTTGTTTTATGACTATCTCTATGTGGGAAAAATATCCTAGTTGAAGAGCTCAGCCTGTTTGACTGTTTAGAAGAAAAATAAGTCCAGTTTAAGCTGGCCATTCAAGATGTGCTTCGAATCAGATTTAGATAAATCTCCGGAGGACGAACTGAACTCCAAATCTGACAGCCTTGGCTCATTTTGATTCAATTCAAATCAGATACAAAGTGTGCACTGGCCAAATCGACAAACTGTGAATGAAATTTAGTTACCAATTTCGTGAGGCAACAACTTCACTGTAAATTAACAATTACATGACACTTTGGAAACCAGACATACATACGGCCGAACAGATTTAATCGACACATCTTCAAATACATAGCTTTTTGTGTAGTCTCTGAATTTTAACGGATAAAAATGCGACCTTATCTTTTAAATTTTACAAAAGTTTTCCAACGGTATGTGAAAATAAATTCTGCAAAATGCCTGAATAGCCAGAGGTTCTGGCTACACTTAGTTTGGGTAAAAGAAAATATACTGGATTTGCAGCAACTCCATTTGTAAACACCTTTCCCACAAAAGATGATTCAAAATAAGGAATTATGTTAGCTGCAGTGGCAGAAGGTATAATCGTGAATGGGGAAGAAATTGTTCAATCCAGGCATCCGGTCTCCCCAGTGGCAGGTACCGGCGCATTTTAATCATTAGCGATGACACAAAAGTTGATGCAATTTCACCTTGACTAGTCGACTTGGTAACAGCATCAACTTAATCTGAATCGTAATCAAATGTGATCCGATTCAATCAGAGACCGGCTTAGAGTAGTAAACTTTATTATTTCTCATTGGAGAAATTATGTGCGGCCTTGAAATTTGAATATACCTAAAGATCTTTAAAACAATCTACATATATAAAATATTAAAGGTTTGAAAATAGTTTTAAAATAGTCAGTTCGTATTAATGTAAAACAAACAGCGTACAAACCTCTCACAGCTGACTGATATTTGGATAATTAGTTGTTTGGATTTAGGAAGAAAACTTAATTTGTCCAGCGCGGGTAGTTCTGCACTTTTAAATGATAGCGTTTTCCTGACGGGAGGAGTTCATAATTGTCTGTGAATTTAAGGACACATCTGTAGCGGTCATAATCAAATCTTCAGTGTGATATATTACTATTATTATTATATGTATTTAAGTATGTTAGCTAACACAGTGGCCAAGCCAGCTAGGTACGCCGCGGCCCACACCAGACATAAATTATCATTATTCATTAGAAACCCTCGAAGTGACTTAACAGGTCACAACAAATCTGCGCATCACGTTTGCGCAGATGTAGTAATTGCTGGTACTCGGCTAAAATCTGTCTGCCATGCTTGCGTGTCTTTTGTACAGCCACTTAATAGATCACCAGTGAAGTCTCACCCTGCCTCGCAGCAAAATCTACGAGAGAAAAGACGGAAATTTCTGTCTTCAAATGCCATGATATCCAGGCAGATCTTGCAAAAATAACCTACTTGTACCCATTAGCTTTTGGTTAAAGTGAAAGTGGTAAGTTTGTTCCGAAATTGCACTTGGATTAAATTCTTTAATACCGTCAGAAAGGTTTCGAACATTGCATTTGTAAAAAGGACGGGGGAAATCGCAGATGATAAACATCAAGATGGCGTAAATGGGCCCGGGCTTCATCATGTCCATGGCGTCTAATGATTGTGAATGTAAACGTGTACAGTTCCCTTGCACTGTAGCTCTGCGTGACTCGCAGTGACAGGTCTAGTCAATCCCGAAATTATGCTTTGCACAACAAGTTTGATGCACCATCGTCTCGGTGCATGTTGTAGGAACTTGTGTCCAAATTATCCTTCACCAGCTGACCATGTCAGTACAATGCATAGGGCCTACTATGTCCACATCAATCTAGCCCCAGACTGGGGGCCAGTCTGCTGGACTCCCTCTGTATCCTTGGCCCCACAGAGTCTGTTCGATCTGGGAACCAGACAGTATAATGCTGTCACTGATAAAACAGTCACTGGTAAAACAGCAGTTTGGATCACTTTGTCTAAGTGATCCAAACTGCTGTTTGATCTGTGACTGTGTATCACTCGCAATGAAGCCTCAGGCATGTTAGGCCTATGACTGAGTTATGTGTATGTGTAAATGCAATGAATGTGACGAAAACAATAGTATTAGTACAATAGTTGGGTATTTTCATGGATGCAAGTCATAATTGTGCGGGATGGGGATTGGACCACTGAGAAATCAGTGGATTGGATGAGCGAATGGTGTGCGTGCCATGCTGCGCCACGCTATGTCTGGCAATGAGTTCACTAGATCCCAAGCATCATGTATTTCGGTTTATCATTCATCAATGTTCTTTGGCAGCGTCATGGTCTTGCGATCTATGTAATAATGCTGACTGTTTCCCAGACCAAACAGATCCCAACTGTGTTTGGCATCATTCAACGATCAGGAGTTAATCGCTGTAGTAAACAAATGGCCCAAATCGAAACCAATATTTCATGGACTTCTACAAACTGGAAATTGCCCAAAGTAATACATCGCTGTTTAGATGGGGTATTAACCCTAACATTCCTCAGTCCTCCAACAGGTGAAGGATTGAGGAGTGTTAGGGTTAAGTGATCCATACACTCAAAAGGGATTTCATAAAAGGCGTTTTAGCAGAGTGTCCACTTTTGGATTAGCCACTGTGGGGTCAAGAATATGGAGGGAGTCCAGTAGACTGGCCCACAGTCTGGGGCTAGTCCACACCTAGCCCAGGTTGGACGTTGTCTTCATTTACACTACGACTGACGTCCTGGGTTGAAAGTCCTCCTACAGTGCAAAATTTTTGTCAACATTTTTTTTCTCACATTTTACCTGGTGAAGACAGCTAAAATGTTGCGCTTAAGTGCCTTGTATCCCAATTTCCATAAAAGCTATGTAGAAATTACTAAATATGCCCACAGACAACATATGTTGCAGGAAATTTTTGTGAAACTTCAAGTGTTCCGCATTTGCCCATGCGTGAAATGACCTCCAAGCTCGGCCCTTATTCTGTTATGTTGTCTAGAGCTAGGTCTTCACTCCACTGGAAATGCATGGAGACGCGCAGACAACAGACCTAGCCGTAGCTTTGGAAGTGTGTTTCAGGCACAGCCTTATCTGTGACTTCTTACGCTCGCAGCTCTTCTGCGCTGTGTAAGGGGCGATCTGTTACTATGCATTTCGCGCATGTGTAAGTATGCGAACTAGACGAACGTACATGTAGATCGTTCACGACAGAAAGTGTGGAGTTGCACTGAATTTCAGGCAAAATATGTTGTCCACGGGCGTATTTAGTATTTTTCAACACAACATTTATGGAATTCGGGGTACAAGGCACTTGTGAACGAAGTTTGAGTTATCTTCGCCAGGTAAAAATGTGAGAAAAAAGGTTGAAAAATCTTCACATTGAAGGAAGAGGAAGACTTTTATACCCTAGACATTAGTCACAATGCCTGTAGACAACGTCCAACCTGGGCTAGTTCACACCAATGTAAAATGTTTAGCAAAACATTAGCCTAGGCCTAGTGGACGCAGGCTTCAGCATAACTTAGAAATTCTGTAGTTTTGGCACTGTGCAGTAAGCATTATTACCATTCCATAGTGTTTGGATTTTTCACTAAGCCAGTATAGTGCTGGCGTAGCAGTAGCTCATGCGATACATGTTGCCCACAAGTATATTTGGGAAAAGGTCAACTCGTACCTTGGACAACTTGTACCATGGACAACTCGTACCTTGGACAACTCGTACCATGGACAACTCGTACCATGGACAATTTGCCATTTTGGATAGACTGCCTTCTTGGCATGCCGGTGGGATGACATTATTCGTGCCAACATCGTGCATGTGCACGCGCAGTCAGGCAACTGACGCTGGTCAACGTGCAGTCCATAGTGATGATGGAGTGATGTCATGTTTCATTTACTCTAAAGTTTATAAAGTAATGTCGGTTGTAACTTGTCCAAAAAAAAATTTTTGTAAGGAAGGCAACCACTCCCAATTTAAAAAGGAGATGAGAAACATTTCCAAAAGAAATCAGGACATAACAAGTTTTATTAAGTACACCCCCAAAGTTAACAAAGCCAGCCCTCATTTCCACACAAAATGAAAGAGTCCAATCTAACATTTTCCCAGAGCCATAAGAATAAATTGAAGTCCCCCTCAAATCCCCCCCCCCCAGAATTTATAGTGTTAATAAGGAAGTCAAGTTGGTAGAAGGTCGGGCTGTTCGACATCCTTCTATCTTCCATGGTCATGAAAACCGATTGCACAAACGCCCACAGCAGGCACGAACGAAAATCATTTTTCCTTAATATTTTTGCCAAATCTGATCTTAAACATGCTGAAAAGGAAGAGCAGGGAAGTCACAAGCGAATTGCAAACATAAAGGTACGAGTGGCCTGAACTTGAGGTATGTGTTGTCCAAGGTATGAGCTGTTTAAGGTAAGAATCGTCCGTGATACGAGTTGACTCAAAAGCGTATAGTCCAGCCCTGTGTTTTTTGTGGAAAGAGTTCCATATACGGACGCCACTTAACACCCCATGCACAAACCCTATGAGACTGGTCTGAAAAGTTCTGTTTTTAGGTTTAATGCCTTCTGGCTATGGTAGCTCCCCCCCGAACAAAAATATTGACAAATGGGAAGGGCCACCAACATAGGGCTGGATAGCTCAGCTGGAAATCACTGGTGCGGTATTCCAGAGGACGCATGTTCAAATCCCACTTCAGTCAATTTCTTTGTTCATCTTTTTAATCCTTTGTCTGCTCTTACTCAGTTTCCCTATATAATTTGCTTCATGTTTTCTAAGTGAATGAATTTTTTTTCCTTCCTAAATTGTACTCTTCCAGACATGTTTTTGCTTTCTGAAGGTTAATAAAGTTTGTCACTGGAGGGAATAATTACTGGCATCTGTATATGGAGCACTTCCCTTTTTCATCTTTGTCATGTTTGTTTTCTTTCATGTTTTACTCAAGTACAATGGCTACAACAATTCATTTTTTGGTAAATTCAAACTCCCCAAGTAATTTTTTAAAGGGAAATAACGTTCAAGATCTACATGTAGTTGCCACAGACTTTTCTGGTTTCAGTTTCTAGTGCTCCGGATTGGTGCAACAGAAGTAGATAGCCACCAGTCTAAGGAACCGTAACAAGCGACAAGCTATATTAAGAAAGGATGCTAATGCAACTGAGGGTACATGTATATTTAAAGGAATTTTCTCTCCTTATGTCCATGCAGGATTTATCTGTCAAAACTTAGCGCATGAGAGGAAACAAATCAAGGTGGAATGGTGGTGGTCCATCAACTCACGCCTTGTAATGCCCCTCCTGGATTGGTACTGACAGAAGACATTTGATGCTGTTCATGTTATGTGTCGGCCAAGGACACAGTTCCGATGAATCACATTCAACATGTGTTTGTAAAGTGAGTGCAAGCTTAAGTGTTTGGTTGACTCACAGGTCTTGTGTAAACTACAAAGAAACAGTTATTAAGTTTTATAACTGGCTTCTGGAATAAAATTCATCTAGATTTTGGTAATTGGACACTTGCTTGTGATTGATGATCGTTGGTCCTTAACTATCAAGCAAGATGAGTGCATCAGGAAAAAGTGACAAGCAGAGTGCTACACCAGAAAGCACTAAGAAACAAGTAACTGTGAAAGTGTCTGATAACAACATCAAAAACACAGGCAAGAAGAAGCCGAGATCAGCGCATCCAGATGTGGTGAGTTCTGCTCTTTATTTCTGTTCATTCAACAACTCAATCAGTGCAAATTACTGGATGATTATAATTGACAATGAAGAAGACAATGAAGAAATGTACACTTTTTGAGGTTAAAGGATTCTGGGGAAAACCCATGGTTGCTGTTAGGGTCTGAAAACCCAATCCACAAGTTGACCTTCGTGAGATTTGAACATTGAGGTGGAAATGAAGGAGAGAGTACTATGGCAACCTAGTTCTCTTATATTAACCCAGTCATCGTACTTACAGTGTAGTTGTATGTACTTACATGCACAACTTCTGGATGTCCGCACTGCCCTATGCTGGACATGTACATGTAGCCCTTCTGTCCAAATCAACATACCCCTTTCTCACCTTTGAGTCACAGAGTCTTTACCCCTTCTCGGCGGGAATTTCTTTCTGAAAGCCGACTCCAAGAATTCCAGCCTCGCTTGGCCACGAAGGCCACCTGCCAAACCGCAAATTCTCTTGAATTACACGATGAGAAGGCTGATTGTTCGGTGGCATGCGGCTCTTCTCAAGCTTCCACATTCCCGTTGCCTCTTTTCAAAGTGGGGACTATTGCGAAGTTGGTGATAATGATGCAAATTCGGTCTTTTCATTTCTGGGCGACACACAAAGACCAATTTCCATACACACAAGAGCCAGGGTCTGCCTTCTTTCACCGTGTCCGTTCAAGCGTGGGCCGAGAATAATAGCTGAAAAGCGGGCTGAGGATCTCAATTTTACGGCGTGTCTTAACGCGTCCCAGCGTGAAGGGGTTAATTCATGAATGTTGACAAAGGTTTTTGGAAGTGTCTCTAGAGGAATGAAACTCAAGGAAGCGGTTGTACTAGGGACTGTGTACATGTAAAGGTATCCAACTGTGAAGTGGTAAAGCTTTAAACACATTCCTCAATTTTTCCCAGGACCTAAGTAAGGAATTTGCTCGATGTAAGGAACGAGGAGATACAAGATTGGATTTGAGCAAACAATCAGTAAGTTGGTTTTGCTTTAAAAGATAATGTTTTTGTTTGGCTGTGAACATGTCTTAAAAGTTGAACCAGCGTGGCAGGTTGAAACTACATGTACATCTGGTTTCATCCTTCTCTAAATTGATCATTATGCATGGAGAAAATGTCTGGTTTGTATCTCAAAGACAGAAAGTCCAGTTGCTGACGGGGAGGGGGGCAAATGACTGCAAAAAGAATGGTCACATGAAAAGTTCTAGAGTGATTTATGGTTTTTTCATCAATAAAAAAGAAATTATTGATAAGAAGTACATAACATCTTAATAAAATGAGAGAAACGTGCTCCATGAGAATAAATAAAAAGAAGAAATAACTCTACAATAACATTTTCCAAAAGCCACGGTGGAGCAATGTATGGTTAAGTACATGTATGTACTATACATGTGTGGGTGTAATAGAACTTTGTGTAAAGCTCTGGAACTTTCGTTAGTTCCAAATCTGCAGTAGTAGTTTTTATGTTCCTCCGAGGGCTTGATTGTGTGTGGTTTAGTTGCAATGTACAGGTGTATTGTACAGTTCGTGTCCAGAGAGCACCAAATCCAACACTGGCATAATAATTCTGTGTCATTTTGTACCATCAGATCCCTTCTCTGCCCAGTTCCCTGAAAGAGGTGAGCAAATTGTTTGCTTTTGGCTCAATCTAACATTGCCCTGTTAAGTCTTTAGCAAACGTAAAATGCAGCAATTCACACTGTAAATGTAACTCTCTCTGCCTCGTAATTATTCCTCACAAATGCATAGAGCCAATCCAGATAATGTGGTGTGTTCTCATTAATAAGAGCTTCATGCTCTCAAAGTACATAAAACAAAAGAAATTTCTACTGCGTAACAATTGGTACAAAATTCTGCAGTTTTAATGGAAACTTACTGCACTTACCAGTTACAGTGCCTGTCAAGTGGATGTTTCACCTGTAAAAAGTTGGTTTGATGCACCACAAATTTGTGCTGGACAGAGATGTCCAAAACATTGTAGAAACTAATGAAATATCTCCTCTGTTTTGTTACAGTTGACACAGTTAAGAGAGTTATATCTATACGGCAATCGTTTGTGTAGCCTGCCCGCTGAGACTGGTCACTTGTGTAACCTTGAACAGCTAGCATTGAATGAGAATTCACTGACTACATTACCCACAGAACTCAGCAAATTACATAAACTCAGAGTGCTGGATCTCAGGCATAACAAACTAAAAGAAGTAAGTGGACACTTTGTGTCTTTTGGGCCCGTCTTTTCTTCTAGAAGACTGCTTGTACTATAAAAACAAAACAGCTTTGGAAACTTCTCATTTTATTTAAACATGCACCTAGCAATCTTCTCCGTGATTTGTGTTCTTAAGTCAATGCTGGCCACGTGTATTGTACAGTCTCAACTCTCCGCAAAAGTTGTCAGTGTACACATCATATGAAAGTTTTGTTCCTCTATTCATTTGTTTTAATTTTCAACAGATTCCAGAGGTTGTACACTCATTGTTTTCCTTGACAACCTTGTTCTTGAGGTTTAATCGCATCACTCATGTTGGAGAAGGTCTTCAGAACCTCACAGTAAGATGTTTGCTTGTATATTAATTCAACCTTCCTCAATCATCCAAACCCTGTTGACGGTTTTAGAGTATTTAGGGGATTTGGCTAAATGGAATCCATGGTTGTTTGGAAGGGAAGTCAATGTTTTTGGTAGAATTGCACATTGCTTATGCTTAACCATTCGTTAATTCACTTAGTGCCTAAGTGAAAGCTGTCAGATCTGTTACCAAATAGTCGCTTGCTGGACCTTAATGTTACTTACATCAGCCATAATGTCAAATTTCCTCAAAAAATTTTCCTGTGATCTGCATATTGCATTTCAGTGCTTGCATATTACAGACATCTCAACTACGTACAATGAGCCTTTTCATCATAAATCCAATTATTCATTTTACAGAAACTGACCATGCTCAGTCTGAGAGAGAACAAAATCCGAGCCCTGCCCAAGGGCATTGGTATGTTGGTGCATCTCATTACATTTGACGTCTCACACAATCATCTGGAACACTTGCCTGAAGGTAACTACAAAATATCAAGAAAATAAGAAGCTATTAGTTTCTAGGAAAGTCTAAAGTTGTCTCTGGGTATGCCAACTATTAGTTTTTAGGGGTATGGTTGTGACCAACTTCTTTTTAAAAGATACTGGCTTAATTTACACTGCAGTTTGAGTCGGCCAAAGAAAACTAAGTCTGATAATGGCAACGTCCCAGAATGTGTGAATTGATGCGTACATGTACTGCTCCCGGTAGCTCACTTCAGCCTGCAGTACATGTAAATCATCACAACACCAAGACAGAAAAGATGATCTTCATGCCGCAGAAGTCAACTAAGAATGGAACTTGGGTTTTATCTCATGCCAAAACAGTTAATCTTTCAAGGTTCTGGGCCTTTAATGAACTTGCCACAGTCCTGCCATTATTCATGTTTCTTTTTTTCCCCTCAGAGATTGGTAACTGTGTGCAGTTGTCATCATTAGACCTCCAGCACAATGAACTGCTAGACTTGCCACAGTCCATTGGTCATCTCAGAGCTTTAAGCAGACTAGGGCTAAGGTAAGGCATGGTTGTATTTTAAGCAGACTGGGGCCAACATAAGGCATGAACTGTTCACCTCGTCTATGAGAATTACTTCTTCACAGAGGAGCACGCCAAAAAACATAAATACTTTATGTTTTGTTTACATGAGTGCATTCCAGTGGGAGCTCGATGGATCATGTAGTACATATACCTCCCTGCCTTACGAAAGTAAACATAAACCAAACTTGACGTCATCATGCTACAGATCTATTGTCCCGTTGTGCTAACTTCAAGAGGTTTTATCATCACTAGCAAAGCAATCTCTTTCTGGTAATGGATGACGATATTTTGTCTTACTTGAATGATGTATCCGTGCAGGTATAATCAGCTAACAGGTGTCCCACAAACTCTGAGCCAGTGTACAGAATTGGAAGAACTGAATGTTGAAGGCAACAATATAGCAACACTACCGGTAAGACTGGAATTTATTCTGCTTGTGACAACTGACTAGGTGCATAATGTAATTTCACTGTGCTGACGTGATGTACTCCTTTAGTAACCTTTATAGGGATACGCTGCTCTTGTCATAGTGGATAGACAGTGTAAGTCACATGGCTTCAAGTTTACTTAGAAAATGCATGTAGAAGCTGGATAAGGGGGATAGGGGGTTAAACACTATGCTACCCAGTTGTCATCTGTCTCAGCTATTGCATTGACTTCAAGTGTCTCGTGCCCAGTTTTTGATGGCAAATTTTCCCCCTGAAATTCAGATATAATATACATGTAGTGGAGCATTTAGAGTTACCATTGCTTCAAAATACATGTTAGATCAGCGTTAATTACTAACAGTTCAAGAGGACCGTCACTCGGGCCCTTGTGGTGTACAGTGTGACTGATTAACAAGAAGCTGTCTGTTTTCTGCCAAGAGACCTTGATGAACCGTGAACAAGTGTCAAGAGAGATGTTCTTGACCTGGATTTCTTGTTGGCTCTTTCAGGAGGGGCTTCTGTGCAGTCTTAGTAATCTCACCAGTCTGTGTTTATCAAGAAACAACTTCACATCATACCCTGTAGGAGGGCCACAACAGTTTGCTACAGTCTATGTAAGTACTCTCCATGAGAATCGCAGCACTTTGCTGCCAACAGTCACTTAACTAATCTCTCGTGAAATCATATGAGTTGTTTTTTTTTGTTTTGGGGCTAGTATGGCCTTTTCATCAACAAATATTTGGCTTAACTGGAAAAAGATGGGTCATTGACCTTGATAACATTTATTTAATCCCATCACTTGAAAGTTTTGATGAAACATTGCTAATATTTGCAGAGATCAAGATCATGGGTTGTGTTATGCAGAATATCTGAATAACTTGTTCACCAATTCATGTGTTTTTAAAAATTGTGTGATGTTTTCATGGCAGTCAATAAACATGGAGCATAACCAGATCAACAAGATTCCATTTGGTATCTTCAGTTGCGCCCGTTACGTCACCAAACTCAACATGAAAGATAACAAACTCATGGCCTTACCATTAGGTAGGTTACCTTGTTTGGTCCAGTGTAAAAAAGCAGAAGTTACTAAGTCCCTCTAAAAGCTGTTAACCCCTTTGCTTTGTGTGAGGATTAGTGCATACCACACATACAGTCTATTCATCATGCAGCTGCTGGCTCAATGGGGCCCGCTGCTGGTTCAATGGGGCCCCCGCTGCTGGACAGAGCTTTGCATACTGGGCATACCACAGCCCAGCAGTCACAGTCGAAAGAATCCCAGCATGAAGGGGTTAAAAGGAGATTTTAGTTAATCTATGATTCAATCAAATTACACACAAATTGTCAAAGTCTGGGAGGAACTCAGCATTGTACGTCTTATACATTTTGACGGTAAGTTCAGTTGGTCATACCTTTCACTGTAAAAGTCCAATACTAGTTGGCATAGTCAACCTTTTCTGCTTTGTAGTCATATTTATCGCTGGTAACACATCACATCTTGGTGTGATGCACTTAAGATATGCAAGGCAGAGGTGATGTGTACTTAGAGTGTGTTAGATCCACAGTCCAAGAAGTTGTAGAGGGTCTGCATGTCGGGTATTCTTCTGGTAAGAGCTTTTGTTCCACAGGGATACACATGAGTAGACCTTTTGTACTATCCCTCCGTAACAAAATCAGTTACTGGAAAGATGGCTTCCATGCACAATCTCTGTACAGAGTTCATGACATTAATTGATATTGCCATGTTGTGTTCCAGATGTTGGTAGTTGGATAACCATGGTTGAGCTAAATCTTGGAACCAATCAATTAACCAAACTTCCTGAAGACATCCAGCACCTGACATCACTGGAAGTACTTATACTCAGTAACAACTTTCTCAAGGTAAGCTGCTTGAATTCACAGGAGTTTTCTCGGCTCTTCTCCGCAGTCCACCTTGAGCAGAAGCACCCCCTCGTCGGTTGCAAAGAGCCATGTTGTGTTGGAGTATTCATTCTGTTGGTAGCCATGTGACTGCATTGCGTGCATTTTCTGGTCATTTGTGAAACCGCAATGTGCAGTTAGTACCAAAGGAGCTTTCGTTGCTAAGGAAGTATCGCCCTCTTTTAGTCCAGCTCAAGACCCATACTGTGTAACTATTTCCCATCCTTAGCAAGGGCCTGATCAGGTGCTTTGACCAGTAAACTAGCTTGGAGGTTGCACAGTACAATCAGCACAGTAAATGGATGGCAGCTGTGTCTCTCCAAGATAATTAATATTTTGCTACCCTGGGTAAAGTTTGGATCATATAACTTTTATTCTCATCTTTACTTTGAAAGAGCTGGGGGGGGGTTTAATCCACCTCCTTTGACATCTTTGTTCTGAAGTCATAATGTTGTTTACAGTTGGCTTGCAGGTACACCATGGAAGGGGTGTGGTTCTTAGAAGAACCGATGAGTGTTAGTTACAGTTGTAAGAATATGACATGTTTCTTTATTCTCATTCTTTAAGAAACTCCCTCGTGGTATTGGCTGCCTGACCAAGTTGAGGGTTTTGGACCTCGAGGAGAATAAATTGGAGTCACTGCCCTCTGAGATAGGTAAGCACAGTTGACTGCTTCATTGTTTCCATACCACGACCTTTGACTGATCTTTAAATTTCATATTTTGTAGGCAGAGGTCTTGAACCCACAGAAATTTTAGCTTTTTAGCTGAGTTCAGCTCTTTTTGCTTCGATGTTGACCCTGAATTTCAGGTTTTTTTGAAAACTAGGTCTGCACAGAAGTATGGGAACCTTTTACATTTCAGCTTCTGTTAGCAGTTTTCAACTTAAATTTTAAGTGGCCACTCACACCCCTGAACCTAACAAATGAGTTGCTAGTCGCTTAAGCAATGTTTCAGTAACAGGCCAGGAGACTAACATTTGCTGGCCCTAATACCCCAGGCCTCTTTGTTAGAAACCATCCTCAATCCTTCAAAGTCCTTCCATTATCATCCAGAAAAAATGCATTCAGCCTCAATCCTCCAAAACCACCAGGATGAGTTCGGAGGATTGAGGATGGTAACAGCTAGTGTCAAATTGGAACGAAGCGCTGTATTTTACACCCATATCCATTTTCATGTCTGGTCTTATTGTCTGCATCAGTTCTTGATTATGATAGTGTGCTGGCCTGTCTTTATAATTCTTGTCTTGATAAGCTGCCATTGCTTCAAAGAATAGACATAAACACAAGCATGCCATGCTTTGTTTACTAGTGTGCTTTCCTATGGGAGCGAAATGGATCGCATCCCACCTCACCTCAGGAAAACAATAATAATAATAACTGAACATTTATAATGCGCCATTTCCATAAAAATGATCAATGGCGCAGTACAAGTTAACGTAAAAAGTAATTAATTTAAGAAATGAAAGGATAAGGATAAATAGGCTAGTACCCAAACCACAGTATGGGGATACGTCTGCCCTGCCAACAGGGAGAACCTAACCCTGCTGGCATCGGTGATGTCTCGATCTTTCCCGGGGACAGACGCCTCTAACCCTACCTACGATAAAAGAAAAGTAATTATACCAGACATGGTGACACTAAAATAACGAATCACAGCTAAACCTACGTTGAAATCAAAAATAGTAATAGCCCTACTAGATAAAATTAGTAAACTCATGAATTGTGTAGTGCAGTATATCACTGTACAAATGCAACATTAAAAGGTAGGTTTTCACTGTACATTTAAAACGCTCAAGCGAACACGGTGAAAGAAGGCATACCCTGGCTCTTGTACATATTGTGCTTGGCCTTTGTGTGTTGCCAAGAAATAAAAATGCTGAATTTGCATCGTAATTACCAGCTTCACAATAGGCCCCACTTTGAAAAGAGGTGACGGGAATGTGGAAGCGTGAGTAGAGCCGCATGGCACCGAACAATGAGCCTTTTCACTGTGTAATTCAAAGCGTGCAGAGCACGCAGGGCCACAAACCGAGAATTTGCGGTTTGGCAAGTGGCTTTCGTGGCCAAGCAAAGCTGGAATTCTCGGAGTCGGCTTTCAGAAAAAAGTTCCTGTCATCAAGGGGTTAAATTTTGGCTGTCAGTTGTTCTGTGAAATATTTTCACTCTTGTGTACTTTCATTTCCCATTTAAATCAGTCATGCCCTAATCAAACATTGAAGGGTCACCTATCCCTGTAATAACAACTCAGGCCTTAATCCACAAACAATGTTGAATACTTTCTGTCATCTAGGAAATCTGAAGGAACTTCAAAAATTAGTGGTGCAATCAAATCAACTTGTGAACTTGCCAAGGGGGATTGGGTAAGTGTTTCTTGATGGAGCATAAATACCTATAGGAAAGGACAGAAAATTGTAAGATCAGCTGTTTAGGAGTCATTAAGGTTTAGTTTTAATAAGGGAATAAATACTTATTTACATACGCTGTTTTAGTCAGAGAGTCTAATAGAAGTCAATATTGAATAAATTTCCAAGAATTTTGTTCAATAATTTCACTTTCATTTTCCCAAACACCCCTGTCCATTTTTATGGTATATTCCTTGTGCAAGTTGTCCAGAAGAATCTCCTTATATGGACTTGGAGTTCGCGTTGCGCATTCTGCATTCTGCATCGCACACAGACTCTTGACTAATAGGAATGGATTAAATTGTCTCGTATCCAGGTGCCAGCGTGTTGGCTTGTCTCATATTTGGTGCCAGGGCATCAAATCACAGCAGGAATTAACAAATGTTAATACACAGTCACGTTGCGTGATTTTGAATAGGGAAACTGAGGTATTTATGAATATCACTTTGTCCTCTTTGTGTATAGGCGGTTGACCAACTTGACTAATCTTGGAGTTGGAGAAAACAATCTCAATTCTCTGCCAGAAGAAATAGGTATGTGCCAACCCTACCACTCTCTATCACAAGCTCTGTGAAGCACAAGAGAATTGCTTGGTTCTGTCAAGGCAATGTCTGAGTTTTGTGCCTATAGGAGCTAAGAATGGACCAGAGAATGTTGGGTGCAGTGATGACCATGTCATGACCCAAAAAAACCAGAAAAGTTACCCCAAATACAACCCCCCTCCCAAATCTGATTTAGGATCCATCATCGTCTGCTAATGTTGTATTTAAGTCCAGTCACAAGTCCCTTTACAATGCCAGTCACAAGTAACAGGGTGAACAATGACAAAGGAATGCTTTTGTCACAGCTCATTTGAATAGCTTGTGAATTGGCTTAAGGCTGAATGACTTGTGATGGACTTCCAGGGACTTGCAGGAACTTGTGCTGGACTCAAATACAAGACTTGTGTACGGCTTTGGGAATATTTTGCCCTGATCAGATGCTTAGGCACATGCTTACAACAGACAAAAGTGTAGCTGTGTAAGGCAGACTTTAGGTACAGTCTTTAGATATCTCAAATTAATGTGATGCAAGAAATGCATATGCCATTGAATGGGTTTAGGGCAAAGGATTTCTTCCATAGAAGTAAAAATGTGTTTGGCGTCTGGCATCTTCTTTATTCCATAAACATATGCAATGAAATGGTAATGCTTATCACAAATAATGTCCTACTTAACACATAATGAGCCTGGTTTTTCCATTCCATCTCAAAGCCAAGGAGGGGCAGTTTCCACCACATAAGAACTAGGCCGTCCTCTGCCTGATCTGTTTTTAAACTCAGCATGCATGCATAGTCACTCATTGTCGGAACAAATGAAAAGTTTCAAATCAGTCTGAGTTATATCCATTTGAAGTTCAGGACCATGTGTGTGTGAGCTCCCATGCATTAATCATGTCAGCAGAAAAAGTACAGATTTCTGGCTGACCCTTCTCAGAAAATTAAGGCTCCGTAAGAATGCTATTATGGATTGTCATGGATTGGTGTTGATATGACTGGAAAATTACTCTATAAACTCCTGAAGGCTTGGTGCTTAAAAAATGGGATGATACTTGAAGAGATCTTTAGGTGGGACGAATTCTGCCCTTGTCAGCTTTTTAAGGGTTAATCCGCCTTGAGCAGAAGCACCCCTCATCAGTGGAAGAGAGCCAAGTTGGTTGGGAACGTTCATTTTGTAGGTAGCGATGCTACTGTGGCGTGTTTATCTCAGTCATTTGTGCACCAGCAAAGTGCAGTTCTGACCAAAAAGCCTCTGTTGCTAGGAAATTTGCGCCCTCTTTTGGTCTATCTCTTGGCTGATTAGTCAAGTCTTCTTTCTTTTTGTTTTATCTTCCAGGAACGTTGGAGTTATTGGAGCAGTTATACTTGAATGACAACCCTAAACTGAATGCACTGCCCTATGAGTTAGCCCTGTGCAGTTCATTACAAATCATGAGTATTGAGAATTGTCCACTAGCTAACATCCCTCCAGAGGTAACTGCAGGAGGACCATCATTGGTCATTCATGTAAGTTATTTCTCCCCCGGTAGTGAGCCATCTTGTTCCTATGATGTGATTACTGCCACCTTTAGCAAGCATTCCTCCAGAGATAACTCAAGGAGGACCATTGTTGGTCATTGTTTCATCTCTCAGCTTTACAGAGAGTTTTACTAGCGTTGCTCTTCGTGAAAAATCTCAAGTGTATGATTCACCCAATCAAAGCCAAAAGGAAGGGAATTCATGATGTTAACTATTAAAAACTTGAAAATTGACAGTCTTTTATTTTTATTGTAATCACACTTGTGCTGGATGTCTTGTCCTTGTAGTTTCACTCGAGCACACTCTAGCTTGGTTCATTTTGACCAAAGGAATAAGGATCATCAAAAATCTTCCTGGATCTCTGACCCTGCTTCTGTTTTGCATTGACAAATCCAGACAAGTTTTGTCCTATTTCTGATTTACAGTTCCTGAAGATGCAAGGACCATACCGGAATATGGTGAACACTTGAGACTTATTCATATTCAGGGGCCACGTTGTCACATGTAAGCCATGGAGATTGTTAATACATATTCAAGGGCCATCCTACAAGCAGCCTATGACATTTTAATGCAGATACCAGAGAAACATGAATAACATTCTGGAATCTGCAGTTCTTCAATGTGGTGCTCTGTTGAGACACCCAATTGTACATACCCAGTTATCCAGGGCCACAGGAGAGAATGTAAGACTCACCAAATATACAAATTTTGTACAGAAAGCAGATAATTAATGTGTGTGTCTGTAATAAATTGATACCATCAGAACCGCCATTGTGTTATGTCTGTGATACATTGTGTTGCCATGGTAATGCTAACCAGATACCGTACTGCCCAGTCACATCTTCTTGTCTTTCCATGTCTTTTTCCAATGAGCTGTTATCACTTCGTATAACTTACTGCTCACAGCACCATGTTCACACACAAGACCCAAGACTTCACACGTTACTGTGGATTCCTGTCAGCAAAATGGCTACATACGCTACATACTAAGAAATGTAATCGGTGCTTAAACTTGAAAGAAGTTGGTGAATTTGCCAGAAAACTCACAGTCATCTAACCTCTTTGCATGGTGTCTGTACTTTGTATTGTGTCGGTGATTCTTTGAAAGGCTGCGTCTGAATCACTTGGCTGTGGCTAGAAAATACACACAAATTTATGGAAACTGGCTGTGGCCACTACCATAGACTTGTGTGTAATCTCTACCCGCAGCCAAGTAATTCAGACATGGCCAAAAGTACCAGTTGTTAGCCTGTTTTGAATGGTTTACAGTGGGGGGGGGCATTTGTATTTACAATGTGAAAGCTTTGTACTTCTTAGAGTTGATTTTTTTTTTCTTTTTGTCAATGCTGATATCATCAAGGGGCTCCTAACCAAGTCAGAGTCACTTTGTCTGCAAGGTTGCATAAGTCAACCAGACCAGATCATCTCAGACAGGTCATCTTGACTGTGGCGTGCAGCACCAGTGGTTATGTGGATGTAGTGGTATGAAACAAAGTATAAATGACCAATCAATTATTGACTCTTCTCTTGTCAGGCTTGCCCATTTAACCACTTGACGCTGGATGACATGTAAACACACATGATATTCCTTATTTGTTCCATGGAGGATGTGTATGCTTCTGTTTTCATTTCCGTGGTTGACATTTTCATGCGTCATGCTTGGTTGGAGCAAAGCACAATTGCTAGGTTGAAGAATTTGTAGGTTAAAAAACCTGCCCCCAGCAGCTTTTCTAGGCAAAAAAATCCAACGCTAACTGGCTATCCAGGGGGTACCTCAGTGCTGTTGGGATTGTCATTATCATCATAAGTACACTTGCTTCTATGTAAACCTCTGAATTTGTCTTTCATTTGTACAAATGAATGGTACTATTTGTTCATCAGGTAGAAAGCTACGTGTGTTTGTAACCAGTAAGTTTCCTTTGCATTTGTGTAGTATCCTCATACCGATGTATTTGCAGAAAAAGCAAGCGAGTCTGAGATTTCCAACAACCTACAACAAAATATCTGCTACTTCCATAGAAAACGCAATGGGCAGAAGTACCTAGCTTGTGTGTCGAATTCACCGCTATCCCATTTTGATGAAAAAAACTATAAAGAGATCAAATGAAGTTGTGTAAGTGGAACATAGGATGTAATAAATCTGTTACTTGGACATTGTCAATACATGTAGGTACCATGAAATGGATGGTGTTTAACAAGCTTGTATGTATGGAAGATTGCCAACCAAAGGCCACTCCAGAACCTTTTTGTCGAAAAGAAGTAAGCAGATCTCTTTCATTGGGTGGCTTGGTGTTTGCTGAATAAAAAGTTAGACGTCGTTAATTTCAACTTGTCGCATTTCCTAATTGAGAACAACTCATCATCGGTTCATGGTTTCCAATTTATTACCAATGTGAAAGACAGATTCTGATAACTCAGTCTGCATGCCAGTAGTGTTGATTTTATTGTCTACAGTTCTACTGATGTCTGTTAGAACGGTACATTGGCTGTGTTACAGATTTCTCCAGTGTTCATGCTTAGTTGAGGAAGTAGATAAAATGAAAGCCGGGCAGCATCCTGTAACTATCCTCTGTTTGAATCCAGAACTATTTGGCCATGCCTATGGAATTAAGTACATGTATTTGATACCTCGCACATAGCCAAATTCTTACGTAAGCTATTACAGGTCCATAGACTGATGATGTTATGGTTGTAAGGCCGTATTCTCAGGTTTGGACGACAGCTTCAAAGCGCCACGGCAAAGTGTCCATGACTGTAAGCAGTGTGATTTCACCAGTATGGTGCACAGCCATAAACCACAAAGTACCTTTTTTGCAGAAGATAGAAATTACGATACCCTTTTCACACTGTACTGTATAATGTCTAGCTGTATTAAAGCAAAAAGTAAATAAATAAACAAACTACCTTGAAGTGTCTGGTTAATGTACCTAAACACTTCTCTTTTGAGATTATATTCTTGGAAGAACTAACACATATTGGTTCACTTCATTATCTTCGGTGGTTGAATTGAGACCGTAAGGATTGTTACCCACGTTTTTGTATGCCCTTTATAAACCTGCCAGACTGAATACATTCGTTGTGTAAATTAATGTGCATTTTTATATGTCGCCACAGCTATAAAGGTGTGATGTGTGTACATTGTAGCTTTCAGTCTTTGTGATGACATAGTCTCGGTAATCTCCAAATGAAGCGTCGGATTCAGTGTAACATAGAGTGACATTTTTAAAACATATTTGTAAATTTGTATCAGCTTTTAGAGCTTTGTTTTTCTACTAAAGGCTGTGATTTTGTACATGGGATCATGATACGTTCATGTTTGATCGAACACGGACTTGTGTTGGTGCTTTACTATCTTTACTATCAATTAGATATGGAGCGGTTGTATAAAGTAAACGGAAACAAAACATGTAGACTAAAACACCGCTAGTGTACTACTAACTTGACTGTGTTTTGAGCAGGTATTTCATGCCTCCCTAAATCCACCATTGCCAATAAATAAATCAAATGGAATATTCCTGTCTAACAGCAACTTGATGCTAAATTTATAAGACTATGAATATGGAATATGATTGCTTCAGTGTAAATCTTGCAGAACAAGTCATCGCAAGTGGTATTTGGACTAAAGTAAAGGGAACATTTTAATTTGGATAGAATTCGGGAAAATGATTTTCACAATACTTCTGTGATGTGGAATATCTTGGTTCATGTAGGTCGACCAAGGCCAAAACGAAGCCCGTTTGCCAGTTCATGGATTCATTGTTCCATTGTTGGTTATATTAAAGCGGAACGTATCAGTATAACATACGAGGGTAATAAACGGCTGGAAAGAAATTTTCGTTCAAGCTGGTGACATCTTGTCCCAAATGCAGCAAAAGGGTCCTGGTTAGTGCCGAATCAATGGCCTTAATTAAAACCTCGAATCTGATGTTTTCTGCTGACTTCAGTTCATATCAACAATATTGGACATGGTATGACTGAGTGGTATGATTGAAGCTGAGGCAACATAGTTTTAGTCCATAGACCTATTTATATTCATTTTCTGTGTATACGAAATAGCCTGTGATTAAAACGTTGATATTTGAATTGGCGAACTTGCAAATGGTTGTCACCTCGTTCCCTGAGGCTATGAAGAATTCTAAGTTCTATATCAGTAGAAGGTGAATAAACTATAGGTCAAACCGGCAGTTCCGTGGATTCCAAGCAGGACCAAATCTGGTGTTTATTCCTTGACGCTTGGATAGACGATGTCTTTTATAGATGCATTTTCCACCCAAGAGCAACTTCAAATGGGCGCAGTATATTGAAAATTCAGAGAGACCCGAATGCAGATAGGTTTAAAACAGTGTATTCAACTGCGCTAAATGCTTCTTATGCCTGAAGCTCTAATAATTCAGTGTCTATCCAGTCACTTAGGATTTGTCAGTATTAAATGAAGAATGCACAGTTAACTGAAAATTCTTGAATAGAATAAGAACTGGCACTTCCCTAATAGGCTGACGCCTCAATAATGGTTTAAAACATTCAGCAAGACAATTCATTGGTCTGGCTGGTTTTATAAGGTTTTATCCTTTGCCTATTTGCCATTAGCAGAAGCACCCGGTACCCTTCATTGGTTAAAGAGAGCCGGGTAGATGGGAGTATTCATTTTGGCGGTAGCGACGCGAGTGGAACGCGTGTTTCATAGTCGAATGTGAACCAGCGAAATGTCGTTTCGACCAAAGGAAAATTACACCCTTTCTTGGTCCCTCTTGGGGCTCATACTGACGAGCTTTGCGTGTTGCTTGTAAAATGCAATGACATGTCATTTAAAGTGGCAAGTCTCCACGCCCAAACCACGAAACTTTATAAAACGGTCTTCCCCTGAACATTTTCCCAATATTGCGCAGTGCGTTTTTTTCACTAGTTGACTCTGTAGGGGTTTTCAGAAATGGCCTAATATGTAACGATAGTGTGTCTGCACGAGCATACCAACTTTCATTTTAAAAAAAGGCTCTTAGTTTTAGGATTAAAATGGTGGTCGTTTTGTTCTCCCTAATAAATAATTTTTCACTGAAAAATTTTTCTGAGGTTCTCAGAATTCGACTACGTAATCTTCAAGGCTGTGTATGACGATTGACTTTTTCGATGAATGATATACGCAAACTACTGCCACGTTCACAACGGTCTCGATTCAAATTCGCTTGATTGGTCTCCGGGTGATAGCTTACTGTACGTAATGAAAAACCTCTCAAGAATTATTGCTCGAAACCCAATTAGGAACTTAAAGATATCAGCATGGCCCTTTTCGTCATAATTAACGCTCCTGATATAGGCCTGAAGAAAATTGAAGCTGAAGTCCATTATAGCCTAACAAGGACATGGTTCAATGATGATTGCCCACGCCATGAAAAAATGAAAAGTCAGTCATTAGTTCCAAGGTCTGTAATAACTAACATGTCCCTCACTTGAAAAAAAATCAACCGACCGGCAAGTGACCAAGGCAGGAAAAGAATACATAAGCACAACGCACCTCAAATACTCAATATTTTTCCCGTAGAAACAAAAAATCACTTTTATAGGTGATTTTTTTTCTTTTGGTTATTCTCTTCATTGCTGTATGTTCTTAAGGTCTTTTACTATACAAAGAACCCCCATTTTGCATCAGTTTAGATGTACTATTGGCAAAATAGTATTTTTATCTTTCAATACCGCAGTGCTAAATGAAGTCATGTAAAGCTCAGATCTTGAATAGGCCTATATTAAAACAGATAGCGTTCTAATAGGTGTTTTTTTTTACTTGACAACGTCTTGCTCCGCCCCTTTCCTAACCTACCATCCGTAAATAGAGCAATGATGAAATCTAGTTGGCTGCAGTAAGCCGCTTCTATAAAACGGGAGGAATAAGCCAGTCGGGTATTTCAGAAAGCCACGATCTTTCGGGAACAAAGCACGCGCTTGAGTCAGCGTGTTTTGGCTGTGCTGGTAGGACAGTACTAACGCGCAAGCGTGGATCTTTTCCTGAAAAACCATGTACTGGGCATGCGCTGTTGATCGAGCTGGTTCACTCTCCCGAAATTTGCCGGGCCCATTTCTTTGGTTTTCAGTATTGTGAATATGGAAAATAGCTGCATCCGTCAACGGGAGATCCGAATTAGCACACTCTATGTACCGCACGTACGTATTCCTAATGCGGTTTTCAAGCTTGTGGGGCCACGTACAGCCCTTTGAACAGATAGAGTAAGAAACCCGTCTACGTGATGTCAGAGACGCGCATCGAAAAGGAACGCAGTTACATATCGATTGACAATCCCCTAAGCAAAGTCAAAACGAAAATTACTAAATCTGAGACTTCAGATGTTTGATTCCTATAGTTGATGTTAAACAGCTAGGACAACCAAGCAAAATTTTGACTGCGCTAATAAGAGCGCTTTCTCTGAGCCATAAGCTGGCAAGGTATACGCTATTGCTACACGATGGCATTTTGTGTACTTCTGGCGGTAGTTTGTGTGTCGACTTTGATTGGTTCAACTCATGCGGTGTGTTCATCGTGCCCATTCCAATGGACTGAAAACCAAGGCAATTGCTACAGGTATTTTTCAGCTTCTTTGTTGTACAAAGATGCAGTGGAATACTGCCAGCATTTCAGCCATCGTGGTCGAAGCGCCTCACTTGCAACGGTTACAAGTTTCAACGAACTTCTATTTATTTCGAAGTTATTAGACGACGTGTTCAACGCTTCTGCATCTGATGTCCCATCACTCATTTGGCTAAACATAAACTCTATGAACACTGCAGGTAGGTACATATACATGTAGATACAATTTCTAAGTGCATTATTAGGCTTTTTGTGAAATGATGGCGCATATGATGAGTTTTGCAAGGTACTGATGATAACGTTGACATGCATATCTTGAAACTATAAGCCTATAATGAATTGTATTCCTCCGGCACGTATTGGCATTATAGTTTGTTTATTATGTGTCATTTATTGCAAATTGCTAAAGAGCATACTGCATATCCTATTTGTCCAGAGCATTACTGTGGTATACACTTGGGTTACCAATTACCCTAATATATACGGCTACCAGCAATCTTTTGGTATTTTCAAGGTAAAGGTAGGCCTACTGCTTAGATTCGTGAGCCTTGATCCTGTGTTTCGTTTGTTGGCCTATTTGAGAAGACGTTGTACTATGCGAGATTGACGCAAGCCCTGGATCCACCGAATTTATACCAAAGCGCAAAATTAATTCGCTGTCAAAAGCAATATGAAGACAGTGACTGACTTCCGTCTGAGTTCTTGTTGGTATTAAGAATACCCTATCTCTAGAAACCACAGAAGTAAAAGCTGACGACAAACAAAACGCAAAATGGAACCGATAAGAAGATGGAAAGGTCTGTTCGAAACTAAGAATTCCCCTTCCCTAATGCCTCAGCTGAGAACTGTAATGTGCAGTCACTTAGAGCAATTTGTTGAGTTAATTATGGAGATCAATTCGTTGACGGCACATTTCACATGTGAAAGTGACAAAGAGTAATTGAGATTAAGTTGGGAGTTTTACCTTGGGTGATTCCGTTGCCAGAGCAAAAGGTTTGAGGGCTTTTCCATGTGGCACTGAATAAAAATAACGAACAATAAATATTTTGGTGTTTAACCGCCACACTTTGCACAAAAAGCAAGTTAGTTTTGCTTAAAAAAAACTGCCAAATCTTTGGTCTCCGCTGGAAGTAAACCATGCGCTGCGTCATTGTGGACGATAAATTACTACATTCTATGATTAATCGAGGCCTGCAAGTCCCGTACTATAGCGGGGAAGAGACTTTCAAGAATAATTTAGAACTGCATAAAGAACGCATATAGGCCTAACAGATAGGCTTAATGAACAGCTTTCAAAAAGTCAGTAGGCCCACATTTTATTTTTAGAAGGTTCATGGAATAACGATGTGAAATAGCACCCAAAATGCATTAATTAGGCTATGACACTCTGACTAAATCGTTATACTTATTCTGCAGTCTGGTAGATCTTTTGTTTTACGTTTACCTCTGAGGTTTACCTGAGGTTTATCTCCAAGATTTAACAGTGCGTAAATATACCTCGGTTGAAGATACATTCTACCACATAACTAAATTACTACAGAATGGTTAAAGTACACAAAAGAACCACATGTCATTCGCCATAACATGTTCCAATGTGACGAATGTCCCTCTTGTTTTGTAGATGAAGCAAATACAAACTTCAAGCTATTTTCCCAACTATTATCAATTTTTTTACTGTTTCAGAATCGGATTTACAGCCAATACTGCTTGAGTCCTTCAGCCAGGGGAGTGACGTCATACCCTGTGAAAATAGCCCTGTAAATAATGAGAAATACCAAGTGAAAGGAAATGCAATCGCTGCCTCAATGGTTCCCGGGCCAGAGCGACTAGATCAGGCATGCACAGTACATTTGCCTGTTGAATCATTCTTAGATCTTGGAGACTTTAATGGGAGTTGCATCTCAGACCTTGAAAGTTGTCAGTCACACAGTGTGACCTGGTCCATTTGGCTGAAAATTGACACACCATCTAATTCCAAAGATCGATGGAATTACCTCAGCTCCGGTGGACAAACACAATGGGCTAGAGGAATTGCTTTCTTGTATGATGCCACTTTGCGTCAATTTTGCTTTGCAATTAGGTCCCAACACCTATACATTCTTCAAAAATATAATATTGACAAAGTACCTTTGGACAAATGGTTCCATCTGGCATTTACTGTTGACTCAATAGGCACGTCAAACATGGACTTAAAAGTTTTTGTCAACGGAGAACTGATCCAGGTAGATAACATATCACGTAAAACCAATGAGGGTGGATGGTCGGATCAGTGTACACATCTTCACATCGGCATGACAAACTCATGTCATACAGATATTTCTGTAAGTCAATATGGCGGCTCTGGTGCATTCAGCAGTTTGGTTGTATTTGATGGTCTCCTTAGCCAACAAAAGATACGCAACTTGTATGAATGTAGATTTCTAGGTAAGTAGCCACACTTTTTCAATCATTGAAAATCGTTTCTTTTGAATTTAATTATCATGGCACAAAAATCAACACTGACTGAAATCATTCGCAGAATGGGATTTCTTCTAAAGCTTTAACACGTCAATAATGCAAATGAATCGCATTTTATTTTCACTTTCTAGCAGGTTCTCAGTTTTTCTGACACCTAAGGTCCTGCAAAAGCGGACGGGATCGTTTATTCATAAGATACGCGCGCAAGTGACGTGGCATTACTTTCTTTTGCCCATCACAGGACTGCTTACGCATTACGCAAAATGTTGGTCTGTTATGCATTATACAAAATGTTCTGCAAATATTACCACCTCGTATTAAAAATAAAGACAACTGATAAATGCAAATGTTTCTGATCTCAACCGGCCAAGGAAAACCAAATAATCCGATAGATGAACCAAAAAGTATTAAACAATACCATTTCTGATTTCAGGCCAACTACTGAACATCGCAAAAAGGGATCAGGCCGCTGTTGGTAAGTGTGTACCCAACTTATAACTTCCCCCGATTTGATTTTGGTATTTTAAATGAAATGAGTCTGCCATTTAGTGACCTCATTAGAAAACATTTCTAAAAAAATACGTGTCCGCAGAAACTCGTTTGGATAATGTAGTTAGAGTAGCCTACTGGGACTGAAAATTTGCCGAATTTTTCTAGAGAAAGAAAACCGGACCAGCATTTGGTCACAAATCACGTGATCTAATTGTTTTTCCAAATGCTGCACATGACCCAGCCGAGCCCACGTGACTTCTCCCGAACCCTCGAGCTGCTACTTTTAGAGGGAGGTTCAATCTTGGGATCACTCCAGGTAGTCACTGAAGCCAGTCTGAAACACTCATATCTTAGCATGTGTTTGCATACACGATTCCCACTGCACATGGTTGTGAAGAAAATACCCTCTCCCCTATTGTACTAGTGAATCAGGCCAGTGAATTTAGACCAATGAGGTACTGTTTGGGATCATCAGCGTGTCTGGCCGAGCTGTATTGCTGACGCCACGACAGATTATGCCCTCAGTCTGACCTTGTCAGGCCGGTCGGGCCTGGCAGTGCTAAGCTGAGACCACCTTTTGACCCTTTGAGGCATGTGTAAGCGGTTTGGAGGGGGAAAACAGAATAACCAAACACACATCCTGTGGTGCCTTTTGCCATCGGCTGGCTTGTGTTGTCTTCAGAAAGAAGCGTGAAAAATGACATTTATGGGTCAAAAAAGGTGCGAGATGCCCCCCCACCACCTCAATACGAGCCACGAAGTCAAAAAGGACTTTCCCCCCCCAAAATGCAATATTACAGCCTGCCCGAGAGAGAAAATGTGGAAATGTAAAACTGGGAAAATGTAATTTATGAGTCCCATTTTACTGCAAAATATGTGTGACCAAAGCATGTCCCGGGTGCCGCAATTTTTTCTTCGTAAGGTCTAACACGTAAGGGTAATTGCGCATTATTGAAAAATGTATCTTAGAAGCCCCAATGGAAACTCAAACGTTGAAAAAATTTAAATACTGAAACATTTTACAGCGCAACTTTGTATAAAGAGGCATCATTTTTTTAGTTCCGTTGTCTCCAAGTTTCAGCTCTTCTCGGGTCCCCAGCAAATGTACGATCACGGTATTCCATTTCGCATTTTGGCTCATTAACCACAGCTTATGACAAATGGTTATCCCTGATTTTTATTATTTTCCGCTCTCCCTTCCGGAGTAATTAGTTATAAATGAACAGCCAAATCTGCACACAACGTTTTAAATCTCAAGTGTCTATACTTTCTGAAGGAAATGCTAGTGCAGGAAGAAAGTCATACTACCTGTTAATATGTCTATAGCAAGTGTGTTTTCTTGCTACATCGAAACATATTAGGTCTTTCATTGAGGGCAATATTGGACGACGATCACCACTTCACAATCGGCGACGACAACTCTGAAACGTTTTGCAACATAACACCAGCTACTGATGGATCCCCATCGGCCAGTTTGTGCTTGGATCACATGGAGCATCCGTTCGTTTGCCAGCTGTGATGTGATGATTATGAGCTGAAAAAAAACTCAAAATGGGCCCATTAGGCTCTGCAAATCAACACGAAAAGGCGCTTTTGACGAATGTCCTCTTTATTATTCATGTTAAGTACAGCTAGGCCTCGAATTTCCAGAAGACGGCCACGACGGCCATGGCTAAATGGCAGCGCACCGACGGCCATGGTCGTCGGTGCGCTGCAGTATTTAGCCGTGGTGCCTCCGAAAAGTGATCGTGTAGTTTCACCGCCAAGATTGCAGTAG
This sequence comes from Acanthaster planci, assembly GCF_054643075.1. Taxonomy (NCBI): domain Eukaryota; kingdom Metazoa; phylum Echinodermata; class Asteroidea; order Valvatida; family Acanthasteridae; genus Acanthaster; species Acanthaster planci. The sequence continues at coordinate 11,086,281 of NC_141797.1, read as the reverse complement.
CAGGTCCTACAATGCGTGCATATCGACTGCCCACTTTCAGCGAGGTACACGGAAAGCGCCATGCACACTGCACTGCACAGGCAACATCCGCCGGCCACTGATCTCAGTGCCGCCGGCCTATCCAACGACTTAGTATAAGGGTGCAGACCACTAATTCAAGTGAGAATTTTTGTCCAGCTCATTAGCATTAAACGTGCCCCCCCACAGTATCTTTTCAAAAAGGAGATTTTTTGGCCCCCAAAATGGTGAGATTGTGTAAATCGTTGCCAGGATCAACTCCCTGGGTCTTTGAGCTTTCATATGAGGGCAGAAGGGTTAAAAACTACGGTTGAAAAATGGTCCTAAGTGCCCCAGGAAGTTGAGGGTTGCCACTTGAAAAATGGCTGCAATCAGACTTCGGAAAAATCACTTTTTGGGGGGTGATTTTGTTTTGTGGGAATAATTAAAAATGTAATTGGTTAACCCACAAAAAATTGAAAAGAAATTGAAAGATAAGTGACCAGACAAGAATTTCATTTGTGTTTCAGAAATCTCAGGAATGTTGGCGTGCATGCTATTGGGCCCTGAACGGTGCTGATTTTACACTGTTTTCAATGGGGCTTGAATTAGTGGACTGGACCCGGACAGCCCAAGCCAAGCATTTTGATGTTCCATACAATAATGTTGGTCTAAAACGAAGTGCTCATCAACGTGTACGCACACGTAAACGGTATATCGAGAGCTCTGTGTTTTTCATACACACGGGACAATTGTATGGTCGTGGCAGTATTTTAACCAACACCGCAATGTAGCATCTGCACTTTAGTGCCACGTGCAGCACGCGATCCGAATAGTACGACGTACACTGCCGGGACTAGTAGCGTTGTTAAGTCCCAAATCACTTAGTTGACAGGCCTCTGGCCAGTTTGGCAAAATGCCGAGAAAAGAACGGCTGCAGTGGGCCAAAGCCTTTAACACTCGGCTGCTGGTTCGGCACTAATCACGGACATGTTCAAGTAGCCTATAATGCGTATCCTACTTTTTCTTGGGCCTGAATGCAATATCGATATACCTCGTGCTGCACGTAAGGGGACGGTTGCCGAATCACCGTTCGTATCTGTGGTCATGGGTAGACAATGAGTGACGAATTTCGAAAGTGGTTACTGGGCCTTTCGCAGTAATCGTAAGAGTGGATTATTCACTCTTTTACACTCTCAAAAACTTTCGGAATGGCATTAATGCACAGAACTTTCAGGTACGCTGATGACATTCACCCTAACACTCCTCAGTCCTCCAACAGGTGAAGGATTGAGGAGGGTTAGGGTTAGTGCCCTTACGTATGGCATTAGTGCCCATTTGGCATTCAGCCAGTGCGGTACCCTAAAATAAAATGAGGGCCTAACTTCAGTTCATGGATTTACGATAGGCCCTACTGAGGCGAGCTTTATCAACTCTCTCGGAAAATGCTAATTAAAATGTGGAAATTTCGATTTATGTTATGATGTGCATAGTTAGTTTTCGCATTATATTATTTCCCTCTAAATGTAATAATGTTTAACCCATTAATGACTGTTCCTACTTTGGTGGTTTTAAAGAAATTGCGTGAGAAGGCCAAAAAAATCTCCAGTGTCTGGTCAGGGGCTGGCTCCAAAAATTGTGCGGCAATGCGGTTTTTCTCATTCTTTACCCGAGATATGATGTACACGCATGCGCTTGTACCGTTACGTTCCATGTCGGACTGCCCCCCTCACTGTTTACTACTTAAAAGCGTTTTCAGCTTGTGGATGTACGCAGGACATAATGGTGCATTCCACCAAATCGTTGGATCTCTTCGCACGAGCTCATCAATCTTTTGTGATTCCAAGGGTTTTTACAATAAGACATGTCATAATCAGGAGGGATCATGGAGATATTTCTATTGATCGCGAATTTGGGACTGGTAGTTTCAAGTTCGGGGTAAGTTCTTTCACAAAAAGCCCCGACCTGTGGGCCTATTTTAGATAGAGGCTCCTGAGCACATAGTTTCTGTTACTACTATTTGGGGGTAGCTTCGCGGAAAGGCGAATAAAAAGGATTGCGTAGCTAACCCCAATAAAATTGAAACGAAAAGTCAGCTTCTGACCATAATCTTGAATTTCCAGTGAGAAACCGGAGGCAAACCTCTTCCCGGGAGTCGACAGGTGGCGCTATTTCGGTCTGATTTTGAACTGTTTTCTATGGGCGCGTATTAATTTTGGTGTAGTGCTACCGTAAACACACTGACAAAAGGCACAATTTAAATATCTTCATAAATATAGTAGGATATTTAAATTATACAATACCAGAGGTTAGATCGCACAAGCTTCATGGTGGGAACCAACATGGCGCGGCAAGATCGTATCCATAGGAACGAGGTTGTTTGGTCGCCAGATGTAACAAAAAGTATGTCATCTGAATAATAGGGCCTGATTAAATGTATGGGGGCCCAAAGGAACTCCTTTTTTGTACATAATACTCACCGTACCCCATATGAACATGTGACCAGAAACTGGAGACCTTTTTTGGCCAAGTGTTGAAAAATGCTGTATTTATAAACTCAGTGTAATTATTCAAGAGAGCAGTTAGGTAAGTTGCACTATAGTCATAAATTGCACTATTGGATTTGATGTATCTGGTTATTTAATATGGATCTTTATTTGTGAAGCAATAGCTCAATTACGCCACTCGGTCGCTCATTGATCTGTCTATATTGATTGACCAAGTACCAGTCAATCCAGTTGAGGGATCGGTTAATCAACTGATGGAGTGATCAATGGATGGTCTTTTCTCTACCAGTTCATCTTAAAAAATGTTTAAAAAAACACGACCTTAACCAACTAACTTGGTTGCAATATGAAACAAACCTGAAAACCATGAAGCTCTGATACTAAAAATAAAGTTTTCATCCTTTCTTCGTGCTGAAACAGACAACAGTTGTAGAGATTAGAAAATCTGACCTAAGTAAGTGCCCCAATACCACTGTAATCAATTTTTATCATGTAATGTTTCATCTTTTTTTCGGCTTGTCCGCAACGAAAAAGATGTAAAATCTTCTGCCTGACCCCTCCTCAGAAAAAAATGTCTCGATCCGCCCCTGAGTTAATGCGATGATTGTTCAATCATGGTCCGTGGTTCAATCATTGAGTTTAGAGCCCTGTTGATATTTGCCGTTGTACACTTGCTATCAAATTTTCTCATATTCAGTGAGCCGTAGGTGTTTGATTTGTTTTAAGGAATTGAATTTAGTAATTGGAAGTAGTGATTTAATGTTCTTTATCATGTTGATGTATAATGTGGATTAGAGAGGAAATGGCGTGCTTTATATGAGAGTTGAAAAATCCATAATTACCAAATTAAGTCTTTCAGAAAATGTGATGTCGAGACTACAATTAGGTGATCAAACTGTTATTTCTGTGGCACTAAATTAGATTGTCCCAGGTAGTTTTTTCAATTCACCTGTTGTTCATTCAAAACAAAATTGAAATTTCCGTATGTTGGTAATGGTATCAGACAAGCTAAAGCGTAAAGTGAAATGCTATTCTTAAATTAAATGTATTTTCAAGTGAGCAGTAAGACACATTCAACTACATTGATATTTCATATGTTTACTTAATATCAGTTAACCAATCAACCAGTTAGTCGTCACTACTTCAACAAATCAATTGTCCAATCAATAACTCATACATTGATCAATCAGTTGCTCAATCGGTTATTCGACCGACTGATCAATCGAGTGATCAATCGCCCGACTGATCGATGAGATCGACCAATCAATGAATGGATGGACTATCAATTGGTACATTCTCTACCAGTTTATCGAAATAAAGAATAATATAAACAACAGCACAACCCCGATTACAAAAAACGAACTGCCTGTCTTACATCACGTAACCAGTTCCTTGTCCCTAAAGTAGCGTCAGATAAAACGTGCTTAATCATTACGAATGACATACAATTCTCCTTTTGAATGTGACTTTACGCACATTTTGTCCATAACACTCAAAATTAACTCTCAGGTTCGTAAATTTCCGCATATTCTACATGTATTGTTAGTTAGGCTAAAGCAATGAAACAAAAATTAACAATTATGGATACAAATTTGAAAAAGCTGTAGAACATAAGTCACGCATTTTTTTCCATTTAACCCTTAAACGTTAGAATTCACAACTTTCTGCCACAAAATTACGTCTGATAAAAACTTTAATCTGAAAAAAGAGCCACGGTGGAATCCATTTCCATCCCCTGGACACGTTCTCCTACACATGGTTTGCTACAATACATGTTTTCACGCACAATGCTTTCAGGAAATTTTTGTAGTAATGTCTTGTCATTATGAAACAAGTTTGTGAAAATCGAATATGCCGTTCTCGCAGAAAGCCCATTTTATCGAGACAGGTCAGCCAGATTTTTATAGTTAAATGCAAGCTAGCTAACAGGAATGAAGGTGTGAACTTCAAATGATCGTAACGACAGAAAAATATCCTCTTCTGAGTTACAACATCAATGCTGTAGGCCTTATGATAATGAGTATCATTTGCGCATGTAAAGTTTCAGAAAGATCGACCCTGGGATAGCTGTGAGTTCTTTATGGGCTCTCCATCTCCTTGCTTTGTCACAGTGAGATGTCTGACAAGCCCGGCTATCTAAGAGTTCAGCCTTTTTACAGCAGGTATAGGTGTATAATATACCCCCCCCGATCGTACCCATGCCTAAATAGTTTTATTGAATTCAATATTCATAGTTGTGACATTTTAATTAGGCAAGTGTCATATGCCGCTGGTTTGATGAAACCTTTCACGCTAACAAATGAAAACCTTTTACCTCAGAGCCTCAGTGGTGTTTTAAAATTACGAAGATAAGTTTTAATATACTTTATCGAATACAAAATTAGTTGAAGATCTCATGACTACAAGAGAAGTGGCTTAATATTCGAAAAATGTTTGATTCTATTGAATACTGTCTTCTGAAGACCTCTAATAGTAGAAAGCGTCGTTAAAGTTTTCATCTGTTCTTCGTACCTGAAACAGAGAAGATTGAAAACGGATCACATGATACAATTCAGTGCAGGCTGTGGTTGGGTTACCAAATCTGTTTATTCAGAACCGTGTCCTCATGATTATCATTTAAATTTAACTAAAATTAAAGTTCAACTTACAAATTCCGGACCAGGAACGATGTAAGGTCTCGGGAAAATGTCATTTTGCTGACCATGAAATCGGATCTGGTAAGAGGTGAAGACATTTAAATGGATGTAATGGAAAAACAATTTCCAAGATTTTTTTGCAAAAATAAATTAAGTGGCTTTGTAAACAAAATTCAAATTGTGAAATGTTATATTTCGATATTTCAAAAATATTTTGGGCGAATTGCAGAAGGGTATTATAAATCAGCAAACAATGAATGACCATCGGTCAGTCTTGGGAGAAAGACTGCACCTTAGTAAGTCGAGTAAAACAGACTGACATCAGTAAGTATGGTCAAAAGGATTTTAGTGTCGGTCTAATGCGTTCTAAAAAATCATTGTTTTGTGCTACCGACTATTTGCAACAAAATTGGTAAAAAGTTAGACTGCAATCAGTGTAACTGGAAACAAAACTGAAGTTCTGCCAGTCTGGTGACGAACGGACTTTCAAAACAAAGCCAGGTAACAAAGAAGGCAATCTCCGTTTTGACCACAGGCAAGGTTTCAATAGCAGAGACTAACTAAGAAATGCTTACACCGTGTTTGGCTGAGCGACGATAGCCTTCAGGTCTCTCCTCCCACTCGACATTTTTGTTAGAGAATGAGTTCTGTACATCGTACAATCCATGGCCAGGCACACGTCGCATTAGACAAACGCAGATGCTTGCTATGGCAACAAGACAGCCCAACACAATGACACCAGATGACGCAGCAATGGCGATGATTGCTCCATTGTTATTATTTTCTGTCGGATTTTCAAAACGATTTGTGGTAATTATCTCTTTTCGGTAAGAAAAAAAATAGCCCACCACAGTGGCACCAGATGAAGCAACACCTGTATTACCCAATGTCCACGTGACCAACACTCCCCCAGATTTCCGGGAATAGTCGAACCATTCCGAACTTATCCTGTCCATATTAAATTCAGTTTACTGTCAACACTTTTTCTTTCATGCTCCTCAAACCTGTAAAAATTGTTACAAATTGTTAAAATTGCTAGCCAAATGAGTAAAGGGAGAAAAAAACCATTCGGATTGTATTGGTAATATTCGGGCATTTCCGGCCTCGTCCGTGGTCCTTGTCCGTCTGAACTGTCCGTGGTAAATTGAAGTCAGGTTCTGTTCGAATGTGGCGGTCCCCTTTTTCCTACTTATTGAAATTCTCTTTACATTTACGTGCAACAGAAAGTTGCAGAAATACATTAAGCTCTCTGGAATTTTCATCTAGTTCGTAAGTGACTTCGCCACAAAGGCGGACGGGCCACAATTTTCAAGCTCCTATTGGACGATCGCTGAAGTTGCGCGTTAACGTTGACGCGCACGTCCACGTTGACAGCGATCATTTCATGAAACTCAGTGGGCGTGGTTTAAACTGAAGTGACGTCACATTTACGAACCGGATAGTTTAGTTGGCCAAGGGGCTGCCTGAACATTAATTTGAGTTTGCATAATTAATACTTACCGGTAACTTCGACGGTAAATTGGCATGATCCTGTGTTCAGGGCAGCATCGGTTACACTGCATGTAACCGTCGTTGTGCCCAGTCCATACATGCCACCAGACACAACAATGTTGCCTGCATTACCGACGCATAGAATGTCACTTAAAGTCAGGCCATCGACGTTGTCGCTGACTGACAGCATAGATATCCACGACACAGCAACCGTTGATTGTCCACTGTCCACAATGACAGATATGACTGAATTGGGACAAGAAATGTCGGGAGCCTCCGTGTCTGTAAACGAACACAAACCATTTCGAATCATAATGATTTCTGCATGCAGACTACCTCAAACAATGTGATGACACTTGAGAAAAAAAGAATTCTGATAAGAAAATATTAGACAATCGTTATAATATTTTCGTATCTGGTGAATAATTACCAATCACTTCAACGGTAAATTGGCAGGAATCTGTATTCAGGGCAGCATCAGTTGCCGTGCATGTTACTATTGTTATGCCTAACTCATACACTCCACCAGATATCACAGCAGAGCCTGCTTCATTTAAACATAAAATATCTCTTGGAGTAAACACGTCAACATTGTCCGTGGCTGATGGCATCGATGTCCATGACACAGCAGCATCCGCCCTTCCAATGTCGGTGCTTTCTGATGTGACTGCGTTGGGACAGGAAATTTGGGGAGATTCTCTGTCTGTAATTCAAGGAAGAGAAATTAACACATGTACGCGGCAGACATTTAGTCTTATGTTAGTTACGTCCATGCTCCTGTCTATTTCTCGATTTGTGACACAGAGCCCAAATTGTTTTCAGTCGGAAAACATAAAACCTGCAGGAATTTGTATACTTTGGAAATGTAACGATTTGTTATGCGACTCAATAGTTAAGCACTAACCTACAACTTCGATAATAAATTGACATGATCCAGTATTCATGGAAGCATCGGATGCACTACATGTCACTGTCGTTGTTCCAACTCCGTATATTCCACCAGACACCATGGCAAAGCCTGCGTCGTTTGTACAGCGTATGTCACTTGACGTCATCGTGTCAACGTTATCAGTAGCTGATGGCAATTGTGTCCAAGTAACGGCAGTGTCTGGCCTGCCAATGTCAGTAGCAATGGGCACTGGGTTGGAACAGGCCATAAAAGGAGGCTCCAAATCTGCAAAATGAGCATTCAGATTTGAAAATTATCAAAATTTTCACTTTTATCAATTTGAGAGGATTTCAGAGATGTCCGGACAGTATGAGCATAAAATGAGAGGGACCCCATGGCCACACCTACCCCTCATTAAAAAGTGAAAGGTTTGACACTGAAAAAAATAATACGACGACTGTTCATTTTGCAAGGGGGTAGTTAAAAGAGAAGTCATATTTGGATTTCGTTTTGATACCAACCGACAACTTCAATGGCGAATTGACACGATCCCGAATTTGTGGCGGCATCAGTGACACTGCACGTCACTGTCGTTGTACCCAATTCATACATTCCACCAGACACCACCACGCTGCCTGCACTATCTGCACAGTGCGCGTCGCTTAAGGTCAGTATGTCAACGTTATCAGTAGCTGATAGCATTGGTGTCCATGTCACAGTAGCAAACGACCTGCCAGTGTCGGTACCCAAGGTCACCGTGTTGGGGCAGCTAACCACAGGAGCCTCTCTGTCTGCAGATTTTGTGAAAACAAACAGGAGATACATTGTTGACAAGGCGTTTCTTCTCGAAAAGAAAAGCGGGGATGTTTTCAGTGTAAAATGCCTGACACCATGGGTATTCTGCTCCATGTGACACTTCACAACTTGAATTTATCGTAATACGGATCCTCTACTAGCAAATATAATACTTTGGAATTAGTACACTAATTACCAATCACTTCAATGGTAAATTGGCAGGAATCTGTATTCAGGGCAACATCAGTTGCCGTGCATGTTACTGTTGTTATTCCTAAGTCATACACTCCACCCGATACCACAGCAGAGCCTGCTTCATTTAAACACAGAATGTCTCTTGAAGTAAACACGTCAACATTGTCAGTGGCTGATGGCATCGATGTCCATGTCACAGCTGCGTTGATTCTTCCAATGTCGGTGCTCTTTGAGGTGATTTCATCAGGACAAGTAATTTCAGGGGCTTCTCTGTCTACAATTACATTGAGTAAGAAAGAACAACGTCACGTCACCTGCAGATTAATCCACCCATAGTTCCAATAAAAATTAATAGAAAAAAACAGGAGCTAGGAAAACAGCTAACATTATTGATTGTGCATTCTTGTTCAAGAATTAAATCTCAGTGTAGTAACTCACCAACGACTTCAATGATGAATTGACATGAGCCAGTATTCATGGCAGCATCGGTTGCACTGCATATGACTGTCGTAATCCCAACTCCAAACATGCCTCCTGACACCACGACAAAACCTGCGCTGCTGACGCACAGTATGTCGGTTGAAGTTAACTGATCAACGTTATCTGTTGACGATGGCAATGGTGTCCATGTCACAGCGGCATCTGCCCTGCCGATGCCACTGGTCATGGTCAGTGGGTTGGGACAGGCCACATATGGAGGTTCCAAATCTGCAAAATGAGCGTTGAGACTTGAAACAGATATATTGAATGTTGATTTGTTCCCCTTTCACAACATTTGGCACAGTTTGCCAAAAAAGGTGTAATTCCAAGCAGTACAAATTAGTGAGGACAGGCTGTATGGCTGTCCCCTGACCTTGACCAAACGTTTATGGATACGAAGAAAGTTTTAGGTGAATTTGTTGTATATGAAGGAGAAATTTAAATACAAGTTGTCGTACCTGAAACTTCAATGATAAACTGACACGATCCAGTATTGGCAGCAGCATCAGTAGCGCTGCAAGTAACCGCTGTTGTACCTAGTCCATACATTTCACCAGACATCACAACATTGCCTGCGTTGTCTATACAGCTTATGTCGCTTGAGATGAATGTATCTACGTTGTCAGTAGCTATTGGCGTTGGTGTCCATGTCACAGTAGCAAACGACCTGCCCATATTGGTACCCGTGGTCACAGTGCTGGGACAGGTCACCGCGGGAGATTCATTATCTTTAAACAGCATTCAAACATAATTATCAAAAATCTAGCGCATTCACATACTATTTTTGTTTTTGATATCGTGGATTTCCTGTCCAAACGAAAAGGATGCATGTTATTATTTCAATGCAAAATGCCTTGAACCGTTAGTCTTCGTATTAGCGACATCTAACAGCTTTTTGCCGACCTGGACAAATTTACCCATGTTTTTCACTACTTGCGTGCGTAAAATGTATCGTTTTATCCTGTCAGATATCAAACTTTCCTTTGGAGTTTAGAAAAATATGCACAATTAATTATTCAAGTGCTATAAAGTTACGTTCGTCGATATCCTTACACAGGATATCGCTCGAAAGTATCAACAATTTCAGGCTGATACACATATCATAAACAGCATTCCTAGCCAGTATGAAGCTCTAGATATCGAGATTGGACAGATAACATCCGGCCATTGCACATTTGGCATCGGCAAATGCAAAAAGATTCATCCACTTTTGCCAATGATCATTTCCAGAAGCTATTAATCATGTACCGGTTGATCAGGAGTGAGGCGTGTTGTTATTGCTTTTGCTTCCAAAAGAATGCAATTTTGAATAAAAATGGATCCTTGCCTCAGTAGGATTCAGATTCTGAGAAAATCTCATTGGGAAATTACATTTTGTAAGTTGGCAGCATCAGATATTTTCAATATCAACTTGTTTGGTAAAACGCGCCTCAATTCTAACAAGACACTAAGTGTTGTTGACTTTTTCAATATCAACTTGTTCGGTAAAACGCGCCTCAACTTTAACAAGACACTAAGTGTTGTTGACTTTCCACTAGGTGGAACCTCAGTGACGACAAAAACTACTGTATACTGACCGACAACTGTGATGCTGAACTCGCAAGAACCTGTATTCGTAGCTGCATCAGTTGCGTGGCATGTAACTGTCGTTGTACCTAATTCATTTGTTCCACCAGACACCACAACATTGCCTCTACTGTCTAGACAGCTAATGTCGCTCGAGGTTAGTATGTCTGTGTTATCAGTAGCTGTTGGTATAGGTGTCCACGTCACGGTAGCAAATGATCTGCCAGTGTCGGTACCAATCATCACTGTGTTGGGGCAGGTAACGGTTGGAGCTTCACTGTCTGGAAATTTCATGAAAAATATAACTGTCATCAACAACTGTGGTACCCTGGTTATAGGAGTGTAGAAGAGATCATCAGGCCGTGTCGGAAACGGGCTTCCAGACCTAGCTCTAGACAACAGATTCCGATGCTGCCTCAGCTCAAGTACCCTTCGGTTATCACCAAACCAGTTTGTTTCATGCGGCAAAATCTTAAGTTTCTTATTTCATTACAACTCATGTTTCACAATATAAAAGCAGTTCGTTCAACAATTTGTTAGGGTTGGATGCCCTATAGACGTGGTTGATATTGAGCCTTTTATGTACCTGTAGACAAACGCAGATTATGCTAACACGATGACGGGGTCAGTACTGGAACTTCATATCCTCTTCAATTTCTGACTAATTGTCTTAGCGACGGTATTTTTATATTATCTTTGACATTGGAAGAGTGTGTGGGGTGAAACTATAAATGCACAGTGCTTACAACTGGTAGATTGCCCTCACTCAAGCATTCTCACAAGCTTAACCCTAAAAGAGCCAGGCTGTATTGGGCCATCTCACAGCCAAGGGGATTCTGCCCCCCCCCCCACTAAACTGTAGCATTCCTTAAATCAATTTCCGAAACTTTGCATTTGTATAAAGACACCCATCATCAGAATAGAGGTTTTAATCAATTCAAATGAAGTTTAAGGCCGCAACAAGTCAGTCCACGTGCGCATTAGAGAGGAGACTCTTGGGTATGATCGACATGTCTCGGCAAAAATGGGGTTTGGACAAGACTCAAAGTCAATATGACCGCCTTCGGGATATCAGGCCTATGCCAAAAAATTCCAAAGGATTGGTGAATGAAAATAGTAAAGCGGCGATACAGGAAAAAAAGGGGCAGGGATGAATTCCACCTCCTCTCTTTGGGTTAAAATAAATGCAATTTGCGTTTCTGGAAATAGCCAAGTTTAGTACATGTATATTATAGCTTATTCAATGACAGTAGATGTTTTAAACAGCTCTGGAAAAAGGCAAATTGAAAAAAATCCAAACATTTTTCAAGTTGTCAACTTTATCTTTACCGCAGTTTTCTTCATCACTCCCATCCAAGCAGTCCGTCAAACCATCACACTGCCACATATCCACAAGGCAAACAGAGTGTCCACAATTAAACTCATTCTCTCCACAAGTCAGAATTTCTGAAACGAAGAAGGACATGTTTAGTTGAGACTGGAAAATTCAGAAACAACGGGCAACATCAACATAACACCATACTTCCATTTTGACTTTTGAATGTTGATATTTTGGAGAGAAGAATCAGATTGAAAGAAGCGATTGTTTGATTCAGGTTATAGTGAAAAACGTTTTCTCATCGTCACTTATTGGCCTACCTGTAGATGGAAGGCATATAGCCAGCAGCAAAAACCCGCTGGAAGTCTCCTCAAAGTCTGACGTGAATCTTATCCACATTTCACTTCCAGAGGAGATCAGATTAGGTGGGGATTTACTTCCGTGCCAAACGAAAAATTGGCCTGTGGTAATATCGTTGCCATCACCAGCTAACAAATAGTCTTGATCTCTCTCAGTTTCAAAGCTAGAGAACGTGAGTCGAACAATCTGGCCATCTACACACTGGATGATCCAGGTCATGTTGACGTTGTTAGGATAGTCACTTGGATAAGAGGGTGAGGTTACCGCAACGCCCTCACCGTCTGGGACCTGGACAATGTTTTGCTCTGTCTCTGTTAGATTCAAGTTGACAGACATCAAGCTGAATCAGCTGACTAAAAAGACCGGTGGACTGTTGAGTTGCAAGAGGGTCAACAGATGCTGAGCCTTTGGTAAAACAGCAGTTGGATCTAAATGCATTTTTTTCTTTGGAGTGATTTTCCAATATGAGTTTTCAAAAGTTTTATTCATGTGTCTTACTCGGTACATGTAATTTTGTTCTGTGTTTTAACCTGCAATTTGGAATTGCTTGGAATGGACAGATTCCTTAGAGATATTTCGAATTCATGATTCCATTTCAAGTAAACAACATAAAATGATTATCCCGCAACCCCTCCAAAATGTTAAAAACAAAACAAAGAAAACAAATGCTTGGATTTAGATTGAAATAAATTCAAAATTGTAAAACCAACTTGGGCTGATGACTCCTTTGGTGCTTTGACTTCCCATCAATACATTAAACTCCAGAAATATTCGTATCAGATTCAATTAAAATGTAACTATACCGTTTCATTGACTGAGTGACTCTAAAAACACGGAGTGACCCGCTTAATGGACATTCGTAATTAAAACAACAACTATGCGTTCCATCTTACCCTGACATTGAACGGCGGAAAAAAAGCAGAAAACGATGATAACAACTCCATAATGATGCATTTTGAAAAGTTGTATCTGACAGAGAATTCTGTAACAAAAAGGTTAAATAAAATCACACACGTCACTGACTTTGACGTTGAACAAGATTCTGAACCTACAGCAAGACACGCAAAGTCTGTCGCCATCGAATTGCAAGTCACAGTTAAGCTTTCTGATACTGCTTTACCGCAGGGGCTTAACTACAGGACCATTGGGACAGGTGCCAATCGCCAAAAGAAATCGGCCTCCTCTTACATTTGAAATTTTGAAAAGTACACAGCTTATGTGCAAGTCATATTTGTGCCCCCCCCCCACAGACGTTTTTCAATCCTGATTTAACTGTTGTTTGAACAAATTATTACAGAATTTCATTTGGTCAAACATGATTCTGAAGATCAGATTCTGTCTGGCGCAATAGTGTTCAAAGTAAAGGCCGACCATACTTGGCACCAAATAGAACACAGACACATTTGTGACGTCAGATAAAAAATTCGCTCGGCAACTTTGCAAATTGAAGTCAGCACATTTTCAACTTGAACGAAATTTTGTTGCAAATCTTTCGTGTCGCTATCAACTTTGTCTTTAGTATGAACTGGACTTTAGTAGGATAAAACTGGTAAAAGTATTTCTCATAAATTGCTTTTAAAGATAAATAAATTATACCAAAACAAGCAGTTAAGATGCACGAAGTCTACGTGACAGGCGCGGGAGATTGAATAAGCGCTGTGACTTACCTAATACCAAGATATGACCGATGAATCAGTGGAAATCAGTCGTAGTTGAAGCCAATCGGCACGGACGCATCAAGACTTCAACACACTGGGACGGCAAAGGGTGTTATGCAGGCGGGCGTATCTGGTGATACGACTCTGCTTATTACCGTTAGCTCCTTCAGATATACAAGGTCTTTTTGAAACAATATTTTACACTGGCATTCATGCGGGACATAAAATTGTGGAGGATATCGGTGGGCCGTACCAAGGACATCACGATGCTTTTGCTCTTTATTATACAATTTTTGAGGGACATTCTCCACAAAAACTTGTTGACCGCTGGATGGAAAATAAGGTCATTCCCGGACCCCCACAACCCAAAACCAAAAATTCCACATCATTATACAGGCGCTGGTTGACACTTTAAAAAATATCCACAAAGTCATCCTTTCTGAGCCATTGCGTCTATCGTGTAATTTAAGAAGCCGAATTAAAAGCCATTACCGCGGTGGTAAATGCTCATGGACAGGTGGTAGTACGCGCGCGTTACATGTCTCTTGGGCCAATAGGGTGTCATGATTTGCCCAATGCACGCGCTCGTCAAGCTGACGAATATGCGTATGAGTGCGGTGCCACCACAATAATGGCGTCTAAAATAAGTCGTTCAGCAATCAAGGCCCCAACACAGCCATTAACTAAGAATGCACACACACAGGCGACAAGATATTGCACATTTTCAAGGCACTGTCACCAAAGCACGAAGAATACCCCGCGGCTTTCCTCAGCGTGTAGATCGAAAAAAGAAGAGGAAAACAGTTATTGAAAACCTTTATTGAGAAGCGAACATGGCAACCCTTCCCAATCACTGTGACAGTTTTTGTGCTCCTGAAATTGACGAAAGAATGGATGATCCCTATAACTGTGAGTGGACCGTCCTAGCAAATGGGCTCGCGCCAACTTTTGTAGCAGAGCACCATATTGTGCAATTACCTTGGCTGTGAAAGAAATATTCCAGCCATTTTAAAGATTATATACAGGTTGTTTACAGGTAAAGGCTATAAAGCAGAATAAATTAATATTTGAAAGATATCAGCCGTGCGTATATACGAAGGACAGTGTTGGATGAGGCATTCTGTACTTTTTTCTTTCTTCAAGTCTACCGAATTCTCCCCGACATATTGAAAAGGGGAGGGATGTACGAACAAACGACTGTTTGGAGTAAGGCCAACCATTTATGTTGAAAGATTTTATCCACGCCAATAACATTAAGGTCAATTACAGTGTAGATTTAAGATATCTGCAGGTTTAGAAATGAGTGTATCAACTATTTAGTGCAGGCAGGCCCTAGAAGCTTTGATACCGTCGTGAAACTGCTTCAGTTCTTACCTCTCACATGGGCAAAAAAGCGCAAAAGCCTACTCAAAACCTACCAATAAAACAGATCGAATATATGGATGACATAAAATAAATCCGTTTATTTAATAGACCACGCTTAAAATACAAGCCCTTATTATTCTACACTCCTATGAGGCGCATGCGCACCGAGATTAACTCTGAGATCAACTTATAGTCCATGTAAGCGTGACGAACTAAGCAGCGAAGAAATTACATTAAGAGTCCAGTTTTTACTTTGCGTGTCTTCTTGTTGAATCAGTGGCATCATACCAAACCTCCTTTTAATAGTGAATAAAAGTACTGAGGCACTTTTTCTGTATGTCTTACTATACTGATAATCTAGCTAGAACCAATAACAGTAGTTACAAGTACTCATTTTATTACTGATTACAACCTTCTCCATATCGACTCCTATAATCGTAGATATTTTATCACCTCAAATTAGAAACTACACAACGCACTACAACTATGCACATCTAAATGTATTACTTATATAAAAAAATAATTACCGGTACGTCAGCGCGTCCCCTCCTCAGAAGTGCTGATAACTTTGTGTATTTTGCGACGGGAAAATGTCCCATCACAGATGTATATTTTGAACACTGCAGTCAATTATGTTGTCCAAGGCTTTGTCTAAAGATTGGTTAGCTTTCTCGGTCGGTTCCAGGAGAACACTGAGTATGCAGTCTTAACAAATGCCAGAGGAGAATAAAAAGGCATTTAAAATGCTGATGAGTAAGTATCATCTCAAAGCGTTTCATATACACATGTAATGTTCTACTTTTCAAACAAGATTTTCAACTTAACCACTTTTTTGACAAGCAAACCATTACAACTGGAATTCACTTAATATCGAAAAGTGCGTCCGTGTCTAGAGCCACTGTTAGGTAATACAAATATAAAATCACGCACACCTTCAACGTTGAAGGGCATTCATTCAGTCTCAACGACACAGGTGGCAGAGTTGATACCATCGACGCATCGATATCCACTGGGACAATTGACGGCAGCACACTCATCATCATCTGCATAAACAAACAGTAATGATGCTTTAAGTAACTCTCAAAACAGTTTAACTAATTTTGAAAAGATTTATGAGCCAGTTCGGTATTCAACAGCGCATGTCCAGTATAAAGCTAATCAGGCACAGTACGCGCGCGCGATAGTCTGTCATATCAGCGAAGCCATACGCGCGTACTTTGTTCCCGAAAGACTTGGCTTTTCGAAATACGGAACTAGCTCATTCTCTACAGATGGCATCGAGCCGCTGAGGCCATAATGACAGCTATAAAAGCGATGAGTTCCAAAACTGTTGATATTTACTTCATTTCAAAAGAAAATAATAAATCAAAAGATTCACCAAAACATTTTTCAAAGAGCAACCCCCCCCCCCAATCACAATGCACAAAATATTTCGACCCAATGTGCGTTTGGAAATGGTCGACAAATTTCAAGCGTTGTGATTGGCCAACGCGTTGCAAACTCTTGGAGGTGCACTATTGTGAGTCGCCCATGTTAATCATAAACACCATAGCTGATCGTAACCGAAGGATGCACATACCTCTGAAGTACAGGTACAAGCTGTTGGTAGGTGAAGGTATCTGGCAGTAACTATCATACAACAAATCCACTCCAAACACGTTCTCTGGACCATACGACGTGCTATAGCCTGTACCACACATACCATGGCCTAGGCTCAATGACGTCAAACAATCACAATTGTCGTCATCGATCTGAAGAGACTTAACTCCATGCTCCTCGCGATACTGGAAAGAGTCTTGTGCAGCACCAGGCGCTGTCCCTGAAAATGCATTTCCAATACGGGCGTTTCACAACAGTGCGCCTTCAAGAGTTTGCAACGGTGCGGCTAATCACACTGCTCGAAATCTGTCAACCAAGTGCGTGTTTGGACAGGGTCGACAGATTTCGCGCGTTGTGATTGGCTAACTCGTTGCAAACTCTTGGAGGCACACTATTGTGAAACGCCCGTATTAAGTACCAATGAGAGTATCTCCATCATAGTGCATGTCTCATTGGAGAGAATTGGAACTCCAGACTTAGCGACCGGACAGACGAACCCACGCCGTAGAAAGGCGCTTAGAGTGGAAACACATTTCTAAATACAGAAGATTTCCGCGTCTGTTTATATTGCCGCTTTAGTATTTTTTCAATTTGTCAATCACCCAGAGAATCTGCATGTACCTTATTTTAATCTGATAAAAATGTAGGGCCTATACTTGCCACTGACAATTACTGGGTTCCAAACATTTCCTTGTGTGACTTTGCCTTCTCGATGATCGTGGAATGCTTCCCATACCGCGTGAGCTACGTCATTACTGGGATCGAACGCCCACCTTAAAAAAAATACCAAAACCAAAAAGTTAAGCAATAAAACGTGGCGGGCGGTGCCCTCAAATTCTCAGAATAAAGTGCATCAAAAGTTGTATAGTCCAATGAAACGAAATATGTTCTGTTATTCTTATAGTTTTGACACTATTAATGTTGAGACACTCAACTTGCAAGTGTACGTTCCTTTTTCCTTTCATTTCCCCTTCTTTTACTAACTTGTGTCTGAAGCTGTACGACTGCTTGCTTTCAGGCACCTGTCCATATGCGCGTCGACACTGAGCGCCAAGCGTTGTGTGTCAGCCTAGGAGCGATTTTGACAGCCAAACACAAAGCACATGTGTGCTATGTTAATGGTGAAAAGTGAATCGTAACTCACACCAAACACGCACATATGGAAAGGCGCTTTTAGTCTGTAAAATTGATTGCTTACCTGTACACATTTTCAGCGGAATCTGTACCAAGCATCTCTGCCTTGGATTCTTCCAATTCTTCCGGTAGCCGACCAAAACAATACGCAGCGGCTACTTCACAGTCGCCATATTTGTCTGTGATAAGGAATAAACAGTTATAGGCCTATCATGCAAACAGGGACTCCAGGAAATGTTTTCTTCAGACTGAGTGCCATGACCCTTCGACATTTTCTTGATTTTGCATATAAATTTACACGTGTACTGGGTACAACTCTTCAAAAGCGTCCAACAAACGTAGACTTGGTATCACCGTACGATAAATCATCAAAGGAGAGCATCCAAGGTCGTCATTGACAGGAAGTAAGGGTGAATCAAATACATTTCTGTATTCATGCAGTAAGTTCGCCTCTTTTTCTTATGGTTGAGTTCATTACGTATACGCGGTTCGAGTTACAGCGATTAACAAAATCCTGCAGAAAACATATGCACCCAAGGGAGCGATAACAACACCTGTGTGAAGATGCCTATACGGAGGGCATGTACGGATGGCTGGATAAATTTACTATTATCCTTGAATTTAGCAACAAGAATCCAGACTGCACTTAAATTATTCTTGTTAGCAAATCCAACAGTTATTGGATTCGAAGTTGACTTTACCTTGCAGAACATCGGTGACTGTATCAGGCCAAGTAGTGTCAGTGTACCACCAAAATAACCTCCAACGAGCGCCATCTTTGTTGACAACAGGATACGCTGGAGAAGCTGAAAATTGACTTCATTGACTAGACTTTAATCCGACACTCAACGCCAATGAGAGAATTGAAAACAAGAGAATCAAATTTATTGTGCTAATTATTATTAACAGAGTACCCGAGTAAGTGCACGACATATATATGACAAACTGCACAGCTAATCTGCTCTGACGTCATAAATTACTCACTAACCTCTTTTACGCTGCATGTTTGGTGCAATGCCATCTCTGGAACGGAAACAACGGATCAACGGAAAAAAGAGACAAAAGTGCAGCCACATATACCCAATTCAGCCCGACATCAAAGATGGCCAATCACCTAGACGAATAACCTCCCACTGTCTTTATGTACTGAAGAAACATGTGAATGGGGTAATCACGCCTTTAGCCACTTGCGAAGCAGCTTGATGACAAAGTTTCAATGTTAAAAATTCAAAATAATTTACCTTCATCTGGGGTAACATCAGTCTTGTTGACAGGGCATGGCGCCTTGTTGGACAGCTCAGCTACAACGGTTTTTAGTTCGTTCACGGTTTGCTGAAGAGATTTCAACTCTTTGACGATGTCAGTCGTGTTGCATTGGTTCCTATTGTTACAACACGTCTGCGTGGTGTTGAAAACGGGTTTAGCTGTGGAAGTGAACAGAGATAAATTCACTGTGACCTGCCGCTTTTACGCCGACCATACTTTTACCGTCGGTAATGTGTATCATTTACAAATTAATAAGTACATGTAGGCCCTACTGGTATTAGTGATAAATGGGTCTATACTGATGTAATTTGTTTCGGGAAACAGCACGATTCGTCTCTATGAAATTAAGACTAACTTACACAATATTTCCTGTTTTGTTTACAACAATGTTAGTGTCATGCCCTCTTCAATCCTTCGCGCTGATCCAAGGCTTTCTGCTACAATCAGAACTTACTTTTAATCCGGGACTTTATTAGTCTGGAAATGAACTTCAAATAAGTATCGAAAGCCTTCAAATAAGTGAATCAAAACCAGCCTTTGCAAAATATTCAAAGACACATTGAAGCAAACAGACTATCGAACTAAATAAAGCGTAACTTTTGAAAAGTGTACCTTCACATGCCGACTTCACAGTGAACGATGTCTCCTGCTTCGCCTCGATATCAGCCGAGGAAACCTGAAGGACAGCTGATACCTTGGTCTGCTGTGGGTGATTATGACAGTACTCCTGGTTGCAAGAACCATCGGAGACCACCGGAGATGGCTCATCAGCAATGACTTGCTGTGCACTAACGATAAGAATGCAAATCGTTGCAATGGTCAAACCCATATCTGAGTCTTCAGTCTTCTGGTTTCATGCGAAGATGTGGCTTATGAGTTGCTGTGACACTCAATTTTAAGTGGTGTGGAAACTATTTCATCCTTAAGTGCGGTGATGTTTATGTTTTACACCGCTCCGTGTTGAGTAGCTTTCAATAGTATACCAAATCACTAGGTCTGTGTTTGAATTGCATTTCTCCAGGACATGTGCCTTTTCACAGCCGTAGGTCACTCCTGTATATATGAAGCTTCCGGAAATTAGTTTCTGAACTTGTTGGTTAAACAACCCTTGATCACCAACAGTTCAATATATCATTATAGCGACAGAGCCTGGTTTCCTCATCAGACCGTATAGTTGATGCACGTGGGCCTACATCCGTCGAACTTTTCCGAGCGGTGCAAAGATCCTGTTCCGGCACTGTTCACAGACCTTATCTTTCTGACCCAGCTGGCCGTTACTGAGGCGGAAGCAAATGGAAACTTCCACTGCTCCTTGAAATTTCTAGATCCAAGTTCAAGTGAGACATGTCGGTCGCAGACCTCGTCTGTCTTTTACTCCTCAATTTCGTCCTTCACTTGAATGTCAGGACACGGTGGTAAACCTTACAAGATGTGTATACGTTAACCTTTTTTCAAGTCAAATCCGCACATTTCTTGAGCCAGATATCGAAAAGAAAGACTCCTTAAAAACGTAAAATCTCAATATTTTGTACTACATCTTAGTTTCAAGACACAAAACCTCGAATGAAAGCTAGCACACAATAATATCTGCTACTAGTAATCTGCTTATATATTTCGAGCGTACAATAAGAGGGAATACAGACAGACATCTGACAATATTTTTATATTAAAACACGGTGTACAAAAAACTATAGCAAGGCACATTGTTGGGAGTTCAAATTGTACAAATCTTGAAAAGTCACCCTATAATACGACAAATGCTTCAAATATTGAAATAATGGTAAGGTACGAATTCTACGCTACATACGTAAGAACTTGAGTTTCTTAATATAAAAACTTATCAAAACAAGATGTTTACAGTCTACATCAGCAGAAACACGGTCACAGTCAGCCTTTGGAACTGACAACGATTCCCCGACAAAAAGACCAGGAGTCTTTTCGACTCTGTCACACTAAACAATTAATGCTCTGGGAGTTATTGGCCCCTACTTTCGCTATTTTTAAATGCTAAACTGAAACTCTCTTAAAACGATCATTGTGTGCTCCAGACCTGGATATTACCAAGAAAAAAACACCATCCGTTTTAAATGACAAAAAAATACTTTAAATAAAGGTCTGTGCACTGCCAATCTCAATTGAGGTAACGTGGTAATATGATTATGAAACCTCTTCGAACTCGGTTCCATCTGATACAGCAAACGAGGTTTTACACCTTTAGGCAGCGAAAGATGTTTGTGCGAGTCTGCAGCTTAATATATTGATTGGTTCTACGTCATTCTTCATTTTGGTCTATCCATAAAATATTTACACCCCAATAAACAATAGCAAAGAAAATCCAGCTAGATCGTTTAAGAGGAAATAACTTATTTGTGCGATCGCGACATAATAGCATTAACGTGGTCTCACATTGCTACCCGGTAGTTAGGTAAATGTTTTTAAGACTGTAGTTTTGATATCAATGTGAACATTACACGTACCTTTTTCAATTAACGTGACTTACAAACATAACTTTAAAACCCATCGAGAGAAATGGAAGAACCCAAATTGTGGAACCAATGTCACAACGACTTGTACACCACATATATCTCTTTAACATACGTTGAATATGTTCAAGAACATGCCGCAGAACAAGAGCAATCGTGAGTAGTCCAATCCTTCAACTGCTTTGAATAGTAACACAGAGGTTGGCAAAAACTTTATAATCTCGCTTTCTAATTACAGGGGTGTGAGTGGCCACTTAAAATTACAGCTGAAAACAGCTAGCAAAAAGCTGAAACACAAAAAGTTCCCATACTTTTGTATAGACCAGGTGAACAAAAAAGTTGAAATTCAGGGTCAACATCTAACCTAAAAATGCTGAAATCAGATGAACAGCTGAATTCTCACACCCGTAATTAAAATAGATGAGACCCAGTACAGCTTGTAAAAATTTTAAACTCTTACGAACGGGTGGCACAATTTGCATTGCACATGTGGAGAGAAGATGTCATTTTCTGTCCTTGAAGCCCAATCTGTGGTACCTTACAAATGCCAGCTTTTATGTAATAACACACAAGGAAGTTCAAAAGGTACTCGAGAGCAAGAACCTGATGCCTTGCATATTTTTCGTTTTCTCTTTCATCGAGATGTAATATATTCTTTAAAGAGTTGTGTTATGAAAGACTATATACGACTATGCATTTTTAAATAATTCTCCCATACACAGAGTCTCAAAAATACTCCCTGAGTATAGTCATAACATTAAAATATCAAGATAAACCCCACAACACGTACCATTGCAGAACATATGTATGCACCCAAAATGCCCCTCACCTAGCAAATTTTGTTGCAACAAAACCGACCGAAAATAATATACCGTAACTATTCAAAATTTGACTACTGTATGTCCAAAAGTAAAAAAAATTGCACTAAAGTATAATGCAAAATTTTTATTTACCAGAAAATGGTAAATCACTTCAGTACTACACAGAACATCCAAGACTTAGTATGAAATGTCTGGTTTTAAACCGTATACATTGTATTCATTTCAGAGAGGTAGAAAACTGATACAGTGACAGCCCAAATCACGAGTAAAGACTTGATACAGAAAGCCCTTCCTCAAGTTTTGCATTTCCCTAAAACCTCCTCAACAAACACCTCCAAGCATCGTTTACATTGAGCAAACACCTTCTCAAAGGCTGCGTCATCACCAATCTGTTTGATCACAACAAAAACAAACAAGAGATTGAATAATTTTAAAATGCTTTTTCGTACCTTTAAATCTTCGAGTTTGAATAATCTGAAAGCATAGGGCCAAAAATGAACAGGTGTAATGAATTGAGGTGGGAAGTTAAAAAATGTCAGTCAGTCTGAACTGTTTTATGTTCTATGACTCAAAATTAAGAAATTGTGAGTAAATTACAGTACTTAATGAAAAATATGCTTTCTCTGTTAAAGGAAAACACCCACTTAACCAAAAATAAAGTTGATAATCTAAAATTTGGCATACATATACTTTCAACTAGCATGAATTTTCAAAGATACCAGTGTACTGGTGTATGTATGTATTATTTTGGCTTCATGCATGGTGTCCAGACTTACATAATATGGGTCTGCAATGATACGGTCACTTTCTGGATCCAAATCCCCCAAGAGTCGAATAAGGCTGGTGCTTGAAGCTGGTTTCCATTTCATCAAATGCCTTCCAGAGAATCATCAAAATATTTGTTTCAATTTGCAGGAAATAACATAGTGATCTCTTACCACTTTACTCTTTTTCCGTGAAGGGTTTAATGAACTCAACTATCTCCTACCAGGAGATATACATTAATATGTAGCCAAATGGAGTCAGAAAAGACTTGTATTTTGTGCATGTCCTCAAGTCAATCATATTTAAGTCTCCTTATAATTGGAGATTGGTGCTTGCGTGACGTATGCAGCATAAGATTGGCACAGAACGTGATGGGCCAGCTGGTGCTTAATCACTCACTTAGGACCACAACCAAGTGATGACAGGCTCTCACCTAATAGAAAGTGCTAAATTGTCTTACATATGAATATCTTTTGCAACCACCTAGCATGCAAAATTGGATGTATACTCTATAGGAAAGAAACTGCTCAATGGTTAATACTTACTCTAAGATATATTCATCAAAACCAAAGATGTAATGGAAATTCTCATAGTCTTCGAGAGTGATCTGGGAGGTTAAAGAAATGGGAGAAAGATGATGAGTCACATAGATCAAACTGGTCAATTTTTCTGCTATATCTCCCCACACTTCCACCAACAAGTATGTCTTTCCTTTTTGTCCAGAAACTTACATGTACAAGGTCATTCAATCTCACCTGTTTAGCTCTATGCTGACTTCTCTTTATTCCGTTCTTTTCCAATTGATGATTGGAGCTGGGGTTAACTTCACAACCCACCATGTAATCTGATATAGCTGCACTATCCACCTTCCAGTCAGCAAGCACACCTTTTTCTTCTAACATGTGACACAGCATATTTTCAGCTAGTGGAGATCGGCATGTATTACCTGGGGAAAGAAATTAGTCATGTTTTGAACACACAGCTACATGTGCAACGTATAGTGGCAATAAGGAGATCTAATCATAAGAGATAAAACTTACAGTTTACATATACTCCCATGAGTTAATTTCCACTTCATGTTCATTATTTGCTGGTACACGTACGCGCACGATTGTATAAAATAAAAAACATGAGGAATGACTGAAACACTACAAGTTACTGATAAAATCATCACATACCAGGGTAGAGATAAAGGCATATATCAGAAGAAAAACAATTAAGCCTCACAACAGTATTGGAGTTGGGTCAGGAAAGTTTCCGTTTAATATCTCAAGTCAAGGTTTTTTCAGGCCTAGTCATGCAAAAAACTTCAGAATTTACCGAGGCAAACAAAGAGGACAGATTTCCTTGACGTGCTTGTGGACTCAGCCATCCTGAAGTGTCGATACTATTGGTAACATACATGTCATCATCAACAATGGAAACAATGATGTCCTCTTCAAAGTTGCTGGTAGCCTCGGCTAATTATCAGGGCAGCCCGGCTGAAGTGCTAGGCCTTAATGCATGCAAGAAATACATACACACACATAATTAATGTCAACAGTCACTCCTTACGATTATACTGTTAAAAAAAAGCTTGCTTTAACGTCCAATTAGGAAAGAGTCCCCATACACAGATGTCAGCCACATGACAACCCATGCACAAACCCTATGAGACTGGTCTGAAAAATTCTGTTTTTCTAAGTAGGCTAAACCGACTTTTTTATCTGGATCCCTCCTAACTTTCCTAAATTTAACTTTTCTGGACATGTTCTTGCTTTCTGGAGGCTTAGAGGTCACTGTAGGGAATAATTAGTGGCGTCCATGTATGGAACTCTTTCCTCCAATTATGTGCAAACACGCAGAAAACCTTAATTCAAGGAGTTCACTTACCAGCACAAGGGCCGAGTTGAACATGTTGAAAGTTTCAACAGTATTTTACATGGGCGCAGCCATGTCAGTGACGTCACTTCGTTAACAGCATCGTTTGCACATCGCCATCGTTGACCAAGCAACGTTTAGTAGATTGCTTACCTGAGAAAGAGGTGGTGCTCTATAGCTAGCTAGCTATCTGCGCATTGTTGTCACTTTGCTGTTGTGTATAATTTCCCGACAATTTGACTGACAGCGATTTCAATTTGGAAATTCGATCAAAATATCTTGGGTACGACTCCGACATGAGAACCCCTTTATAAAGGCAGAATCGATGGATATTCAAGGTGTTGCATATATGTGAATTAAGGGCATTTGGAGAGGAAATCGTGATTGTTTGAAGGTAAGTCAACACAGTCGACTGACGTTTCAGCATGTTCAGGGCTGGCCCGGAGGGTAGGCCATGCTTTACTAATAGTAATACTATGGATATGATCACGATGGTAGAGGAAGGGTTTTACCATGGAAGAAGGTTCCATGGTTTTACACATGAAAAACTGTATAGGCCTGCCACACACTGAAGGCCAACGACTTGGATTATTGTAGGCATGGTAGGCTGATAATGTTAAGGCATGTCAACACTGGTACCAAGCTTTGCATTTCCAAATTGTCCGAACAATAATGCACATGATGCACGCATGTGTTATGTTAATAGAGAAAATTTTTGTGTCCATGAACTGAATATGAATGCATGAATGTGTTGTGTACGCAAGGCACCCCAAAAATGTACACATGGGAAGGCGACTTTAGTGTGGCGTGAGCGTGTGGCACATGTGCACACAATCTGACATAATGCACATGTGTAGGCCCTACTCCATGATGGAGTACTGAACAACTATGGGGCAGGTCATACTGCATTTTTCTCCTCCTGGAGAAGTGGCGTGAGGAGCTACATGTAGATATGGTACTAGCCCCACAAATAGGGCTGTACCTGTAGTGGCTCTCTTTTACAATCTGCCTCTTTTCCATCGCCACCACAGCCCTACTTCAAGGCATGTCTTAAATGCCTGAAATCCAGACTGCAGGATTGTTACAAACTTTGAATTCTAATATCTTCTGAAATGTGAGAATGACTCAACAATTTTACTTACACTGGCATATTCCTCACAGTTTGGACTTTTATATGAGCACCTTAAAGCTTTCCCAGACCAAATATTTTTCGATGTACATGTATGGCGCCCTTTGATATTTCTATGGTGACCATGGGCAGCGCCATATTAAAAAATAAAAGCAGCACTTCTTGCGTCAGATTTCAAGGTACCCAAAGCTTTAGGGTGCTCATATAAAAGTCCAAACTCTGAGGAATACGCTGAGTGTACATGTAAGTAAAATTGTCGAGACATTCTCATTTTGGAAGATATTAGGATTCAAAAGTTTTTGACAATCCTGCAGTTTGGATTTCAGGCATTTAAGACATGCCCTGAAGTAGGGCTGTGGTGGCGATAAAAAAGAGGCAGATTGTAAAAGAGAGCCACTACAGCCCTATGTGTGGGGCTAATACATGTAAGTAGGTGTATACATGTACAAATATACGGTAGTTCTTTGGGTAGGCCTATGTCTTGCTGCTTTAGGCCTAGGCCTATGTGAGATTGCTGTTCACTGAGTGATGGCTCATGCTGCTTAATGGACAGTGACTGTGATTATGGATGTAAAATGCTCTGATGTCTTACACATACATGTACATGTTTGTCAAACAGCATCGTATATAAAAAAGTAACACCTTTATTTTGCTTCTCGTATTTGCCTGTACGCCTACCTTGGCTTGGCGTGATGCATCGATGTCATGAATACAAGTTGAAACTTCGGTCATTTTTCCTTTCTGATTGTTTTTTATTGCATGTAGCAATGGCCAACCGGCCCTACCACATGAGCAGTGGAGCAGGGCCATCCAGGCAACATCAAGCCCAAGCTATGGCCGGTTTGACCCCAAGAGGTCGAGGGATGGGTCAGCGACACCCAGGGGCACCGATGAGTGACCAGAAAGCTAAGACGGTTCTGAAGGAAGCTGTGGATGCAGTGGTCAATAGCTTTGCCAAGCACACTCAAGGTTATGGCAGAGGTGAGGACAGATCAATAGGAATGCACTTGACTTCTTGAGGGATTGCTGAACTTACTGCAATTGGAAGTTGCAAGATTCAGCATTTCCCCTTCAAGACTTTACAAGACGTGGTTCAGGGTTGGAGATGAAATTTCCTTCAGAGAAATGGCATATCCTGGATAAAATTTTAAGTTGATGAGAAGATAGATATGCTAAATACATGTGCTGAAAAAGAATGCATTGTTTATTCCTTACAATACCCGAATGAACATTATTAAATTACATGTCATGAGATTTTCACCCGCATACACGTACACATGTTCATGTACAATTGTACATGTACATGTATATGTACCATGTATAATATGTGGATGGCTCTAAAAAAATGTGTAGGCCACTAAGTCTTCAGATTCAGGTTATGAGTTTTTGATGTGGCTGAATTCTGTTCATCAAAAGCTACAATTTGATATATGAATAACCCCTGTAGTGTGCTGGGTTCCGGAGATATGAACATGTACACATTTGTATACCCACGTTTTTGTGTTCAATAAAAGCACTTTTCGAGAAAAAGTTCATAAAGTGTAGTGCTTGGAAACACAATGCCGGTATATACATGTACGTGTAGGATTTCATACCAAATGATCAAATTTTCATCTTTGTTCATCAGTATCCATGTTTGTAGTTGCAAATTCTGAAAATATAAATCTTGTAGAAGCTACCGGTATGTAATGGAAAAAACACAGAAATCACATTTTTGAAGAAATTATGCCCTCTGCAAATAGAACAGGCCATTTCGTGTTTTGGCATTGCGTGAAGTAGTACCGTTTTTTGCTGAGCAGGTTACGTGGAGCCATTTGGCTTGTCAGGTACCGGTACATGCCTGTTAAGGAAAGACAATAACAAGTATTCTTGCAAGATGTGAAGTATAAAAGGAAACATGTTTGAGGTGAAGACCAGGTGGAGGACAGGAATTTGAATCACTTATTGAATAATACAAGTACACACCCACCAAGTATATGCTTATTCATGTATTTAACCAGCTGCACAACTGTTACCTTCATGACCATTCTTAATTAATTTTCTTTGCCATGTGTAGTTAATGTAGTGGAAGCCTTGCAGGACTTCTGGCAAATGAAAGCTTCTCGAGGTGCTGAACTTAAAGGAGGCCCTCTAGTGATCTATGAATCAGTGCCTTCCTCCTGTCCTCCGTATGTTTGCTTTGTCACCCTACCAGGAGGTAGCTGCTTCGCTAGTTTCCAGGTAAGTCTGCAATGAAATGCAACTCATCCGTTCAATGCTTGTGGTATTGCATTGTGTTTAGAAAAAAGCTGGGAACTCTCATACCACTGAATGTCTAGATGTTGTGAGCTCGATGTGCTGAGATTATGATAGTATAAAAATAATGGTGGTCCCTTGGCTAAATGACAATTGAAATCGCCACAGGCCAGCTGAGAAGCATCTTCAATTAGCCTGGCTGGTCAGCTGAACAGTTGCAATAAATAGATCCAGTTCCCCATCCAAACCACGATATTGATTGTTTATAAAGGATGGAGCCCGCTTGTTGAAGGCTTAAAATGTATTACATCATCAACTTACTTTTTGACCTCAAATTCCCTTTTTTTCAATGGTGTGTTGTGGCCTTCCGGCAGACAATCGTCTTCATATATACCATTTGCAGTGTAGGTTAACGAAGGGTGGGCTTAACTTCCATCAGTCCCTCAAAAGCCTCTGAATCCCATTTGATGTTGAAGGATTAGGGAGGAATTTTGGTTAGAAACATTTCAGTTTAATTAGTAGTGAAAACAAATGTGTGAAGAGTTTTCTCTAAGTCTTTTCATTAGTTGAACTTTGTTGGACCAGAGTAAAAGGACTAATTCATTAAGCCCTTTCTGACGAATCACAGCATGATTTATGGCCAACACAAGTGCACAAATGTCACGATGTGAGCACGGCACTGCATGCACGTATGATATGCGTGGTTGAAACGTAGCGTGGCATTTGAAAAGAACATGTGTTAAGTACTCACGTGCACAGTGAGCAGGACTTACTGGATCGGTCTATTGATCACTTGCCTCTGAAAGACTGCCATCATACACATTAGTAAGTTACCAAGGGCAGAAATGTCAAAATTCAGAGCTAAAATTTATGAGCACTGTACTTCTCGTTGATGCAAGTGTAGTTATTATACATTGTTGGTTTCTTTGACCAGAACTGCCCAACCAAGGCTGAGGCTCGACGCAGTGCAGCCAAGATTGCCTTGATGAACTCTGTATTCAATGAACATCCATCAAGGAAAATCACAGATGACTTCATTCAGAAGGCCGTCACTGATGCCAAGAAGTCTTTCCAGGCATGCATACTAACAGTATAGAGTTGTCCTGTACCCACGTCCCCATCCCAAAAAGCACACCAGCATTCACTTTAACTCACCTGTTCTGCATTTAATTGTTCTAAATTAGGCACATTTACAAACTTAGTTCATTGAATAGATTGCTAGAAATAAAGAAAAAACTTCGAAAGTGAATACAAAGCAATCACTACACATTATTCTCTGGTATGCTGTTGAGACATATTTGAGCTAGTGGGTCATTCTATAAATTAGGCGTCCATGTTTTTTCATGTCCCTGTCACATCTGACTGGTGATTTTGTAAGTTAAGAACACATCCTCTAATTTCAAAAGTGATGAATTAATGCAAGTTACCTGCCAAGTAGAAATAGTTTGAAATTAATTTCAGTGATATTTCCATGTCAAATTACACACTTCAGCTGTAACAGGGACACAAAAATGTCACACTTTTGGATCCTGAATGTATAGAATGACCCTTATCTTTATTTTCCACAAAGACGTTTAAAGTTTTATGTTTTGTAAGTGTTATATATTCCTTTAATCAATAGCCTGGACTAAATTTTGCTCCAACTTTTTAAAAGGGTTCAGTTGGCTTGTACAAAATATACATCTGACCTTAGAGCCCATCAGCTGTGGCTGTCATTTATCAAATACCTTTGACAGACTCCCTCGACCTAAATGAATTTTGTATGCTTAAAAGAGAATTGAAAGTTAGTGTGGATTGCTTTGGTTCTTCTCCTTCCACAGGGTTCTCCAGAGGATGAGAATGATCCTAACACCAGCCTTGGTGCCTTCCGCTTCATGCTTGAATCCAACCGTACCAAGTCTATGCTGGAATTCCAAGAGCTGATGACCGTCTTCCAACTGCTGCATTGGAATGGTAGTCTGAAGGCCATGCGTGAGCGTGACTGCTCTCGTCAAGAGGTTCTAGCCCACTACTCTCACCGGACCCTTGACGACGACATGAGAAGCCAGATGGCCTTGGATTGGATCTCCAGGGAGCAGGAGATCGCTGGTATCATTGCTGAGGAGCTCCAGCGAGCTGATGACGAGATCGAGACGGCAAGATTGGCTGGTAGAGAGCTGAGATTCCCAAAGGAGAAGAAAGATATTCTGATGTTGGCTTGCAGCCAGCTGGGCCCCGGCTAGGCAAGTATCCACTTCAACTACTCGATATCCCAAAATCTGTCTCTGGATTGGAATATTTCTGGGTCTGCTTAAAGCTGCTTGCCTTACCAACCACTCTTTCATATGTACAGGTGGCTTAATGTTGACTTTTGTGTATTGTCATTTTCTCAGTAATGGATGTTAGGGAATTCTGGAAGCTTCTTAATGATAGATGCCCTGTCAGGGTTCAGGTTATGCTTTAACTCTTATCTACCCAAACTCCATCAAAATCTATCCTTCCATTTTTGGTGGTTTTCATACATGCACATGTACGTACATGTATGATACAGAAGACCTGAAGTGACCAGATGTTGGTGAATTATGATGGACTTGGTCCAGGAGGCCTGAAACACTGCTAGGGCATTCAGTGCATGTTGTCATGGCAACATATCTGATGAAGTCATGTAAGCCATGTATGTTACATGTACAGTGTAGGTACATCAACAAAGACCACCATCTCAGTGGTGGACTTTGAAGCAAGCAATGTGGATTGCACGTGGTGTGTTGGATTGTTGGATTTGGTCCATTGCCTTGTAAAGGACACTGGACTGTTAGGGTTAATCCATACTAATCCATCAAATTCTGCTTATTGTACATGTAGTCAGTTTGAGTTGAGCTGGTACAAGTTGGTCACTATGACTTGTGTAGATTCAGTGTACATGTACACTGTGTTTTGAAGAAACAGTACCAAAATGAGATAGATGTAGCACTTGGGGGGTCTTGCTTTGTATGATAGTTTCATCTGAGCAAGAAATGGAATTTCTAAACAAAGGCATTCAGTCCATTGAATTCAAAGTACCAAAAACTCCACAGTCATTCAACTAGATAAAAAAACTAATGGATAAGAATTTCAAATAAACTCAATCATGAAAATAATCATTGCAATTCTTTTTTTTCCCCATCTGGTCACTGTTTTAATTATCACATTCGGAGGTTGTGGATAACATAAATTTTATATCAGTTTAAATGCAGAAGTATTGATGCATATTTTACGTCTTTAGCCAAGTACATGTACTTTAATCTACTTTTACTGGTGTAGGTTCAGATTGATTTAATGTATCATTTTTTACCTTCAGTTACATGGTAGACGAGGTCATGTTTACATATCTGTTGTTCCTTAAAGTTGAACATGCATGCAAACTGTCCATGTACATCTAGTCAACTGCACTTTAAATTACATTTTACAGCAAGTTTCCAAGAATTTATATCGAGAAAAAATCCACCTGTTATTATCAGAAGTATTGCATAATAAATGTGAGGCACATTGTTGATAATGTTGGTTTTGGTTATTGTTCTTGATACATGTACCACCTGCTGACTTATAAATCAGGTACAGGCCGTTGGACTCTCATACAATAACCAACAGTTATCAGCAACACACTGATTCTTGGTTTGAAATCAGTGTGGGATATTATGCACCAAGTATATATACATGTACCGGTAGACTTCTGTGACCAACTGATTAACCATGGCCTCACCAATTTTAATGTTAGTTTCGTTTTGTTTACTTTTCCCCTGTATGGTGCTATCTTGCTTGTTAGACTAACTTACTTGTACATGTATTTACACACTAATTTGTATACATGTAATTCTGTTCAATTTATCGCATGCATAATAAATTATTGCATGTTCTACTACTCATTAACGTGATTATTTTGAGTTACATTTGGGTCATTCTATAAAGCCGGGGCTTCCATTTTTTACGTCCCTGTTACATCAGGCATATGATTTTTTTAATGTTTAGAACTCATTATTTAATTTCCAAGATGAAATTTATAAGTACTTCAAATTACCAGCCAAACAAATAAACATGGTTTGAAATCAATATCATCGATACATCTTTTGTCAAAGTCTGCATTTCAGATGTCACACATCGGATCCCAAATTTATAGAATGGCCCATTTTCAAGTTCCACACGTATTTTGAGGGTTGTTTTTGAGTGGGGCTGGTTGTACGCTTTCCATATTTAATTGATTTACATGAATAAAGTCTCAGCCATACAGTTCGCTTCGTCACCGTAATGGGTCCCAAACCTGTCTGTTTTCAGATATCATTCTTGTGATTGGAGGATGTACACACGTACATTGTACATACTCCTCCCAAATTTGTGATTGAAATAATAAAGAATTGTAACTGGATTTGCAGAGATGAATCTCGATGAGTCGGTTAGATTTGGGGAACATCTTTTTTACTATAAAGGAGTGCATCACCTCATACGCATTTACCCATAGATTGGTATCTAATTAATGACATCATTGGTCATTTTCTTAATAAAAGGACTTTAGCAGACCAAGATTTGAATTACCCTCATGTCATTTTGAAATCACTTTTGAGTGAAAAGACGTCCCATCCGTTTAAGTTTTTTATGTTTCAGAGATTTTTATAAAATATTGTATTCTTCTGCATTCCATCATTCCTTACAAACATTTAATTTTACAACAGCATTTTTACGTGTATTTATTTTAGAATTTTCAACCTGGTTCGGGTGTAGGGGAACTTGTAAAGTGCGCCCTCAATGTGTGTCAGTTTTTTCCTCCTTGTGTGATATGCACGATTGGACATACATGTACGTGTACTGCACTCTCATTATTTTTACAACTAAAACGATCCCCAGTGATGGCGCACTGTTTAATTAAGCTCTCTGCACAAGTTATCATGGTTACTTTTTGTTTACTCCCAGAGACATGTATGTGTAAATGACCTATCGCGGTAGAAAAATACCAACACCCCTTTTGAAATATCGTCCAGTTACTTGATTACAAAGTGGACGCGGTACGCGCAAAATCTCAGACAACCAAAACTCCGCTGACAAAATTCCACATGGTTACTTACAAAGGGTGTGGCTGACTCGTAAAAGGCGATAGGTCAGTTTACTAGGTGGTTGTGTCTTTATGTGTGTAAAGGTATTGCTTTTTCTTTCATGTTGCCGATTCTAAAGAGTTTATTCTTGCATGCCACATATTTGTTTAAAGCTTGTAGTTTAGTTGTTAAGTTTGGCAACTCTAAATATTTATAAATTATGCGTTTTTCTTCATGATACGCAATTGCATTTTTTGTGTTTGGTTTGGTGTGAAAGGTTAATACATGTAGTATTTTATTCAGTTGAATTTTGTGCCACATTTGGAGTAATAATATTAATATTTCTTGTTTTATTTAGTGTTTTTTCAAATTGACGTGTCTTTACGTACGAGTACTTGTCGGTATTCCGACAGCGCATGCCCAAAATGAAGGGCGTCCATGTCATTCAGGAACAGGGGTACGCGTTTTTAAATGTTGAAACTATAGCTCATTGGTTTCAGTACTTGATGGGCTGTGTAATTGATGCACCTGATTTGAGAGGAGTCGCATCCTGATGTACCGGTACATGTACATCATGTTTCATTTGGGGCACCACACCACAAAAGTTTTGGGATTTTTTTCTCATTCCTCTGTTGGCTGTCACGATATAAAGCTACTCCTGCACGAGTGGTAGCCAAGGCACATGTAGGCACTTCTCTTTATGTTGGAGGGGGGGGAATGACAGATGAGAATGGAGGGGTGTAGCTTACATGTACGTCGCCTCTTCCTTTGCCCATGCACTGTACAGTTAAAAGATTTTGTAACCAACGATGACAGTCTGTGTGAAAGCATTATATGCGGTTATCTAGCAGTTATCAAACAGGCCACTACCAACAATCAATGTAGACATGTACATTTAACGGGTGTTGCACCGACATACATGTATATTCACAATACTACATGTATATGCCAGTGTTAGTCCAAGAGCGTGCGAAAAAATTGTAAACGTTCTTGGGTAATTGGACTCGAATCCCACGACCTCCCGCCTACCTATACGCCTACCAGTGCACACCTCTGAGCTTAAAGTGTTGTGAATATTCATTTGTGTGTGGGCAAAACCTGTTACTAAAAATGAACATCTCCCCGATGCAGAGTACATCTTGTCTGACATCAAAGTCGTGTTCAAGGATCCACTCCGTAATGTTCATAATCTATATCTTATTTTCATTGTACATTTTTCAATACTCATTGATTTACGTTAAATAAAGGCTGAGTTTAAAAATTATAGCAGTGAGTTCTCACTTCCAGATTATTGCGAGATGTCATGCTTATACATGTAATTATATCATACTCAATTTTTTTCTTAATGGTCTCATTTGCTATGCCAAATCAAGGCCTAACATTTAAGTTGGAGATTGACCGCGTGTTGACTTTGTCCTGTCACCAGATTTCCTACTTGACAAAAAGGTCAATCGACAGTTTTTTATATTCACATCAAGTAAATGTTATCAGACAGAAATGTTTTCAAGTGGTCGTCTTATGTGTTATCCCGCAGGGATGGCTGGACACATGGATCGGTCCTCGCCTATCCCCTCCCGTGAGCAAAGCATGAATAGCGCCTTCTTAACTTTTTAACGTTGTGCAGTGCCCCGTCCTTTTGGAAACCTCGCTTACCGCAGCACATCTGTGCCATTCTGAAATGACCGAAAACAGACCAAGACCGTTGTGTTAATTTGAAATGATTTTTGATATTCAAAACTTTCCGGCCAGTTGCCCAAAGTTAAATGATAATAGCGTACGGGATATCTGCATGTAATCTGAACGCTCATGTTTGAACTGACAACCGACTTTCTGCCATAAACTGGTAGCTTTTCACGTCAACGCCCTTAATTAACACGTGGACATTGGCGTAAATTTGTAAAGGAAATTGGGGGTGGGGAAAGATGGGGCAATGACTTGCCTGGCCAGGAAAATTTACAAAGCGGGGGAGGGCGGGTGACACCATAATTATGAAGTCGATGTTCATGGTATCGATGTACATCTTTAATATGTATTCAGAATGGCATATCTAAGGCTCTTTAAAACAGTTGTTCCCTCTTTGAGTGAAATTGAATGCGATTAGTCGTTGGAAGTCTGAAACACTTCGCTTTGTGGAGGGGGGAGGTGATTCAATAGCCCCCTCAAAATGTGTGTGTGGGGGGAACCGTACATGTAAACCCCCCCCCCCGATTTACGCCGAAAATGCTATAGGCCTATTACTGTGTAAATTGTACACATATTCAAGTTTGTTCAATTATATATTTATTTCCTTTTTGAAGTTCCTTTTTTCTTTGTGTTTTAAATCATCAGCAAAATTTGATGTCTGTGTAACATCTGAAATGAATGCGTGGCCTCTGCCCCCGAAATGGAAACCAGAGCTTGATTCCCGATGTAAAGATGCTTGTTGTTGATCGGAAATTTGTGGTCGACGCGTGTCAGTAATTTTTCATAGATGCCCTGTGTATAAGGAAAGCGATTGTTGTCCCACAAGGCCTTGACTCATTGCAGTACAATGCCTTTATGTCGCAGGCATAACAAGCTCAGTTCAGTCAACAAGCACTCTACTCAGTGTGTGTACATGCGCAAGTACGTGCATTATGCCCGAAAAAACACACACCAAAGTGTAGCAAATTACATGTGCTGAGACACAGGCTCCATCTTGAATGATCAAGCATGGGGTTAAACAACAACAAATAAGCGATGTTACATTGTGGACTGTTGAAGTTTAAAGTTAAATTTTGCTTGTCTAACCTTTCCAATTACTGATTTTCAACAGTGGCGTTTTGTAAAACCATATCTACATGCAAAGAGAGTAATTTCTGATAACAGGTTTAAGTTTCCTTAGCAATGCTTTACTCAATGTTTCTCAGTTGTTCTACATATGTCTGCGTTTTGCCTTGTGTCCAGTACCACCAAGAGTTTATCCGTTCAAAGTTCAATGAAATGGCATGACGTTTATTCAGATCAATGTATGATTAATAGGCCTATACCACCGGGCAAAAGCAGGAAATGAACCCATAGCCCAACGTGGGTTAGAAAGCGAACCTACCAATATGTACTAAAACAGGCACTTAAGAAACTAACTCAGGCACATTACACCATGTAATTAAATACCTAATTGAAAGAAGGGCCCAACTCCATCCGAAACTTTTTTTAATTCGAGAGAGAAAAATTGATGTTTTTGAAGGAGTTGGGCGTTTCTTTTAATGACGTATTCAATTATTAATTGCGACCTGTTTTAATGACACTACCTCAGTTTGCTTCTTGACTATGGCTTAAGTCATTGTTAATAAATCTCTTACTTCTATACTTCCATTGCCATATTCAAAGCACAAAATGATCCGTGCGTTCGACATGTATTTGAAGTACTAAATCTAAGACTCAGTAGAATGCCATAAATTGGAAGCTTAGGCCGACATGTGAGAAACGATCTCATAGCATTCACCATGGGACGGTCGCCATGATACATGTATTTCCCATGGCGGTGACAGTGTGATTCCCGACTGCATGTGTACCCGTTCACTAACGCCTCTGTGCTTCAGTAGAAGTTGTTGGACGCATGTCAGTGATTTTAAATAAATTCTCTTTCCCTGCCAAAGAAAAGTTTACTTTGCCCAATGTGTTCTTGATATTGAAGTACGTGTATATATTGATGCATTATTGCTGCTGGGAAGTCGAA
Organism: Acanthaster planci; assembly: GCF_054643075.1. Taxonomy (NCBI): domain Eukaryota; kingdom Metazoa; phylum Echinodermata; class Asteroidea; order Valvatida; family Acanthasteridae; genus Acanthaster; species Acanthaster planci. The sequence goes on along the minus strand of NC_141797.1, from coordinate 11,048,996 downwards.
AAAAAATTTACTGATACCGCAACTCACCACGAAAAGGTGGAGGGCCCGACATGATTGAGTAGAACATACCCCCCAGTCAAAAGGTGGGGTGGGAGTATATTATACCAACCAGCCATCCAAATTTATGCCCATATTTTTTCTAAAACGGTGGGTAGGTGGTAGCGTTCAGTAGCCCATGAATATATATTGAAACAAAAATTAAATTCAAGCAACAGTTTTGCCAACGGTATTCTGACCGCAGACGTGGTAGCTAAGGGCAAAGGCCCTGTCCGAAACGGGCTTCCAGAGCTACGGTTCGGTCTACTGTCTACGCGTCTCCACACATTTCCAATGGAGCGGAGACCGAGCTCGACAACAGATTTGGAAGCAGCTTTGCACCCGACAAGTTAAGTTACTTTGCACCATTTACCATTTCGCCAAAGAAAGAAGAAATCTTTCTACTGGAAAAAAAATCACTGGAAGTTAAACGTGATAATCATACATCGAGATCGGAGTGTTGAGAAATCCAAAGAAAAAACAAACAAACACAAATAACACAGAATAGAAACGAACATGGGTCTCATTCCCCGGCCCCTTCCGCAATTGCTCAATCCACCATCGACACGGCTTATAAATATTGTCGAATGTGTGAGACCATACATGTTAAATATACAAGAAAACATTTCACGGTTCAGTGGTTTCACGCATTGCCAACGCCTTACACGACATGTATACCATTACCCGCGTTTACGCGTAATTGGTAGTGCAGCATTCATGTTACCAGTTTCGCATTTGCTACATCAGTGTCCGTTGCTACTTTATGAACGCTTCGCAGTGCTAGAAGTTGTCTTCGTTGTTTCACTGAAGCCAGCCAGATAACCGAAATTCCATTATCAGGTACTTTTTTGTCTGATTCGTTTTAGCATTTTTCATTTTATCTACATGTTGCTTTGCTGTCAGCAGTCTAACAGTTTTTGAGAAGGGCCGACAAGTAGGCCTATGTAAATTTAGAGTTTAAAGTTTAGAAGCGGCACACTCATCTACGTATATACGACACCAATCGTGTCCAACCAATCCACATTTGTTTCAAGAATTGGACGGTATGCGTTAAAAAGTCTCCAACGAGTTTTCAGACAATGATTATGTAGAAGTATATAAGGCGAGAACTTTTTCAAATTAAGCTTATAGTCTTGCGTATCTGTCCGGTCCAGTTACCTCAAGGACTCCTTCGAAGTTTATTTGTGTAAAAGCAGAACCAATATCATAATCATTCTGTAAAGATTAAGTAAAGGCGACTATGTTTGCAGATCTATCTTGATTAATATACTAGATTTAACATTCATTGCAACTACATAACAATAAGCCCAGTAGGATTGTAAAAGACTGGTATTTCAGCAAACGAAATTTCCCTTTTGGTATAGGAATATTGTGTTGATGTATTTTCACTGGAAAACGATATCAACTATTGGATGTCATCATTCCGTATTAATTATGTTATGCCACACGATTCCATGTAAATGCAATCTTTTGATGCACTATGGTTTACATGAACTATTAGAGGAAAGTTCCCTTCTCAGTTTTCGCCCTATTACCATACGTACCAAATTCATCTTTGCCAAACTTGGATCAAATGCATCGAACTGACCTGATTCAATACAGAAAAGGGAGTGTGAGATGTTTTGTCGAGTCGTTCCAAGTTGTATTCATGACGTTAATGGCAAACACTAAGTTCTGCTGTTGCGTTTGTTTTGTGTTTTTCTGATCAATAAAACATAGAAAGAAAATAAAGTTCCTCTGTTGTAATGCTCAACTTACTTCAGACACATTTCGAAGCGTAAATGAAAACTACCTACATGTACCGGTTTCCCCATATTTGGGGAGATTTGCGCAATGGGAACCAATATATCTTTCCAAAGCCCGATCTGAATAGGCCTTTCTTCTCTTTTTCTCGTTTCAGCATAATGCCCAGGACAATGAATGTTTACTCATACGCTATTTCCCATCTGGGTCTGTGATATGCTTTATAGTCTGGTATCGGCCCTAAGAACTTCACGTTTGTAAAACCGTCCGCGTTAAATGCCTGACATTCAATCGTGATTGACAAAGGAAACATAGGTCATTGTAAAAAAAAGAAATGTTGGTGCGTTTTCACGAATAGCCTATTCCATTTTCGTAAGGCACCGTTCGTTTGGCGCAGAATACTTAGAAGGGAAATGCAAATATAAAAGTGAGATTTTTTTAAATGTTTGACAGCAAGGAAAGCATTGCTGGTTACTTCCCTTTATCACCATGTTCGGTCGAAACTTTGTTTTGAACAAACCAGAATAAGATTTTTCTCTTTACATTATCTTACAATGCGTTATGTTAATTGCACATGTTGAATTTGAGGAATAATAGTAATAACATACACTTATAAAAAAAAACTATTTCGAGGCGCTAGTCGTTATTATCCCTGCATATTGGGCTCACATCATCTAAACATTCCTGAAACCATCTCAGCTCCCTAGGAAGTATACTAGCCCGATGCTGCATGCAATTTCGGCACACATGGCTTAGCATAACCGTGTCTGCCCTCACAGGTACCCGTTTACTCCTGGGTGGAGAGAGGCACATACATATATAGAATAAAGTGACTTGCCCAAGATCACAGGTCACTTTACCCCTATGAGCCTCTCCCCACTTAGGTGGTTGCCACTTTGCATGGCGTTAAAGCGTTAACACATGCATTTTTATATGCAAGTGTACTTTAAAGCTGTTTTTTCTGTTAAAAGAAACACCAACGTTTTTAACCATCTGCAGTAAAGTCAGAACAGCAATATCTAGTGTGATATACACCCTCCAATATGTACAGCATATTGTGTTGATTAACCGAATGCCTTTATGTAAGGATTCTGTTTTTTTCTTCCACTTCTTCTCCCAGCCGTTCTGGTTTCCTTTCTCATTTCCCCAAGTGGTGACAATCTGTATACTTTTCTGTTTACAGGATGGCCAAGTTGTCCGGTCGACACGGAATGCTAGTGTTTACTGGTGGGATGGATGTCGCATTTGGTGTTGTCTTCATTCTGTTAGGAAGTGACTCTGTGAGAATCTTTTCTCATGGTGCAGTTGGAGTGCCAATGTGGGCCGGTATCGGCGTGAGTATCTCGTCAGCTGGATGATAATATTTTGATGATGATGTGCAGAATGAAGTGCGTTGTAGATGTATGGGGATAATCAGTATAACGCGCGCGTGATGACATCAGCTCTATCAGTGTCGCCATATGCTGCGTTATACACCCATTAAATATGTTGCGTGGTGATGTCAGCTGTAGGGTGTTTCATCCCAAGATCAATTGGCTTATTTACTGCTACATTTCAACCCAATCCAATTAGTAAGACCAAGATATGATAATAATTGAGTATGCTTGCACGATCGGATGCTGGTGCTTTCTGGGAACTTGTGTAAAAATGAGTGACTTTACGTTCTACGTTAAAAAACTGTTTCCATCTCAATATGGATTTAGATTCTTACTCTAAATAATTCCGAATTCTTGTTATTTTCTGCTGCTTTATTGGCTGAACATTTTCATGCAGCAATCTTTGTTTGGCTAACCAAAGCGGCATCCATAAATTTAAATTTAAACATGACAAATGTTTCCATGGCAATATAATTTGTTTTCAGATTATCCTAGTTGGTATCGGGAATTTTGTAACAGTTCTGACAAGCGGTAAAAAGAAGAGGACGGAGTATGTTAACGTAAGTATTGATGAATGTTTAAGTCATTACGATAACTTTTCGTCAGTTTACATGTGTGCATGTTCTATCACTAATCTCTAGCATGATGAAAATGAAGTTCAGAATTTGAAAAAACCTGTCAGTCCTTGAACGTATCTCATAGTTCAGCTTCGTAATATGTTTAGCAAAGCTTTTCTCCCTAAAAAAGGGTTTTCCAAGCGCTGACGCTATTTTTTTGCAGAAAACTGAACTTCCTTGACCTCAGCAGTGAACTTTAATCCATAGAGAAACCAGGTCTCAAAAATACTACAACAATTTCATCTCACCATTAGATCAACTTTGGTTCCTTGGTTCTGAATTTGTTGGGGATGACTCTGGCTGCCTGCCTGATTGGTTTCTATACCTGGGGAACGTGGGACGTGTTACAAATGGGCTCCAGTGACACCTTGATCCCGAACTCCACCATATCATACTCCGACGCGATTTCCATCTACGCTACTGTCCTTTTGATGGCTATCTTTGTCTTCCTTCTGAGTATGATGGTGATGTTCATGGACTGTTGTAGCTCTGTTATGTTTGGCGGCGCGCCTGGATCACGAGATTACGGATTACCGGTAAGTGACATCACTGTTTCCTAATCTAATATTTCTGTAGTGCAAAATGGGACAGATTTTTAAAAACACGTTTATTGGCATCATTTTTCCAACGTTCATTTTACATCCCAGTTCGTAGCTAGCCTAAAAGTAAAAGTCGGATATCAGAGAAACTATATCTTTCTCTCCTTTCATACCTTAATTATCGCTAATGAATATATAAATTATCATCAACCAAGATGATATGGAAGTCATATCAGAAAACGTTGACTAGATGGCCTTGCTAATGGCCAACATACGATAATGACTGAATAAATTTGAATACATTTGCATGTAATTTAACTTTCAGCCACCTCGGTCTCGCTCTATGTACGACGGTCCATACGGAATGCCCCCATCACATATGTACAAGCCGTAAGACCCCGCCACATCGGTGGTAAGACTTCGTGTACAACATACACGGACCCACGAGTCATCCTCAAAATGCAAAGCAAAACACAAAGCAAAAAAAAAATAAAAATAAAAATAAAAAATAAAAAGCTAAAAACAACTGCATTGCCATTTGGTGACAGCATCAAGTAGAACAATTCCTAATGTCACACATTATACTGATTTATGGTTGAATCAAAGGAAAGGGTAAAATATTCAAAAAGTTTGATTCTAGAGTTTATTATTTGGATTGGTGTCATGCAATTTCAATTTGCCTGTATATTGCAAAGTTAACGAGTGATCATAATCTCATGCACTCAGAATATGATCAGGAAAGTAGAGGAATGTATATACCATTTTGTTATTTCAGTGCTACTGATCCCTGTGTAATATCTATTCAAACTTGGCACAATTCATAAATTGCTGACTACTTGTGTAGCATCATATAATTATTTTGTTTTCAGTTTGAGTTTTCTGATCAAAAACGGTGTTCAGTTTGCTAACAAAGCGAGGAAAGTCAACTTGAATGCTCAGTTCGGGATGCTCCTAGCTAATTTTTGTTTCACTTAAGGTGTAAAATGGGTGACAAAATTTTTAAATGATTAAGAACACATACAAGTCTTGTATAATCGCCAGAAAGTATAATAATCGCTTCATCTGAATTACTTTAAAACTGTTTAAAGCTCTGTTTTAGACTCAGTGCGAGTCCTGTGTCTATAATTCTTTGAAAAACTCCTTAATTAAGAAATACACTTTAAATTTTTAATTTTCTCCGCACGCAGGAGTCCCTAAGAAAGTGACAATTGCACACATTTTTTTTTAGAAAAACCGAAGCTTTGCAAATGGAATTCGAAACTGGCGTTTTGAATGTCACATTTTTGTGGCAGAGTTACCCTGTATAGCTGATCCTTATTCTTTTGCTGGATTACACCTGGCAGGAACTCTTTAAGTTCATAATTATTCTTAGCTTTACGCACATGCCGTGATCTCACATTATTTTAATTTGAAGAAATTGATAATTCATTTGTGTCGATTTGTGTCAATTGAACAAGCTACTGGTTGCTCGGCTGTGGCAACGTCGTGAATTACTGGTCTCAGCGATTCATCAAAATAGTTCAAAGGATTTGTGGCAAAATAATACGAAAATCTGAAAAAAAAATAAATGTCCAATGGTAACTTTTTAACATTGCTACAAACTCTCTTATCAAACCCTGTTCTGTTGAAGCTATCCGATGACACATTGTAACAACGGGTGGTACCTTTTTTGCCCGAAATTGCCGCCCGTGGCCCCGTTTGAAGCCTGGTCATGTTTACATTGAAATGTAGAATCACAAAACAAGTTGAAGGTTCGTAAATTTGGCTTTCAAAACTGTAGCTATCTATTCGAAATTAACATTGAGCGTTTTCTTATTAATGAATGCATTCCGCGATCAAACGTCCTCGTCCATGTTCCCACGACATTCTCCAGCCTTCAGTAAACACCATATTCGTTGCTTTCAAAATCACATCAACCTTGATCTGTTCTTCTGCTTTTATCGTAATGGTAAACAGAAAGGAAAACTAAAATTGTCAAGGTTCATTTGGTGCATTGTCACGCCTACGCTTGAAAACACCCTGTGCATGTCTAGGGGTTGTGCTTGCATCTACATATGCATGTAGTCGCATTCAGATCTTATCTACGAAAGTTTACTCGCTTACATGTACATTGAACGCCCAAAAAGAGTACCAAGGTGAATACGTCACGCGCACAATTAGAGTGTAAAAGGCATTAGCGCGAGAACCATGCGCTTGAACCAACAAGCGCGCGTACTCCATTCTTTTGCACTGCACTTTCTGGTTCACAGTGACGTCACACTTCGGTACTCAAGAAAGTGTTGTAAAGAAAAAATCCATGAAGACAGATTTTTTTTATCCTGGCCCTGTTGTAGGCTGTGATGTGAATTGGATTTAAACATGTGACATGAACTGAGAGCCTTGGCCTTCCATTTGATCCCTCAATCTTGGTGTTGGCCAACTATAAAGGGCGTCGCAACCCGACCGCAGCTTCCACATGAGGTTACACTCACATTTGAAAGTGGAATTTATGGAACCACCAAATTTAAAACAATAATCTGATCATGTACCTTGCCAGCCCGTGCATGTAGTGGGTGACCCGGTGAAGTGAATAGATCTGAAGGTAGTCACAACATGTATGTTTTAGAATAATTTACCTTTGGATTTATGTCTCTACAATTTATAAATGGTTATCGATCATTACCATGACATTCCGTTAAATGGCCTTAATTCTAATTTTTGGTTTCAAAACTGGCATGCAATAAGATAGCAGCACGCTGCAGAGAATCGTATTTTTTTTTCAAGATAATGTGAGAAGATCTTTAGATCAAACTCTTAAACACGCACCGGGTAAGAGGACGAGTTTTGTATTTAAACGAACACGAAAAAGTACTTCGTTCGTCCTGCTAACGGTTCACAAAAAGATGTTTGTGTTTTTAGTTTTCTACACCAAAACCCGATCAGAACTTGCTCATCCAAATCTTCCATGACATGTCATCATCGTAAATTTTAACCTTAACGTTATAAATATGTATACATGTATTTGGCAACTGCTTGTATGAAAATAACTTCTTTGTCATACTTTCCGGCTGATTGGTAATGTAAAATAGAACGCCTTTCATATTTTCCCATCCGTGTACCAAGTTTACGTGGTTTACACAGCAGCCCTCGATGTCAAGTGGCCTCGCACGTTTTTGTGCCTCTTACAAAGACTTTCGGTTTTCAAAGGGACTTTGAATATTTTCATGGGACAGTGCACTGGCACAATCTCGCGGTTCTGACCCGGCATTCTGTCAAGACACACCTAATACGGACGCACGCTCCGCGCGCAGGTCGATTCTACTGAGTGGATACTCATCACTGCAACCACCCTCGTTTCACCTACGTGTGCTGTCCCAAAAACCACTAGGACCCACCCGGAGAAAGGACCACTTCTCGGCCATCAATTACTCATTCCCTGGCGAATTTCTGACATCCCAACAGGTATGTGTGGTCTTTCAATTTCTCTTTGAACCAAGACACAGTGGAAGTTAACCATAAGAGATGAAATCGAAATACTTGGCAGCTGTTGCATTCGACGTTTACCAATACATGTACATGTGTACTTCGAAGTGAATATGTACACAAGCACTATATTATTTGGGCATGTGGATACATGTTAAATAAATACGAAGAGATCAATACTGGATGCCACTTGACACCCTGTCCGCAAACTCCATGAAACTGGTCTGAAACACTTTTGTCTTTTTTTTTTAAATTATTCAATCTTTTCACTGATACATTTGACTCAGGCTTAGGACACGTTATCACTTTTTAATGACCAACAAACTTCTGGAAGGGAAAATAATAGAGTTCCATATACGGCCTCCACTTGACAACCTGTACACAAACCCTATGAGGCTGGTCTGAAAATGTGGTTGCTTAGTAAACGACTTGGTTTTTTCCTTCCTAAATCGAACTTTTCTGTTTTTGCCTAGGGAATAATGAGTGGTGTCCATTCTTTCCATTGTACTAATTCTGTTCAACCGGCACATTGAAGGTCGAAAAGAATTTATTGGAGGAAAAAAAATTGTGGGATTGCTCCACCCACTATGGCATATGACACGACATTGAAACACCAACTATGGAACTAGGACACACCCTATGGTGGGCCGTAGTCAGAATTTCAAAAGAGGTCATTCTATTCAATTCATTTCATTCGGAATTAGTCTGGGCACAAGTTTCCTGTATAGTTAGCATGGAAAAAACATCTTCCTGTACACGAAGTTTTCCTTGTCTGGTGTCACGTGACACACAGTCGATTCCTACTACTTTTTCATATCTCCACGCCTATTCGAGACTGAAGTAGAAGGTCGATCCATATTTGAATTGAAAAATTGCATTAGAAATGTGGTATAGACTTAAAAACATTCCAATTTTGATAAACCAAAAGACCATCAGGAATTTGGCAAAGATAGTATATACATGTATTATCCTTAAACAATCTGTGATTTATAGGGGAGTTTGGTCAAGCCCAAATTTCCTGTTATACATTGACAATTTTCCCAACTGATCACCTTTTTCTTTACAATATTCATCACTTCTCAGTTAATCTTCCTCAAATTATAATAATAATTGTGTTGTAGCTGAAACATTCTGTGACCGTTAATAATTCGGTAACTGATTCTTTTTTCTCAGGATGGCTATTTCGGGGCGGCATGCGATGCTTGTGTTTACTGGGGGAGTGGATATTGCCTTTGGTGTCGTTCTGATTATCATGGGAGCTGACGCAGTCGATCGATACACTCATGGTGCAGTCGGTGTGCCCATGTGGGCCGGTATTGGGGTAAGTCAATGAAACATGTATTTTAACTGTGGGGTTAACATTCGATTGCAGCACCTTAGATGGCTTTGCATGGTAGCCATCTTGCATGGCAGTTCTTTGTTTAACTGAGAGGCCCCCACCCTGTGGAACAAAGGCACTGGCCTGCAAGATGGCAGCCACGCAAACCCTCTATTGATGATTCAAGAGACTGAAGAGGCGGGTCCGGTGTGGTCGGAAGTATTTTGGGAGGCAGCAAGCTTGAATCATGTCTGAATAGATTTACCAGCCTCATTCACTCCAAACTCTGCGTGCTTTTGTTTTAGATCATTATGGTCGGACTTGGAAACGTGGTGGCCGTCTTGACCAGTAGCAAGAAACGTAGCCGTGACTTTCTCAATGTAAGTATTTCGTAACTAATATACTTTATAAATGCTTCTATTGCCAGAGGTGATAATGCATTTAATTTCGTACAGGACTCCATAATTATCATAATTAGATTAAATATAAGGACTGCAATTGAATAGTTGCACATATTGAACAATTTGATTTTTTTCTTTGTGAAATGAGTCTTTTGAAGTAAAACACAGTGGTAATAAGCCATGTTGGCAACAAGTCCATAGCACAGAAGCTACATCCCCCAGGCCCCCATGGCTACGCCACTGGTTCAGAGCATTGACTTAACCCCCTCCTTCCGGGAAAATGGTAAATAAAATATTCTGCAAAAAGAACAGAAAAAGTTTTTAAAAGAAACCATAGAAATTACAAATTTCCTTTTAAATACCTTGGAGTTGACTCCCTTCCACCGTGAATGGTTGTCATTTTGCTATTCACTCTGCCACCTTGCAGTCCGGTGCTTTTGTTCCACTGAGGGTATGTACGAAGGAGCAAAACAGTGTACATATAAAAGCTTTACGTGATACATAGCTATCTTGGAGGGCGGTGTTTGGGTTCTACAGGTGAAATGGCCTGTAGAACAGAAACAACTGCCCTCCAAGATGGCTATCACGTAAAGCTTCTATATCTGTCTTGTTCTGTCTTGAAAAACGTCCTTACAACACCCAAGTACACGGTTGGCAAACTACAGAATGATTGTCGCTTTACAGATCAACCTGGGTGCCCTGGTACTAAACCTGACAGGAATGATCCTTGCTGCCTGCGTTATCGGTTTCTTCACTTGGGGCGCCTGGACGATCTTAGAAGCTGGTCTGACGGGTAACAGCGCAAACATGAATGACAAACTGATCTCAAAATACACCACTATCATCTTAATGGCTGTAATGATCTTCATCTTGAGTCTGATGGCAATGTTCATGGATTGCTGTAGCTATGCTCTCTTTGGTAACAGTGGAGACTACTATGGGGTAAGATTTTTAAATAAAACATTCCTGAGAGACTGTTGGCATATTTGAAATCTCGTTTGACTGGTTTGCCAAATTTTCACCATTTTAATATCTACCGCAGGCCTGTTGCCTGACCAGAGACGGGGGGGCTCGTCAAGCCAAAAACTTTGGGCACTGTGAACACATATTTTTATACAAAGGCCTATCGCAATGTGCTTTGGAAAACAAGAATTGTACACTGTAGTTTTCAATATTGAACATAAAACTTAACAAAAATACATTGACTTCAAACCCTTTGAAACACCTGAAACGTGGATATTTGGCGGAACATCCTGACGGTACATATGACTACAGATTTATTCATTAATATGCAGAATCGTGGTCACCTTGAGCTTGAGAATCGAAGTATAAGCCGTAGCTTGTATGCCGAATATTACGGTCTGTTTGAAATATTCAGTACACAAAAAAGACCACCAACAAGCGGAGCTCAGTAGCAACCGGGGGGGGGGGTTCGTCGAACCTCCCCCCCCCGGCCGATGGGCCTGTATCGTACTACTTTGTAGTTCCAAAGCGACAAAATCTTAAGTCTGGGCCTGTTTGTTAGGTTTTATCTAATTTTCCTGTATCCTAGACACATTTGTTTTCATTTTGTGGGTATTAAGTCAATTGAGTCTAACTGCAAGTTCACTTTACGATATAACTGGATACATTGGTCAATACAATAAAGGAAGTGTTTATAATGGGCATATTCAGGCGATCTGCACGACTAGTCGATCCTGTATGAAATCTTTAACTTAACTGCCCATTTTTGAAACAGACTTTCACATTTGAAAAAAAGACCATTAGCTGATGGTGGAATTATCGACAGATCAATAAGATCAACCATTCGCGCAGGTCAACTGATCGCACGTAACATTTGTGTTTTTAACTTCTATTTAACAGCCTCCACGCCCTCGCTACTACGATGGCCCATACGGACCACCACCAGCACACATTTACAAGCCATAGAAGGATTCAAACCACACGCCATCTGACAGGTGAATTGAATTCCACTAAAACAGCAGTATTCATTACATATGCGATGAAATAGAGTGATTGCATTTTGTTGGATTTAGATAGACCTGTTATCAGTGAACATAAACCTCACGTGGTGAGAGCCCCTGAAATTGTTACTGTTTGGCACTTTTCTTTCAGCTGAGCAAAACAGATGTATGCGTAAATGCTTTCAAATTTATATTTTCTCCTCAAAAGTTGGAACACCATGCATGACAGTCTTTCAACTTTCCATTTACCTGTCTTTTTCAGAAACGAAGTGAAAAGTTGTAATGTTCCTCATTATTTCTAATGCAGATAAACATGATGAAGTGTACTAAAAGCAAGGTGCTTCGCTTCAACGCAGCCTCAGGATTTAAGTAATATCGACATTAAAGCATCCAGTTACTTGTGTCAGGATCATTTTAATCCCTCAATATTTTTATTGCATTTGCTCTGTAAATATTTAGCTGGAATCCTCTTGAAATACTTGTTAAATCATCATTTCTTCAATGCATGGGTTTTTCAAATATGGCCAAAAATTAACAGCTATTTTGAAAAACTGTTATGAATGTCTGAATGGAATGATGATTCTCCTGTATAACGCTACTCATAATTATACCATTCCCGCCAAGACAGAAGTCTAGAACTCGGTTCACACAATATGAGATCAACTTCCCTGGGTGTATGTCATTGGTATATCAAAACTCTAGTTAAATCCGAAGAAAGGATATTTCTGATCAAAATATCATCTTCACACGTGTGATTACTCTTAGTGTTATCGGGAATTTCCGGAACACTGATCTTTTTCATATTTTTATAACTTAGTTTTAGAATAGAGTTGTGTTTTAGGAGTGAGAAACGTATACAAATTATATACAGGTTTTTTCCAAGGTACCGAGGTCAATAAAATGTACAGTAAATTTGAAACACGACTGTGATTGACGGATTCAGTGTAAATGAGTCATCCGCAATTGACTGTCGACTTTTAAACTTAAGGAATGGTGATCATTTTTACAGGACTCCAGACAGGTTTCTATGGACTGTGATCGAAGGATACGGTGAGTGTAAGTGGTAGCTTTCACAGCACAAACGTCGAGGTGTCTCAAGGAGCAAAACAATCGCGTATCTGAATTTCGTATACATGGACTCCAATATTTCAATCTTCCTATATGTACAGGTATTTAAAAGCAACTTTGAGATAGGCCTACAGGTGATAGAAGTTGAGATCCAGTTAAACACTTGTAATAATAGCAGAATTAAGACAAAATTCGTATTTACATGGTGAATAGTAATATTAGGTCCTTGAGTCTTTGTATGTCTTATTTTGAAATACTGCTAAACTACAAGGTTATTTGTGAAGTCCACAAACGACCTTATTATAAAAGTATTCTCCCGTAGAACGTGTAAATTTTTGGTTAATTCGTAAAACTTGTTTGGAATGGCTACGTACATTGAATTTTACTTTTGGATCGCAGAAATGGATAACCTACAGATCGACATTTCCAGCTTGATGGACCTCAAGGACCGTGGAGATTCAGTCGTTCTGTAATTCACTCCGTTCCTCCTGTTTGTCTGCGAACAAAATTTTCATGTAAATGCTAGACGTAACAGGATCAGTGTATAATATATAATGGTTTTCAAAATGACTTCTTTGTTACTTGTAGTAAGGTGACTGGTGACATACATGTATTTACTGAATGCTAAGCGAGAATACTCGACATCAAACTAGTCTAATAACATAAATTAATTAAGGCGTACCCCTTTCAGCATAGATTACAGTCATGGGAAAATATGCCGAAGACTTTACGCATTGACACATACACCTTAAATACGTGTATTGGTGTTGGAAGAGACGAAACCGAATATATAATCCCGTAAAATAAGAAATAAAAAGGTCCTCTGAAGAAATGAAAAATTGTGTAGGCCTATTTCCTCCATCCACGCGCATGCGCAGCAGCTTGTGGTGTGTCAAAGTGCAGTGAACAGCTACGCCTATTTCTTTGTTATTCTTTATTTTGTATCATACTGTACTCTAGTTTTCAGATTAGAGTGTGCGCTAAAGTATGTCGGCCTGTACCAACGGTCTTGTCTACATTATTTGTGCACTCATAGAGAGGAGGTCAATGAGTCGCTACATCTCGCTGTTTGCGAGTAGCTGAGAAGTTGCAGAGAATTTTGGTTGGGTGGAACTATCTGAGACGGTTAGTTTTAATTTGCCCTTAACAATGTGTTTGCACAGTGAATGCAAAACGGTGAGCAGCATTTGAGCACTATCAACACTGGAAATACCAGCACCTAATCAGCTTTTAATCGATTTATGTACGCGGTTCGTAGGTTCATTAGTTTCTAGCTGTCGGCAATGATGAAAGAACCGCACAATGTTATCACGCCCCGAAGTGCAGTTACTCCACAGAGAACTAGAACTATGTTAAAACGAAAACCGTCCAATTTCGTATGCATGTCTTTCGATGGCTGTCTTTCGATACATAAGTTTATCTAAATTGAAAAAGTCGTTCCCTTAATTTAGTCAGTGTTCAGTGAGTTCACAGACAGATCTGGAGCGGCGGCTGTCGTGCGCATCGGGTACTGATAAAGTCCGATTAAAACGTCATGTGCAATTCATGTGCAGCGCATACGCGCACGAGTTTGTGTTTTTTGGCCATTAATCTAAATGTTTTGTCGCAGAGCAAGTTTTTATGTATAGCTCTATGAGCTACACCCACAACGTTTGTTTTCTCCGAAGTATACGCAGTTTGATTTTGGGCTTTAGTCTGAGTTCGGTTTTGACTCGAGTATGCGGCTATAAACACTGAAACCACTGTAGAAAACCTAAGCAACATTCTGATGAAACATTTGAAAACAAAACAGTTTTCAAGCATGTTTGAAAGTAGTGATAGTTGTACGAATAAATCAATCCAAGCTCAACTGGTGAGTCAACCATGGGCTGATTCACCTGCGCGCTTTGTTCCCGAAAGACCGTGGTTGTTTGAAATATGGGACTGGCTCATTGATCAATACATAATCATGGGCGTCGCCAGGGTTTATCCAGAGGGGAAAAGCACTGTTTCCCGGGGAGGGTCAAAGGATGGCAAAGCACTCATCAGCTAAACAAAAATAAACACCGGAAAGTTTTTTTCAAGCAAAGAGGTGATTTCATCCCCTTGAAATATTTTTTTATTAATATCTTGCTCTTTTCCTCATTTTCTCTTGTATGGTTTTGTCATTCTTTTCCAAAGGAAAGCGCTCCATACAACTCCCATAATGATGATAATAGTGTGTGGTCCAACAGAGATACTATGTCAAAAATCTAAACATATTTGTGGCCGTCTAGTCTTTGTAAACATCCTTTAGAATTTAAGGTCGTGATTTGGTTTTTGCCCCGTGGTTTCAAAATTCCGGATAATTGACAATGGCTCTGTACTTGGAATCAGCGTGGCTATTTGCCATTCGAAAAACTTGTACGGCCTCGACCGTGCTCCATGTAAAAGCACCCTTCAGTAACGAGGAGTGGCGCATGAGTGAACCACTTTAGTACATGTATTTCAAAGGCAAGGTCACTCGAGAACACAACACCTTACGTCAGCCATTTTGCACATATTCAGAGGGTGAGATTTGGTATATACGGTTGCGCATAGAGGCCACGCCTTGTGTGCGTATTGATATTGTCGAATGACATTGTTTTGAACATGTTCTGTTGAAATACCGAACTTGTTCAATCCTTACCCAGACCACAACTTCAAAGGAAGAATGACTCCAGAATCGGGCCCCGAGTTGTAATATTTCTGGGGACAATGAACACGAAACATAGACAAACTGAATTTGCTCGAACTTCTTTTGAGAGATGGGGCTGTCCCGTTTAATTCCCAACTGTGATGTGGTTTGGTTTCCTGATTTAAAGAAATTTATGTTAATCAAGCAAGTCTTTCTCTTCTTTTCTGCGTCAAAATATTGCTCGTTCTGGTAAATAAATCAGTTCTCAGAATAATCACCAACCAAACCTTCCACCCTCGTACCATGTACCTCTATATTTTAGTTTACAACAGAAAGTTTAAAATTAAATTCCTATTTTCATAGTATGCCTATTCAGTTAATCCTCACAATCTCTTCAAGTCATTGTGGTGTCATATATTTGCGTAATCCTAAAGTAATCCTCCAGCCAAAATTGAATTCATCACTACTTGTCATTTTATAGCGCTGGCTGCGAGACAGATTTTTAAGTGCTGTTCATTGCGAAGAACTTATTTCAAAGGGTAGGTTTTAAAAGAAGCGCACTATGTTTGCACGGTAGAAAATAGACATTGACATCTTATTGGTGTAAAATACCTGTTATAACGTCCCCAAATTTATACATGCATACATACGATTCATGTCGCGGCCATGACATGAATCAGCTTAATTATCGAAAGAAAAGGGCTGACATTTTGACAGATAAGAACAAGACTATTTAACACATACACACAGGAAACCAAAAAAGGAAATTGATACACTGCGTGATTGTACAACCAAGCCACCGGATTGACCAGAGGAAGTCAACCCTGGTCTAAGTTACACCACGTCCTGTCGTGTAACCGATTTCCCTCGAACAATGTCTTGTTTTGCTTAAACTAAAATGAAAGTGATCAGCAGCTTGCTTCTGCGTCAAACACAAACGTTATGGTACGTTTTGAGGGTGATTGTTCAATGCACAAGGAAATCGACAGATGAATATCACTGTTTTACAAAGACAACTCCTTCAGTTTTGGTAACTCTCACTCCGATGGGTTTGACAGCGATGGGTTTAACAGTAACATGTATGATCGTATTGCTGGTGGGTACACAAGCACTGGCGCAGAGACTACTGTCTTTACATGTAATATTCACCGGACCTCCAGGAGACATAGAGGAAGGCACAACAGCCCGTATGGAATGTTCGATAATAATCGCCTCTCCAAACCTCATCCTGGATCCCATCATCAACCTGCAGGTACTTCATAATGGCATTGAAATTATTAACAAAGAAAGGATAAGCGGGAGAACCACCTACCAATCGACAGAATACGACTTGGCTGTGGACCGCTCTGATTTCAACACTTTCGTTGTAAATCTGGACGTCCTCGATGTTAGAAGAGACGATGCAGGAACCTACACGTGCAAGGTATCTCACCTTTTAAACCTAAATGGATCTGCAATCGCTACTGATGAAGCCACAACTCAGATCAACATAACATCAGCGGATCACCAACCATACTGTCATGTCTTAGGACGACCACTCCCAGATGAAATTCCAAGTGGAACGGTGGTTACACTCTTATGTTCTTTCAAAACGCGTGATCCAACAGTCGTCCTCAACTGGTCCCAACCAGAAGGAACCGAATTAATCTTTGAGGCCCAAATACAAAACAATGGTTATACACAGAATGAGCTAACTGTCCGTCTTTTGTTTTCATCTGACGAGGCGGACGTTGTCTTCAGGTGTGAAGTTAGAAAAGCTGACGTTCCATCATTTCGGAGCAATTGCAATGTGGGTCCTTTGAACATAGCACCAGTTATCGACACTGACATCAGTACAATGTCAGGTAGCGGTCCTCTGGCGAAAACGTCAGCGCCTGACATTTATTTTACAGAAGAAAACAATCAAGCTTCCATCACAGTTAAGCCTGGTCAGTTGCCAGGTAACGATACCAAGACATTGGCCGCAATAATTGTACTTGCAGGTCTACTTGTTATTTCCATTTTGTTCAATATCTTCAGCATAGTGCGCCGTCGAGGAACCAGGCAGCCACATACGACGCAAACAGTTTACCAAAATGGCGACTACCAAGGTCTGAACAGAGTTGAACAAAATGAAACATACACACGTTTGAATTCACCGCCCGTCAGTCTTCAGACGATCCAGAAAAAACCAGAAGCCATTGGAGCAGTTCATCAACACAGTAGCGATGAAGACTATGCTCAAGTGGAAATGTCATCCAATGTTAAACCTAGCTGCAAAGATCGTGAAGATCCAAAATATGTGAATTATAGCAAAAGGAAACCGTAGTTTATCATAGAATAAGTTTTAATTGCTTGTATTTAACACCCTAAAGCCATAGCTTCGGCAAATACAAAACGCTTTTGCAAAACCATCAATCTCATGATCACCTTTTAGCCTTTCGACTTACGTTTCGAGTATCTTATCACATTGTTTTAAAGATAAAAACCATTCCTGCTTTAATTGTATAGTTTTCTTTAAAAGAGTTGTGGGCCTTGACGAGAGTATTTTAATCCCAAAGATCAACTTTTTTATCGTCATTAAATAAACATTCTCCACTTTTCTGAATTTTTCACGTTCTTTGGGAGATATTCATTTATATCCTTTTTTGTTCCCGCTAAATTTAGCAAGACCAGTTTCATCAGGAACAATGGAGTCTTTATTGAAATAAGGTTGAGTAATCATTTTTACCGCATCGAACTGTAGACTGTGAACCCAAGAATGTTTGACGCGTTTATAGCATGAATACAATTAACAGTTGAACACGCAGCGCGTTTGGACATGAACGTGTTAAGTGTTCATCACCAGGACAGTAAGCGCCTATTTATAGTGGCTTAAAACGTGAATTCTATTATTTTCCGCCAATACTTTTTTGTACCGATGAGATGGAAATCTCATGTTGCAAGTGGTTAATTTAAACTGATATAACGTATAATGTATGGATGTAGCGTGGATTGTCACGTGATTATCATACCAAAAAAATAAACACCACCTTTGGGCAATCCGTTCAGTTCTACTGTCCAGCGTTTAAGACACGACTAAGTACAGTACATGCGCAGTATGTACACGCACGTGCATGTGCACTGCGGTTTCCGTGTCCCCCGCATACCTGCTGGCCGTTGAAAGTTGAAAATGTAGAAAAATCGGACTGAGTAGAGTTGCATTTATTCGTTTCGTACAAAGGTTCGTGCATATAACGTGCATTGATATTTCGGGATCTCGGATGGGTGATAATTTTTTTTTTTGAATAAGGTCTGTCTACAGTATTTCGACCATTTTTTCCAGTGTCAAGTTCTGGCAGTCGGCTTGCCACTCTTCACGTCACGTATGATTTCACGTACCAATAATGTGCAGTTAATGGACACTGCACCCTTTATAGACGTGTCAAAATGTTTAAACGTGTTACAGTCTGTACACACAAACGGGTTAATAAGTAAAAAGTGTTTAAAAACCTTAAATATTTTAAACACATCCACATAACTTATTAATCATAAACATACGTTGCGTTTATAAAATGAAATAGTGTGTCCAGCATATAAACATGTCATATATGTATTTATTTATAAAAGTATCAAAATGTTTAAAGACTTTTACAGATTTGCATTTAATTTACGTTTAGAAGTTAAACCCTTGGATTTTACAATTATATGTATATGCCACAGGATTGTGAAATGTTTCTCTTTGGAAATGATCAAGGAGAACAAAACTGTGATGGTTGTATATCATGACGACTGCTAATTACTATAATGGTCATGTCACTGTAAAGATCCCAGCTATCCGTGGAAACCATAGTCAGGAAATCCTCCAGTTTCCTCATTGTTTGACCCTAAATCAATCAAGGCCAACCAGTGACTCATGGGCAAACTATGCATGTAGGCCTACATGTGCATTCCCTGAACACAAATATGTCAAAGGGAAATAAAACATTGTCGAGGCGTAAAAGAGCCAGGACTTGTCTGATACGAGACTAGATGTTTGAAACTTTACTTTCCACACAGGAAAGGTTGAAACTTTGAAGAGCTGCATATTGATAATACACGTACTGGGAAAAGCCTGATTGACGAGTAATATTTCGAAGTAAATTACTAGAAATAAACCCATTTGCATGTAGCAGGTGCGAAAGTGATGCGTGTATTTTATACCCAGCAAGATAATGGGGAGGGATCCCCCCACGTCTA
Source organism: Acanthaster planci (assembly GCF_054643075.1). Taxonomy (NCBI): domain Eukaryota; kingdom Metazoa; phylum Echinodermata; class Asteroidea; order Valvatida; family Acanthasteridae; genus Acanthaster; species Acanthaster planci. The sequence goes on along the minus strand of NC_141797.1, from coordinate 11,029,640 downwards.
ATCACTCTAGACTATTGTTACCTAACATGTCCCCCTAAATGTCTGTCAAGAATTCCTGATATTCCGATCAAACAATGACCAACACAAAGGTGGGGGGTGCTCTCCGTCCAATATCTTGCTCAGTTCATGATGCATTTGACTAGGTCGGGGCAGAAAGGACACTGGTCTTGGGCGGGGTTCCGTTCACGTATATCATTGATGCCACTGTCCTGTTCTAGGCTTCAAACACCCCAGCAGGGGAAAATTGAAGTTATCAGCCTATAAAGATTTTCTTGTCCTAAAAGATCCAATATCTCAGTTTTCAGAGTTCTAAACCAACCAACAAAATGCTCTTTATAACCCACGTTTGTTAATTATTAAAGGAAATTTTAATTGGTGACTTAACAATACTGATACACACATATATATTGGCCTAAATACATCAAGTTGATGAAAACTACAGTGGAATTGTTACAAATGGTGTTCGGATAGTAGCAGATGTTTGTTCTTGGAATCTTTCTAAACATCGAGTGTTTCCGTTTATTTTTTATCAGGGCTCTTTGATCGCAATGCGACAAAAGAGAACCGTCAGTGTCAACACTTGTATTTTTTCCGCGAGTCTCACTAGTCAAATACATTAATCCGTGAGGTCATTTAAGAAGTTTCCAAGGATTCCAAAAATATCTTCCTTTTAAGTTTAGAAATTTCGTTCAGCGTTGTAATCAAATGAACAGAGCGCCTCCACTGATCTCTTTACTGTAAGGACAGGTCTCTATTTTCCTCCATAATACACACAAGTAGACTCCTTGTCACTAATATTAAATATCAATACCCTCAGTGGATACAAACGATGTACGCTCTCCACAAGTTAATAACTATGCTCACACGTCGATGCATTTGGAAACATAAGTTCAAAATTAAATATTCTTTCCAAAAATACATTGATGCTTATGGCTTGTACATTGACAAAAAGGTAATATTATAAAGTGCGTTAGAACGTAGAACTGTTTCATGATCAATTCAGATGCATAATTTACAAAGGTTTACAGGCTGTGTATAACTGTGTAGATGACATTCTAGAACTTGTGCACAAAAAAAGCTCTGACTTTGACAAGCTAGGCTTTTTTAACAATCACCAATATTTCAAGAGACCATTAGCAAAACATACAGTTTTGAAAGCAATTAACTTTTTATCAACATGAACTGAAATTATGAAATAAAATCATCAGCGATGAAATTTGAACTCTTAAGGACCCTGAAGTATATACCAAGTGTATTCGCTTACAGTTAATTTAAAAATCAATAAAGCTAAAGGAAACAAGTACGAAGCATTTCTCGCGTGTATACATTACATAAGTATTAAGTTATCGTTTCCCTTTGTAAGACAAGTTCGAAATTAAGATAAAACAAACCTTAAAAGTACTAAGCCATAACCGATGAAGAAACTTTGTTGCAATTCGCATATTGGCAGAAATTAAGGCAATGTGACCCGTAAAGGATCGTCAAGAGGAATTACGAAATTATGAAGTACACGTACGCACAAATCGCCCAAATGTAATCATGGGTATCTCTTTGATCTGCTGTTTCCAAGAGTTTTTGCGAATGTTCCAAAAATCGATTTCTTAATGGTCGCTGGTGTGATCAATTGATCAACTGAATCAATCGATTCAGCAAAAAATAGTTTCGAAGACTGAAACCAGACTGTAGTTTGAAGAAATCAAAGAAACATTTGAGAAGGTTGTGGCTCAGTCAGTATCGTATGCGCTGTCTCCAACACAAAAACATTATTCACATTATTATTCAGCTTTGACTAAACGAGAACATCGTGTTTTAGTTTGGACAAAAGATCGAGCTCCCTGTTGAATCTCCCCTTGCTGATTCTGTGTCGTTTGTGATGGTCAGAGAAAGGATACCATTCACAAATTGTTTGGTTGTGAATTTTAAAACCATTTGAAATGCTACACGATAAATATAAATCACTAGTATACAAACCAATATCCAATAAAAATAAAGAGAAAGTATCTACCAACATCGTAATCATAACACAATGAACCCAGTACTTTCGAATCGAAAAGCATTTTTGTTGAAGATAAAAACATCAGAAACAAACTATTCACCGAAGAAAAGTAAAACTATTCCCTTCACAAATGAACATATACATAGTGATGAGTACCGCAACTAATATGAAATGATTAAAAAGATATTTAAATGCAGTTTGGAAACGATATATACAGAGTACCATTGTATCACTCATAATAATTCAATTTGAATACATTTTTATAAATGATAAACCCAAATGAAAATTATGTGCATGTATAGTGAGCAAACTTGCTGTACATGTACAAAACTTTCCTCAGTAGCTAAAACGATTTTAAAACTTGGCTCTAACATTTCAAACAAAGTTCTGCTTTATTCGGCATAATCGTTATTCAACTTTTTTCTCTTCGTAAAACATCATCTTCGCTTCAGAAGGAGGGAAAAAATCTTTTAGAGAAACATGTCAGAGTAACAATTGTAATGTCTTAACCTGAAGATACTAAAAATCTACCTCGATGATAATGTGCATAATGTTTAGGGTGTAACAATACATAGTGATCATTTTGCAACTTCGACAGCAGTGGTAGCCTATCAATTAAAGATGCTTAGTAGTCCTCAACAATCTGAAAAACAAAAAAAATCTATCGAATGAATGCAAATTTCAAACTTTACGACAAGGAAACTCAGATCTTTGGGCTACGACAGTCTGACACAAAACAAAAGAGAACCTTCACATCCTCCTCAAGAGTGCCTGTTTGGGTAGGCTGAATAAAGTAGTATGCGTATTTTAAAAATGAATATAAAGTGTACAAGTATTCCAAAAGGAGCCATCAGTATTCCAAAAGCTCACGCGCCAATGAAGCACGTCCGCGGTAATTCGGGAACAGCAGCACGTGCGCGCGCAGTTTACCCAACCAGCTCGGCCCTACGCAGACTCGTGCGCGTGCTTTCTTCTCGAATGACCACACTTTTTCAGGGTAACGAACTGGATCGTAAAAAAAATCACCACACATTGCTCACTCTGCCGTCATGCACTTCCGGAGATCTTTTTTATCATCTTTCTAGCTTTGTCCGAGAGAGGTGGGCCTATACTATCCACGGCTACGACTGCTGAACGCGGCAAGCTACTCATCGCCCCAACGCCACTGATGTTCCCATACAAGCCTACATAAAATCTATTTAGCTACGTAACCACTCTTTCAAAATCCGATTTGTTTTTTTATGAGTTGAGACTGATTCTTTAAACAAATTCTATAGGCATATTGGGAACTAGTGCGCACCTTCGTTGGCTAACGTGGATATCAGCGCCCTTCCAAAACAGCATTTCAAAAACGGCGAAAGCAATGAATTATGGGTAATGTGATCTATTACCCAGTGGGATCAAATAAGCAGTAAGCCCTTGGGAAAAAAAGTTCCACAAGGCTTTCAAATGAGTTCAACAATGTTGCGATTTTTCGCTTCCTCCTGAACAAAGTCCAAGCAGCGACAATCCGAATGAGATGTTCATATTTACAGAATATTAGGCGCTTTTCCCTAACATGTGTTAGGAAGTAACTGACTGCTTTTACCAGGTGCTGCAGTGATATATCTGTTTTTTGATACAGCATAGAGTGTTTTTGTTTTTTCTCGCTCATTCTGCCTAATATGCCCTAGCCATGTTGGTCAGAAATGAAGATGTTAGTCAAAAAAGAATGTAGCTAGATTAAAATAGAATCGAATACCATGTGAGTAAACAGATGTTAGAATAGACAAGTTGTTTTGTTGGATTGTGGGTTTTTTTATTGCAGTTTTTGATAAGATGTGGCTTATTGATAAAAGTTAAAAATTAACATAGCGACAATCTCCCGAATTTTGCATGGGTGTTTTGGCGTCGGTTGAAAAACGCATCTAGCGCATGTGCAAGCGGCATGATCCATGTAGATTGTGTGCTTGGTATGGATGGTTTGGGTTAAGGTGACATTACGACCTTTAACCTCTCACCTCTAGTACTTGCTGAACTGGGGGTTATCATGGCCGTACTGCTGCATTTCAATCTCTTCCTGCATAAATGACAATCAGAGCATCAGATTCGCATTCATGGCCTTTTCAGAGACACGTGATTTGTTTGTGTTTTCTTTCTGAAACACGACGCAACAAGCCATTCGCATTCTTATGTTTAAAGGTCATAACACTATTAAAACTTTCAATGTGTAATAACTAGCAAATAACAGTTTCAGACACATGAAGCCAACCCTTTAGAGTCTGGATGTGAAAGTGAAAACGTCTTTCCGTGTTTGAAATTACACGTGACAACAACTTGTTAATCTTGAACCACAGAGTAGTTTTTGCTTTATTTACGTAAATCAAGCTCAATTTTTTTCTTCTCTCACAAGATCGGTGACATCACAACAAACTGCAATCCAAATGCCATACATAAGTTCATAGCTATCACCATTCATGGTATTGCAATGTGGCTCATGTGTGTACAGGAAGCGCTAGCAAACTGTTCCGGCCAATTATGAAACACGCTCAAGGCTTAAACAAGTGACAGAGATCAATAGAAACACCGACAAGCTATGTTATTTTTTCACACATTCATGTTCCAAGAAGAAATCAGTTAGTAGGAGTTGAGGATATTAACAAAATAAACGAAATGCAACTTTGTAGAGGTTAGAGGAGTGGTTATGTGTGTCTTAAGAAGATGGTGTTAGTGGTTGAAGCCTTCACCTCAAAGAAATTCAAACAGGAGCACATTTCAGGAGGAAAAACAGCCCGGTAAAATGTTAGCATGAAATAATCCGTCCACATTGGAAAAATCCTAAGAGATAGTTTTAATGATGGAACAGTTTCGACCCAAACTGACGTCCTTTTCCCCAAAATCTGACGTTGGTAAACTGTATCACTATTTGTCGAAGGACTGCATAAAATAGCCCCAAAATTAACTAACGTCCCATCTAAGCAATTGTATTGTTGGTATTAGCCCACACTATGAAAGAAAACACATCCCCTCGTAGACAAATTTCGACGAAATTTTACGTTAAAGAATAGAAGACGATGAGGACGAAGAGTGACTAAATGCTTTAAACGCAATACAACTTCTCTTGACACTAAACACGTCCACACACAATACCGCATTCATGGGTCCGACCAACCATGTATCTGTCCACCAATGTTTGTCTTGAATGAAAGCAGTAAAATTGAAAGAAAGCAAAACGTCCTTTTGAAACACAATTTCGCGACATAAACACGGCAAATGAAGTAAGATTCTTTCTTCCAAGGAAATGCAAACCATTAACGTATTATTTTGGTGGGTTCTCTTAGCCAAGGTTCAAACACTAAAGATCACATTTCCACTGTACAGTGCATGCGATGTAACCACCAGTGCACCTCATCCTGGATTAAGTTTTGCAAAATGTTTCAGTGGAAAGTTTGATATAGCATATCTAATGACTCTGTCGACAGTGAACCAGTTCGGTATTCCAACAGCGAAATAGCGAAAGCTCAGAACGAGGCTATTTGGGAATAACCAAGTTAAACCAAGTTGGACCAAGTTGGTTTTTTGCAGCACCGAACTGGCTCATTATTGGCATCATACTACTGAGGTATTCTACGGGTACATGAATGAACAGGTCCCAGCATGAAACCATAGATGCCGCTGCAATTATTAGACCGGTTTTGGAAGCGAGGCAAATTATATTACATAGCTGTGAACGGGTTTTTTGTATAAATGCATGGAAGATTCATCAGCAAACTCAGAAATGCGCCTTTCATTTTCTTCCTGTCACCCTGAGTCTATCTCTTTCGTAGGAAGAAAACTAATGTTACAATGACTACTTCGATATGTGGATCTTTACAGACATATGAAAGAGCAGCAATCCGGTATAATGTACATTTACATGGTTAAACCTGTCTTCTGGTTTCATTATCTGCCCCGAGTTGAAGTGCACCCCCAAGCGGGAAAAAATGACGGATAGTAGTTTTCCATGCGTGTACGCAAAGACCATACATAAAGGAATAAATTCGCTACGCGTACTTCCCGTCAAACGCACCACTGATCTCCATTATAAACGCGCGCCTATGCCGTGAATACCAAAAAAACACGCCCTCTTTTGTTCCGCTTGGAGCGGATTACCTACCTCCTCTTGTGGTTCTCCAACAGGCAGACAGCCGGCACACATCGACATCAAAGCCAAAATGGCGCACATCAAACTCATGAACCAGATGCTGATTAGGTAAGTAAAATCAGGGACGCTTCCAATGGACGAAGCTGAAGCATTATTGAGCACATCCCACGAGCCCAAAATGGCCAAACCCACAGCAGCAAGCGAGACGATCAAAGCCATCAAGTTGACGAAGAGCACCTCACATGCACCGCCCTGTAAACCGTTTACGTGTAAATTCAGTTAGTAAAGGTCAATCCTCGAATTTTATCTTTTTCAAAGGCTTCAGTTGATCTTTTATGAAGTTCTGTTTATAAATGCGCGCAGCTTTGATGATAAACGTGTATACTTGCTTGCATATCTGTCTTGAAAGCTCAGACTTGGTTCATAAAAATGGCATTCAGAGTGGTGTAAACTAGTAAGTAGAAATTGTCCAACATGTTTACACATAACATAAATTTTAGAGTTCGTTAATTGTGCATAGGTGAGGAACATAAATGAGTACAGCATACCGAGGAGACAAAGTTTACTTACACCACAGCAGTTCACGCCATATTTCCACTGAGCGATACCAAAGGTGAAGTTCCTAGCACCTAATAGAATGAGCTGAAAAAAAATAGTAAACAGTGTGGTTTGCATTAAATTATGAAGCCGCAGTCATTTGCTACAGAATACAGATGTACCTATTTGATAAAAGGGGAATGGAGTCCAAATGTGCGGCTGAATCTGAACACACATGTGGAAATACTTCGGTGAGAATTTCTATTTCAAACGATCAAATAACCAGTTGACAGATAAAGAGAACTTGTAAACAGAAAATTTTCCAAAAATGAAATAAACTGAGGGGATCTACAGATTATCGTAACGTCGAGTCTTACCAACAAGCCACACCAATGCGGTACGGATTTCACCACGGCATTTCCTGCAGAATTTAAAACGGCACCACTAGTCGCTCCTGTTGTCCTATAAAATATTCCATCCAACATAATTCCAAAGCCGAAGGCAAACATGATGGCACCCGAGTAGGTCAGGATACATTTTTTCGTTGAATATTGCATGATGCCTTTTCAGGAAATCTCTTCACGGTCAAACTGAAACGACAAAAAAAATCCAACTTCATCTATCAGTTTTAAGATTAAAATGCTACGAATATAACTCTCATATTCATAAATATATCTATATATGTACCTTACCGGCTGCAGGGTGTTAGATTAGGCTTCTCACGTCTATAGATTTCAAATCACACATGCTTCACCATTAACACTGCCGATGTCATCATGTACGTTTCATATTTAATGACGGCTGGTTTTAGAACTACGTACATATTTATCTATTTATAATTTTTAAGAGTACGTTTGTGGTTTTCTCGCAAGCCCGAAGAGGCAAACACTGAGTATACAGCGTGATAATGCACGCCAGGCAGGGCAAAAAAATCCTAAATTAATTAACATCTTGCCTGCGCAAATCCTTCCTTTGAATATACATGTTTATATTGTTAGATTTCATCCGAATAAATAAACGTTTGACATTCTCAGTGTCTTCCTGCAAAGTATCCCCGCGAATACAGAACACAGCACAAATACAGTTGTACATGACATTTTTCAAAAGTCCTGATTGATTTTTTCTCTATAAATAAACCAATTAGCTGTGACGAAAGAGTGGATGTATTTCCCAAAACTCGGTCATCATCTCCGAATATGGTTTTGTCTCTTGCTTTGAAAGATTCAGGCAAACTGCATTTAATATCGCAAATTTGGCTCTGCACTTTAGGACTCGTTGATAAAGTAATGAACAAGAGGCAATGATGTAGAAGCAAGAAACGTTTGTGAACCGGAAACTGACAGCGAAAGATAAGCCAAAGCTCATCAGAAAACAACTGTTAAATTTAATGCAACCAGAAGAGGATCTCCTGTTTTCCCAAACGATACTGGACAAACTTTGACCCTTCACAGCCACTGCGTAGCTCACAATCCCAAACCTACCCCTCTGTTTCGTTCTGACCCTCTCTACTTTCAAAAGACACGTCATTCCTCTAATGCACAAAAGCATGCATTTTCGCCTCAGAATTTTTGACAAAAGTATTTCGACATTTTAAGGAAGATACCTATCGGGCATTACGTCCAAATATGGGCATCTACAATACAACGTCTGGACGCGTGGTTTAACAGGTCAAACTACAAATACTTCTATTTCATTTCACTTTGGGAAGTGGGCTTTTTCCAAACCCACATCGATCATTTTGATATGTACATGTATATCCAACACAATGACAAGTTTCCCAAAAGGGCTTTTTCTGTCCGAAGGCATAGAAAGGTTGGATTCATAATTTCCACGGCGAAACACAATACGCAAGTCTACTGAATTCATTGAAATCCTTCACGCATCACAAAGAACGTGGAATGCAGAGGGAGACTGCTGAGAACCACTTTAACTGGGATACCAGCATTTGCATGCCATTTATTGAAACACACCCATCTACGTATACATAAAAAAATCTACCTTTGAATATTTATGCACCTAGAGGTAAGAGTCCGTTAAATGCCATGATAATTAGCCCATTCCTGATTTCCAACGTACTGGTTTGAAAACAAATTATCGCAACCAGGTCTTTTCATCACCTGGTTACAATCTGTCTGTAAGCCTTTAGGCCTAAACGAATGACCCGTCAGGGAATGAGTTGAAAATTCAAGTGCTCGCTTCTGCATGGGAAAACGGGAAATCTAATTGGTGGATTTTACACTCGTGATTCAGCTTAAAAAGTCGATATGTTGTTTCAGTGTTGATATGACTAATTACCTGAGCATTTAACAAAAAACATGCCAATAATGTTTTAAACAAGGACAAACAAAAGTGTTCTACTGCGTCTTAAAAACGTTGGTGCACTTAATGTGCTCATGAGGATCACATATGCAACCTAGTTCTCTGGACAAAAGCACGATAATACTTTGATGTGTTCAAGCAACCTTATCTAAATGATATGGTAGCCCTGGAGGGACATCACCAATCGTCAATATTGACGTCAATATTTGAGTCCGAATCCACGATTCACTCTTCTGTCGCGAATACTGACACCAATATTTGCGACCAAATTCACGACTCGTATCTCCAGTCGCAAATATTGCCTCGAATTTTTTCCAGCATCGTGAATATTGGCGTCAATATTTGCGACTAAAGACCAAGTCGTGAATTTGGTCGTGAATATTGACGATAAATTCGCGACCGAAGATGGTCTGAAATTCGGTCGCCAAATATTGACGTCAATATTGACGGTTGGGATGTCCCCCAGGGCCACCATCCAATAATAACCATATCGCAGCCAAAAGCTTTTATTCAAATATTTGACCTGAAGGGGTCACAATTTTTTTCCTCGGGCGAGCTTTTGAAAAGAAATATAAACATCGCTTACAATGACAGATTTGAGGGTGATTAAAAACAGAATTCTAAACACACCCAACGTACCATTCATATGGTGTAATTATGTTGTTTGTCATGATACTTAAAGCTTTCTTTGTAAGAGGGCACTTTTAAGAGAAATGGGGTGAAATGACTAGGGTTGGGTAGCCTATACCTGTACTTTCTAAATGCAAAGGAGTTAAAAATTAATTCCAAAAAAAGCGAAAACCACTACAACTTTCAAGGACCCATTTAAGGGTCAACTCGGAAAGAATTGTCTCTCATTATGGCTCATCTTTTGGAGTTATTTGACTCTTTTAGAGTAGTTTTCGCCTTTTGGGGGTGATTTTGTAAGTATGTGATTAACTTACAGGGGCGTGAAGGCAATTCGTCCCCTTGTATATTATATATACAACGCTGTATATAGTTTGGCTTAAAGGTACTACACACTGCCATTTGTTTAAATGCCTGGACCTATACCACTCCTTTAACCCAGCTGTGAACCGAAAGAATTCATTGGACAGATCTTAACAACAATATCGCGCTTATTTCACAGCAAACACAAAAGCATTTCTAAGCTAAATTTTTGTGGCCCACACTACCACAGGCTTTCAGTGTGCCGATTCAACAGCTTTCCATCAGCACTGCAGTTGATTGTCAAAGCTTCATACAAGGAAGCCAGAAACCATGAAACCTTCGGGTTAAAATATAATAGTCTGGGGTCATTTAAAAACAGAATCTGTACTTTTACCTTTCCAGAAGAACAATGGCCCATAGGAAAGGCCAAAGGTAACGGCTAACAAGCGCAAATCACACGGTGTCATGAGGAAAAAAACAAACAAATCGTTCCTATTTTTTCTGAAACTCTGAAAATGACATAAAATGAGTCAGTAGCATAGATGGCTATGCATTGATATGTCAAATGTGTTGTGCTCATATTAAAGGAAATATTAAAATGTTATCCGATGTAAAGGTACATGTAAAAGCAAAATTAAAAAACTGCATCGATGTTGAACGCGCTCATAATAGTTCATTAGTTTTGTTGATGTGTAATTTTAGAGATCCATTATCATGGTGTGGAAAATATATCAAATATTTTAACATTTCGCTTGCGTAGAGTTAAATGTTTTCTACTATCTGGGCCAAAAACTAAAGGCTTATGCATGTCTAGCCACAAAATGGTAGATTGACACACGGCCTTGGTAGCTTTTATAATTTTATTGAGCTTTGTATCGACTGCTGCCGTAATGATAAGATAGATGAAGTGGTACTTCATCCGAACCACTGTTGATAATACCCAAGGTGAAAACTCTCAGTCGAAAAAAATGGACAGATCCTTCAAACGTTTTCTTTTTCTATCCAGAACGCTAATTTGTGTATGGGTTTACGTGCGATATATTACACAGATTGACAGGTCACGCAGGGTGGAAGGTGAATATATTGTGGCTAAAAAAGAAATGACTGATATGTTTGTAGGTTTCTATTCCTATATGGACAAGGTTGAGTATACTTGATCTATAATAACCATCCCAAGTGATTACTCATACAAGTGCTAGTCATAGATCGTGCCTCTAGCAGCCAGGCATCAGACATCTTGAAATTCAGACTTAATCCCACTCCAATAAATATGGCGTAACTTGTGACATTTTAATGCTTCTGCGTGGGGTGTAAGAAGGTTAGTGTCGAATGGAAGTCCCAATGAGGTAGGCAAGGCACCCCCTGTACATGTACATGCGCGTACATGTACTGTACATGTACATGTACTGTACGTTGTACACATGTACATGTACAGTATGTGTAAAAATTCGTGTGTGTGCGTGATCAGTGAAGATGCAGGTTGACCCAGGCCATGTGGGTGACCCGTGTAGAAAGGACGCTCAATTCCACATGGACACGATAGTTGTTTGACCCCTTGTTTTGTGGATGTCAAGGCCACCAAGACGACGCCACCGTGGGAACAGGTGTGCCTGGCTTTGCGTAGGACTTAAAAAGTGAATCTTTTTTGAAGCCCAAAATGTGCGGGACGGCGGGCCTGGTCGTAACTTTTTCAAAATCAAGTATTGCCTTCATATCTCGGAAAAAATCAATAACTTGCACGAAGTATCACTCTTTGTATCATGTTCTATACCAGAAAAATGCACTAAAATTCCTATTACCCTTTAAAAGCCATCTCACAGATTTTATTTCCACTTCATAATCATTGCCCGTTTCGCAATGTCCATGAAATACGGCTGGCTAATATCAAAAGGCTGTAATTATCAAACGACAGCACTGTGGGTAGTCTTTGATGCGGAATCGGCTTTAAATTTTCACCAACAATTCTTAATAGACTCAGTACAAACGTGTAACAAAGAGTACCCCTTTATTTGCCATACCACCCACTATAGGCACCCTTTGTGAACCATCATTTTCACGAGGCTGGTAATCTTTTCCTCTTTTTTCTGGGAGTGGGGCTGATCTACGCCGCAATGCCTTGTCTTGGAAAATTTGTGTCATTACTACGAGTCATAGAAACTCTTTTGCATCGAAATCACCCACCATTGCTTGAATTATGAGGCACCACACCCAACTGCCCCAAACCAAATGTACAACAATTGCGTTCAGACTGCTGACGCAATGTACACAGTACGTGTAGGCTTACAAGTACATATACATTGTCATTGCATGGGCACTGTTTACATTACTTTTGTGTTTTGAGGATTTTACAAAGGGAATTCTACAAGCTCGAGTGAAGGCTGGGTGATGAACGCACCAAACAAATCTAAAATACATGCACCTACACATGAAATTCAAAGAACTGCATGCATGACTCCTACTTGCAGGATATCTTGACACCAAGACTGACAACTTCTGGACATTTAACTTAATCATACAACGTGACGTCCACCTATTTCGCTGACAACCAGATGCAATTGTCACTACAGAAGTAACTCTGCACACAAGAATGTCTCAAGGTTGCAGGCTATTTTCACCGATATTCACACTGAAAACAATTAGAGCACAGCAGACGTGAATCTCTACAAATGCGCGCACTCAAGCAAAACAACATTAGAACGACTAAGTTAACTATCTGTACGCGTCTTTCAGATAACACAAATTTGTTTGAAAACTACATGTACGTGTTTTACGAAGAAACTTAACCCCCTCGCAATTTATTTTCAAATTTGAATTCTTCCAATCATTTATCAAGCCCATACTCTAATCAGGTCTTTCTCTGGCGCCCGCTAATTTCAACAAAAGACTTAACTGAGAATCCCATCTGACTGCAGTGACCATCATGTACAAAATACATTATAGGATTTAAAGCGCCTTATGCCAATCGAACAGTGCATCCATTTACAAGTACATAATGCTGGGGTTAGCGTGAAGTCAGTAATTACCAAACCATAACTCGGATTGATGTGCCATGTACAGAGACGATGTATGTAAATGCATTAACTCTAATAAAGCAGGGTTGAGCTTAGCGCAGTCAGAAATCACTGAACCATTAATCGAATCATGACGAACATGTTTACACATGGAGGTACATTGAAAACAACGGGTTCAAGAGACTGCAAATAGTACACTGCCCAAAAGGCCAACAAGTTTCTTTTTATATCCTTGTTTTCTCCACAAGGAAATACTGACGCATGATGGCGTTAGAAACAAATGATAAGATCGACGGAAAAGGGCACTTTAACCGGCTGGTAGTGGTTAAAGTTATAAACCTTGCAACATTCTAAAAAAAATCTACATCTGAAATACAGTTGAAATATTGCTTAAACACAAATGTTAAAAGATATGGCAGAGCCTCTTCCCTTATTAAACCAAGATTTCCTTCCCAGAAAACTTATTCAATGAATGAATCTATATTCAATATAATACTCTGGAGTTCTGCAAAATAATGGTACCGTCTCCGTGTGGCCTCTTTTCTTTGACCTCGGTCAGATGTGTACATGTACCAGCAATGTGTTATTGTTCTATTTTGTGTCACTTCCGACATATGTTTGTCACGTCTCACACAGGTTTCAAAAAGTCTCTCTTTCACAAACATATTTTAGTCTTCAGTGATTCCACAAAAACAAACACAAGAACACTTGAAACTTTCCTAACATCAATATAAAGTCCTGTATTATTATAGAATAAAATCTTTTCCTTTTCTATGCCAGAGGTACATGCCAGAGGTACATGCCAGAGGTACATGTAGCTTTCTTAAGTTTTTAAAACCAGGTTCTAATGATTCACTTCTGAAATCACGTTCAGACGAAATTCACTGCTAAGGGATGTTCAGTCACAATTACGTGTATGTCAGGAAAACAATGACATCAAGAGACTTTTTAATTCAAATTGCAATACTTAAAAGGTTTTGTCGATTCCAGTGATGTTTGTGTACCGTGAAAGACGAGGGTACACTTTTTCTCAACGTGCATGTACATGTACATGTATAGCCGAACTTCTTTACTCACGCAATAGGAGCACTGATAAAATATTCTACTTTAACAAAGACATTTTTAGGTGCTGGTCCTTTGTCCTTCGTTGTTTTTATTCCTGATATACAAGGTTCTTGACAGAAGGCAATCTTCAAAGTAAGAATAGCCTGTTCTTTTATAACAAGGTTCGACAGTATCGTCGTTCCACTGCTGGCACACGAAGCAGCACAGGCAGGCGACTACAGGCACCTATACATATTACATGTACTGTACATGTACAGGTGTATCTAGTAGTTGCGAAACGGCAGAGCTGTGTTCAAATTGAGTTACACGGTTGGAGACAAGCCCTTTCGCGCGGCCAATCATCCCAGTCACACGTACTGTTCCTGTCTGCCATTTGAACCACTTAAAAAATTGAAAAACCTGACTCTACTCATGCTTTACACTACATGTCTTATCTCCATAATAGCAAAAAATAAGTTCTAGACTGGGTAACAAAATCCAAGATATAGCCCAAGTTTGGTGCCATGCCAAGTATATATTACCTGACCTTTCGGACCCCTCACCATGCTGACCCCTTACGACCATTCATTTGTAAAATAAATGCCACTCCACAGGTCTTATTTCCTCTTACAGAGCATTCTAATTAAGTTTAAAGTTCACGAAAGAGTTAGAATCGTCAGGTTCTACTTACCGAAGAAAGCTTTGCTGAACAGTAGTTTCTCGATCACACGATTCCTCAAGACTAGCCACCAATCCACAAATGTAACCTCACAATAGTCTGAACCGTCCCAGTATCTGCGCGTACATGCACACGTAGGCGGCCTCGTGAGTGTGTGTATATGTACATGTACATGTACATGTACACTGCATTGTTAGGTAAAATAAGAGATCAGTGGGTGAATGGTGTTCTGGCGGGCGTGGTATTCAACGAAGCTTTTGTTGTGCAAAATACCTCAACCATAGCAGAGAAAGTTTGCCGTCGGTGTTCAGTGTGAAAAGTTTACGGGGGCGATCCATTCATTCAACGCCCCCATGCAAGACCTTGGGAGTTGCATAGGACCGTACAGAGGGTGTTTCACTCTGGACAGCGGAGTTCCTGACTCATAAATAGACAATGAAGTTTCACTCATTCGAGTAGAAGTCAGGTTGCTGAATAAATTATTGATTGAACCTTTTTACACACAGAGGGGTTAATTAAGGTGGAAAAACTTATAATTTCAAAAGAAGCAGGCGAACTGGACATGCTGGAGGGTTTGAATCATTCTGAAAGGCATTACGCAATCAGTTTTCCAGTCTTCGGAACATTGGACTTTTTAGACGGACACGGGGAATCCCTTGGTAGCAGACTTCCATACGGGGACTTGCTAAGAAAATCCTCAACGGATGTGTCGAAGCGAGCGGCAGTGCCGTATTTTCCTCAAGTTGGGGGGGGTGCCAGAGTCAAGTTGCTGACTTGTACTACTTTCATAAAGATGAACAAGGAGATTCACTGAAGCGGGATTTGAACCTGCGTCCTCCGGAATACCATACCGGTGCTTTACCAACTGAGCTATCCAGCCCTATGTTGGTGGCTCTTCCCTTTCGTCAATATCTTTGTTCGGGGGGGCGATAGTAGTCAGAAGCCGTTAAACCTGACTTGTAAACTTGTTCGCCAACCAACTTCCGCACCGAAAGATCTGCGGGTGCAATACATTAATTTCATGTTTTAGGGGAAATGCCTATGGCCAACATTATATTCTTTACGTGCTAATTTGGATTCATTGGCCGATCGAAGCTCCATTTGCAGACTGGAATTGATTACTGGGGGTGCTGCACCCCAAGGCCCCCTCTGGTCGCTACTCCCCTGGCGATCGAGTGGCAGGGGCGCTCCCAGGAATTGTCGAAGGGGGGGGGGGGGGTCGGATAAGAATCCACCTCAACACTAAGGAAAAGGATTTTTCAAAATAATATCTCACTAAGCTGAAACTGGGGTGAAGCCGGTTTTAAATTTAGTGTCTTTTGGAAACTTAAAGAGCAAAATCCATAGCATGCTTGCAATGAAAAATATACAAACGAAAAAGAACCTTTTGTGTTCTGGTTTGGATCTAGGCTGATTTCATTCCCTCAGCATCTCATTCCCGTTAGGAAAACTGATAAAATGATGAGTCCCCACTCATCGGAAAACAAAGTGGTCCGTGGTGATATTTGAGTCTGTGTGGGGAGAGAGTGCCGGGAGTCGGTTGACTTCACCGAGCATTTAGTAGCGATCTTTCTTTTTCTCCAAGTCTAAATCCTATTTGATCCAAATCCACCTTTGCAACTCAAGACATTAGTCATCAAGTTCTTATTATTTTAGGAGGGTCTGCTAAAATAGGTTTTTTGTCGAATTTGGATCGAATTCAACACTTTTGCCGATTTTGGATGAACCAGGCCTGTCAGATTCTTATAGGATACGATTTTTCACTGGATTCCGGTCGTATCGATTGACTTTTGAAATCTTATTAGCGCCCCCGTCTGGCCAAGTGTAATTAGCTTCAGTTCTTCACTGGTTTCCGGTATCGTTGCACGTCTTCGCAACGATGCTGCTTTGTGAACCAGTCGTCTGGCTAAAGATCGCCATTTTAATTCCCGATACTTTGTGATATTGTTTACAAACAGAGCTTGAAAATACCCACAAAACCGGTCAAATTAAAGCAAAAGGCACCAAAATGGCGTCTCTTCCGCCAAAGAGGAAAGAGATTTACAAGTATGAGGCACCTTGGACGCTGTACAGTATGAATTGGAGCGTCAGACCTGATAAAAGGTTCCGGTTGGCTGTCGGCAGTTTTGTGGAAGAATACAACAACAAGGTTGGCTATAGTATATCATCTACTAATGTATGGTAGTATTTTACTTGAAGACATGTTGTTAAGTTAAGCTCGCTTAATCATAGTTACAGACCTAGCCCCAAGCTTACAAAGTAATAACGATGTTGAACTCATTCTGAATCGTACCAGATGTTCTATAGTAGAAAGTGACGGCCTTGCCATCGCTTATGCATGAATCTGCATCTGTCATGTCTGTGAGTGTGAGTGTGATCATTGTCCATGGCATCCATGATATCTGATTAATCTTGATTATTTTACTTGATGATGGTTGCAATCGGCATGTTTTGAGGGGATTTCCGTACATGGACATCTCATATTTCTTTCAAGGAATGAAATATCAATAATCAGAAATTGATTTAGGCCTAATTATCCTACAAGGTACAACAGTCTTGACAATGTGCAAGGTTAAATTTTGGAGGGAAAATATTGCATTTGAAGCATTTGCCTTCTTAGAAAGTACCTAGAAACTTTAGATAGTCACAAGGGGTTTTTGCACAGTGTGTCAACGTTGTCAAGTGATTTCCAGATATGGAAATCATTCTCCATTTGATATGGTTCCATTTTCTTTGTATTAGGCAGCACTTACAAATAACTAAAGCTTGCTTGTTATATCTACATCTATATCTCATCCGTTTTGATAAAATTAGGTCCTTGAAGCGCACCATGATATCTTTGGCTGGCTTCATAGTGGTGAATTTAAGAATGATATTGAAAATTTATAATGTACCAATATCCATCAATATAGATGCCTCAAAGCGCAGTGAGTACACACATGCAATGAATCAGAACAAATATAAAGTTAGAAATAATTATGTCATTTGCAGGTGGTACTGGGATCAACCTTGTTGATCAGATGGTCATTTTCTAAGGATGACTATTTTATTTGAATTTTTAGTTCACTTTTAATGTAAATCACAGTCATCCACCATGGACGCGTGATACAAGAAAATTGTTTGGATTTACACACAATATGCATTCACGTGTAATACTTTGGTCCCACAGGTTCAGATTGTGTCACTGAATGAGGAGACGTCAGAGTTTGAGGCTAGGAGTACATTTGATCACCCGTACCCTACCACCAAGATTATGTGGATACCCGACAGTGTATGTACATGTATGACACACACCTTGCTATCATGCCGCCTCCACAGGGTTCGATTTACAAAAAAAGTGGCATGCACTGGTGCATATTGACCAAAAAACCTACATGCACCAGGAAAAACCTGCATGCACCAGGAAAAACCTACATGCACCAGGAAAACCTACATGGGCCATAATTTGGCAAATACCAATAGCACATATTCCTGTATATAGCAATTTAAGGATAATAAGCCAAAGATGAGGTTAGGTATGTATGTGTATTATGAATCTGCTGCGAGGAATGGGAGACAGAAATAGTACGTTTGTACACTATCTGGTCAAGAATTCAACAAGCTTTATTCTTATTCTCACTTATTGGTAAATACATGTATATGCAGTAAATGAGTATGTTGGTGGTTAAAAAGTTACATGCAAGTCGTGCATGATCAGTAAAAAAGCTTAGTGTACAAGCAAAAATCTACATGCGCTGGAGCATGCATGCACCGGGTAAATCGAGCCTTGTGCCTCCAGCATGATCTATCATAGCTAAGAATTCCTTGCTGTGATCTGAGTAGGGCTGCAGGTAGGCTGTAAACAATTAGACAACAAATGAAAGCTGATTGACTCAAGGAAGTTGAAGACCACAACAATATGAAAACTTCTATAACACCACCCATGAACTTTTGTAAGGATTTCTTCATGGGTTTATTTATACTTAGCACTGTGAGGTTGCTTGGGCCAGCTTCACAGTAATAGGTTGGGCTGAATTCCTGCCCTTTGGCTAATTATTTCATTCAAAAGTCAGAGTTCCAACATGCTCTGCGAATGACAAGTTTACAATCGCAGTATACCACACATCCTTATCATTTGTTTGATTAACCCTAACCCCTGTCAGGTTTTTTTCAGAGCACCCTACTTGATCCAACAGAATAGAATTTGAGAATCCTGCTGAACATGAAAGAATCCAATAGCGAGGGAGAAAAGGCCTTTTGCTGTGTTCACATCAACAAAATCCTACAGAAAGTGCCAAATGTGAAAAATGGTTGGATTAGTGTGGTTAGGGTTTTTATTGTGTGTTCTATACTGTGCTGTAAACAGAAAGGTGTATTTCAAGATCTGGTTGCTACTAGTGGTGATTACTTAAGGGTCTGGCGTGTGAGTGATACCGACACCAGACTGGAATGCCTCTTGAATAATGTGAGTAGAGAAAGACACCAGGGGCTAATTTCATAGCGTTGCTTAAGCGAAAATTTGTTAAAGCGTGAAGAAACCTTGCTCAACAAATCAGGTTACCAGCCAAAGTTTCTTGTGATGTATATTGTGTTGGAATGGTATTTATGGGTACCTGTCTTTTGGTTAGCATGACAATCACATAAAATTTGAGCTGGTAACCTCTGTTTATTAAGCACGGTTTGTTCGTGCTTAGGCAAATCCTGTGATTAAGCAGCTCTATGAAATTGGCCCCTGACTTCATCATGTAGATTACCTCTTGAGGGTCCATATGTTGGGATTTATGAATTTAGGGACCCGTTCCTATAACAGAATAGCCTTAGGATGGTCTCACAAGAGCGAGGAGCTGAAGGAGACTAGTTTAAGCACCAAACCAACACTAAGAAAGACTACACGACGAACCGCACGCACGCCCCGCAGGCCTTTGGAGTTCTGCCCCATGTAGCTTATATTTTTTCTTTACATTTGCTACCGTTTTGGTAGCAGATATGATATATGCACATGCGTAAGTCTCCACCAATCAAAACGATTGTCTCTGTCGGGCATGTAATAAATTATTCATCATTACAATGGTGCGCATATTCAACATGGCGTTCTTTCCGGCAGTGGTGTAAGTTCTAGATGACAGTCTCTTCCTGAATTGCCTCAAATATGCAGCACCGAAGCTTGGGCTTCTGATCGACAATTGAAACTGCAACAAATGTTGACATTGAAGGCTGCTCTGGAGGGTCAAGACATATTTGTCAATCTTCTAACTAGATATGGCAAAAGTTTCAAATACCAGGCCGTTGTGCAACAACGTAAGCAGCCTAGACATGCTCGAACTGCTTAGCCCCCAAAACACGATTGGTTCAGAGAAATGTGAATAATTCATAACATTAGCATATCGAATAATTCAGATAAACCTCTGGAAACAAAGCTCCAAAAGTGCTTGCGGCGGCGCGCATAGTCCACGACACACACAGCTAATCTGCATGCATGCATGGTTAATTTCGGGCTTGCATGCAGTTCATCATGTGGTCTTGACTATCCATTTCGCCGCGGCCGCCTTGATCAAAGGCTAATAACAGAAAGGAGACCTACATTTTAACTTTTGGATTCCCCTAGGTACACTGTAGATGACTGTGACATCATGCTCAATAACTGTATCGTTGATAAGGGCGGGGTTTGAGTTTTCAGGGAAATTATGAGGGGAAACTGTGAGTGTTTTAACACAGGACACATGGTGCATTCAAATTTGCATGGCTGGTTTATCAGTTGGAAAGTCCCATTTTCTCACCATTTACAATTTGAAATTTCCAAAAAACAAGGTCAGGGCAGTTCAGACAGCTTTGCCTCTAGTTTTGGGGAATGAATGGTTATGAACAGATTAAAATGACAAAACCTTGGAGGTTCCCCTAATTCACAATTCCCATATATTGTGCTTGTGTTACTCTATTGTTTTCCGTTAAAAGTATCCCATGCTCGTTTCGGGGGTTGTTTTAGATTTTGTGTTAGGAATAGAGGAGAATGAGGAGTTATTTTGGTCAAGTTATTGTTTCATGCAAGTTTCGTTGAGTAATACCAAATGTGTTGTTTACTCAAAAACATTCATCCTTATTCTATGTATCAAATAGGCCTACATGTATATAAAGAACTCACCAGTTTGCTTCTTAACGGCTGTAGTTAACAGTCACTGTATCTTTTAGTGTGAAGAAAGTTACATGAAATCTAATTTTCTTGGTCCTTAGAATAAGAACTCCGACTTCTGTGCTCCGCTGACATCCTTTGATTGGAACGAGGTTGATCCAAACTTGCTTGGAACCTCAAGCATCGACACCACATGTACAATATGGGGCTTGGAGACAGGCCAAATGCTAGGCAGAGTCAATATGGTAACTGGTCACGTCAAAACACAACTCATCGCTCATGACAAAGAGGTATGACAATCAACAACACTCTTGCCCACAGTCTGAAGCCCCTTCCAAAAGAGGTATTTGCTGTCATGGGCAGTTAGGGCCTCCAAGTTTAAAGCTCACAGATGTTACTGGTGCAGGTACATGTATTATACAGATGAACAAAGAAATTGACTGGAGCGGGATTTGAACCTGCGACCTCCGGAATACCGTACTGGTGCTCTACCAACTGAGCTATCCAGCCCTATGTTGGTGGCTCTTCCCATTTGTCAATATCTTTGTTTGGGGGCGGAAGTCAGAAGTCATGTAACCTGAAACACCATATGGCCAGGGATCACGTCCCAATTACACGTAACAACCCGGGAAGTGGTGAACAGGGATCACTCGGATGGGATGCAGCTTTTTGAACACAACTCATGAGACAATCTATATAGGGAAACTGACTAGGTGCTTATGATGTATAATTATAGGGATGAACAAAAGAAATTGACTGGAGCAGGATTTGAACCTGCAACCTCTGGAATATTGCACCAGTGCTCTGGTGCAGAGCACTTTCTAGTATTGTGTACTAGCTCAAGGCAAACCACATCTCACCCTTAACTTAGTTAAATCCTGCAATTTGAATATGATCTCTACACACACCCTTAGCAGTTGGAGTTACAGAATATTCGGCTCAAAAGTTACAGAGTTTATTTTTTCCACAGAGGTCTTGAGAGAGCAGAACTTGGAAAGCCCGGCTGTTTTTCTGTTGTTGTCCTTCAATATATTTGCTACCCTTCTAGAATTATTGATGAAAATACAGTAGAGCCTCGTTAAGAAAAAAACTGTTATTACAAAACTCTGTTTACAACAAGGACATTTGTCCCAGCTCTTTGTTTTTCATTGTTTTAATTTCTGATAATACAAGATTATTGCCATAATGAAGTACATTTTGTAATTTCCAGAGTCTGAAGGACATCTTACTAACGAGGGTCGACTGTATATTTCTGTATCCTCAGGTTTATGACATCGCCTTCAGTCGAGCCGGAGGCGGGAGGGATATGTTTGCATCAGTTGGTGCTGATGGCTCAGTGAGAATGTTCGACCTGAGACATCTGGAACACTCAACGATCATATACGAAGATCCCCAGCACCATCCGTTACTTCGACTGGCCTGGAACAAACAAGACCCCAACTACCTTGCCACAATGGCCATGGATTCATTTGAGGTATGTCATTGGCTATATGCGACAATGCCAGGGGGCGCTATGGTAGTCCTGTGAGTGCCGTAGGATCACTTCTGAAATGATGTCTCAACATATTTCTTAGCTTAGCAAAAGTGAGCAGGAACCAGTCGCAAGTACATGTAGTATACTTTGGATGGCACCTTAACTGGTAAACTATTCTTGCTAAGGTTATAGCTAAGCTTATATGTCAATGCTAAAAAGCTTTGTGAAATGGATCCTAGAATTCTTTGGTATGTATTTTGTAGGTGATCATTCTTGATGTGAGGGTACCCTGCACACCGGTTGCCAGACTCAACAACCATAGAGCCTGTGTGAATGGCATAGCCTGGGCTCCACACTCCTCTTGCCACATCTGCACAGCAGGTGAATATAGCATTCCTCACAATGGTAACGGGTTGGGAGTTGTAATACGTAAGCACACAAGCCTACATTCACTAAGGATTCTCTGCTCACAGGCTTAGTGAAGACACTTTCTTTTCTTGTTTAGTTAGCACATAATAAGACTCATAAGTTGATAGTTGACAGTGATAGTTGATAGTGGATGGAGAGCTTTTATACTTGTTTCAGCGGCTACATTTTGAACTGTTAAAGATGTTTTGGGTTAAACCAGGCACGCTGCTTTTCCTTGGGACTTTGATTTCCTCATTTATTTTTCTTGTGTGTCAATGCAGATCCAAAAGTAGCATCGTTCCAAGTCTTGTGTTTTTTCACTTTGCTTCCCATTAACATGCCTGCTAAAGACAGATCAATCTTTTCTGGTATCACTTTGATGGCTGAAGTTGTACCTATGTCATACTCATCTTGATGCATCCTTCTGCTCAGACAATGAGTTCATGCACGTGACTTGACAAGATGTTTGGCAGCATCAACTGTGGCCATGAAGGCCTACTCCCAAGTGGCTAAAGGCCTACTCCCAAGTGGCTAAAGGCCTACTCTTAAGTGGCTAAAGATCTACTCCCAAGTGGCTAAAGGCCTACTCCCAAGTGGCTAAAGGCCTACTCCCAAGTGGCTAAAGGCCTACTCCCACGTGACTAAAGGCCTACTCCCAAGTGGCAAAAGGCCTACTCCCAAGTGACTAAAGGCCTACTCCCAAGTGGCTAAAGGCCAACTCCCACGTGACTAAAGGCCTACTCCCAAGTGGCTAAAGGCCTACTCCCAAGTGGCAAAAGGCCTACTCCCAAGTGGCTAAAGGCCTACTCCCAAGTGGCTAAAGGCCTACTCCCACGTGACTAAAGGCCTACTCCCAAGTGGCAAAAGGCCTACTCCCAAGTGACTAAAGGCCTACTCCCAAGTGGCTAAAGGCCAACTCCCACGTGACTAAAGGCCTACTCCCAAGTGGCTAAAGGCCTACTCCCAAGTGGCAAAAGGCCTACTCCCAAGTGGCAAAAGGCCTACTCCCAAGTGGCTAAAGGCCTACTCCCAAGTGGCTAAAGATGAACCTATATTATGTTGTCCGCTGATATCCTTTCTTCCAGTGGCTGAACTTAATCATTGTCTTTCAACAGCGGACGATCACCAGGCTCTGATCTGGGATATTCAGCAGATGCCTCGTGCCATTGAAGATCCTATCTTAGCCTACACTGCCGACGGAGAAATCAACCATATCCAATGGGCTTCCACTCAACCAGACTGGATTGCCATCTGCTACAATAACTGTATGGAAATACTCAGGGTTTGAACTGGGAACCTAGGGGAGGGGAATGTAAACACCGTAAGAAATCTGCTTCAGAATGGAAAATATTGTGACCAGGTCCTACAAAATGATTCTTAAGCCCTATTTTCAATAATGCTATTTTTAGTAATGTGAGGAAGAGCAGAGTGAACTTGTTAAGATGTATGACCTATTTACCGTCCTGACAAAAATAGACAATGCTGATGGTTCCCATTGATTTATGTTTCATCACATTCATGCTGAGCTGAAACTGTACCAGGAGTATTGTGTAATGTATATTACACTTCACTGGTTCCCTGCTGGTTATTGCTAATAGGACATAAAGTTGCTAACCAATCAGGCTTTGTCTGAACTAGTTAGCTGCAGCTTGAAGTTGTACACAAGTCTTTGGTTGTGGCTCAAGCCAGTTCTCACAGAGTCATGTACAATTTGAAGCCAGAGCCAAGTCCATCATGCACAGTCTAATATCTTCTTGGAAGATTGCAATTGCTGTAGTTTCTTTGTGGCTACACCTGAAGCCATCGTATTTTTGGCTACGACTTGGTGTTTGCCACTGATGTATCACTCCAAAAATCCATAGCCATAGATCTAGAAGCCCAGTCAAGATACGGCATGACTAAATACCTCCTAACAAAATTTGTACATGTTGATCAGTTCTGCTGTGAGGCATTGTGGGTGGCTGGTGACCAATTCCCTGTGATTTTTTGCCTTTCAGAGATGAAGACTTGTACATATAATTGGAATATACTTGGAAGCATACATTTCCCATACAATTGGAACATACATTTCCCATACAATTGGAAGCATACATTTGCAATATAATTGAAGCATACCTGTACATTTGCCATAGATTGGTAAACATGCATTTGCCAAAGAACAGGAAAATATGCATTTGCCATGGAATGGGAAGCATACATTTGCCATAGAATGGAAAGCATACATTTGCCATAGGATTGGAAGCGTACATTTGCCATAGAATGGGAAACATGCATTTGCCATGGAGTACGAAGCATATATTTGCCATGGAGTACGAAGCATATATTTGCCATAGAGTTGGAAGCATACATTGCCCTTAGAATTGGAGGCATATATTGCACGTAGAATTGTCAGAGGAAGGCAAAATACTATTCAGCAATTTTTATCACACAGTTGTTAGATTTTCATCTTGGAGTATACATATTCTCCTCTACTGGGACAAGAATTTTGATATTTTCAGAGAAAAAGGAGAGCATTTTCTGATGTCCCTTTCATTTGCGCTCTGAAGGAATTTTTGTATCCAGAGAAGCAGAGGGTTTTATCTTGAAGACAAAAATTGTAAAAATAGCTCATCTCTTGTTTGTAAATATGAAATGCTGTAGTGTGCAGATTGTATTTGATGTTTGTTATGTTTTTAAGAATTTCTGTAAACTATTGTATTTCTTGCATGCCATAATCAATGTAAGGCTGGTTGGAATGGTCAAACTTGTGTGATTAATTCTCATAAAAAATAATGGCCCACAGAATTGCTCAGTATTACAGTTCTTAGCTGCTGGTGAACTGTGTTTGTAAGATTGTCCATGAAAGAAATCCATATTCATCCTGTGACCACTGACACAGATTTTGTTCATTTTTAAGGAGGTAAGATTTGAAACCGTTTTGAATTTATTGCTGATTGTTTTTTTATACCACCGAATTTTATAACACCTAATTTTCAAAGATCCAGATCAAAAGATGATTACACTGAAAACAATATAGTTACCCCTAAAGGTGCCAGTCACCTTTGCTACCTGGGGACAAAGGTAGTGGAGAGAATGCCCTTTATATGCTTACTGGTTTATATTACCTAAAATGAATGACAGCCATCTGCGTACACTGCATGTACGGACAGGTTGTCACTCCATCGCTTTTTTGTTTCAGCACACATAAAGAAATTGGAAAATCACACCTTTTTTCAACCCTTTACCAGTATGCCCCTCAAATTTCCTACTTTATCTTCTTGTTATACCATCATCTCTTACATGCCTCCGTGTGAAATGAGTCATGACATTGAAGAGACAGAAAAATTTCTCATTTAAAACAGCTTAAAAGTTGTTTTGAATGTGGTTATTTATTTGGATGAATCCAGCGTAGCTTAGCTGCCTTAATCATGATATTAAAGAATGTACATATTCATACAAATCTTCAATTCTTGATTATTGTCTACATTTGATCCTCCCATTTTGGGTCTCACATTGTGAAAGAAACTAGTAGCTGTTTACTGCCAAGATTAGTGGACAATGTTCATTTCATGGCAGGTACAAACCAGGAACTTTATGTATGAATCCCCCAGTTATTCTAGAAATGCAACGAAAGCATTCATTGCATTTATCAATCTGATCCTTAATGGGATTTTATTTTCAATGTACAGGACATGTACATAAAGTTTGACCAACTCTGTATGGACACCTTTACCGTTTTACAAATTGTACCAGTAGTTGGCGCTATACTGGTCAAATGGTACTGACAACACTGCCCACGGAGCTGGACATGTCTGTTACAGTGTACATGTACATTCTAAAAGTAGCAAGTTGCATTTGAGTCCAGAACAGGTGTATCAAAATCCCATTTCAAGTCTGGACACAAAAGGAGGGTGAAGAGTAACAGGAATCTCTTTCTTACAGTTCACTTGAATGTCGCTTGTGACCTTGGTGGCCTGCATAACGTGATCCGCACAAGACCGGCAACTTTACAAAACTCTATATGTAGACAAGGCCTTCCAAACCTGAAATCTAGCACTCCTGACTTCACTCAGTTCATTGCACGTATACATTCAGTGATCTAAAACTTACCCATGTGTACAGGAATGTTCAAAATAAAAGAATTTTAGATGTACACAGCTTTCTTGTGGATTTCTACTGTCGTATTTAAATGCAAATAACATTTTTAACTGCATGTTCATGACTCAGTGACCCCCTCCCACCAGACAAAAAGGTTGAATTTTAGGTGTAAGCAACAACGTTTTAAGTAAACAGGAGCTACACGTTTCCCCAAGTAAGCAATTATAAGCTTTAGATATATAGTATTTCACATTCATAGTTTGTTGGCCTGTAAGAACCCCTCACCATCTGCCCCATTCCAAATGTTTATTATTCTTTGAACAGCAACAAGCAGAATGGCCAGAGGCATTATGGGATTCATTGGTTTATTCTCAACACTGTCATTGTCCCAATTTTCACATAAGATTACAATCACCAAATATAACTGATGAGATATGTAATTATATGTACAACACAACCTTTACAATGACACAAAATGTGACCAACATAGAAGCATCTAGGTGGAATTTCCCTTTTTGGATGAATAGCAACTGTAACGCGAGGAAGAAAATTTTAAAATGAGTTCAGAAGTCACAGTGCATTTAAATAACTTCAATTCCATTATCACTGTCACTCACTGGTCATTACGATTACATGTACAATCAATTCTCATTCAAAATAAAGTTACCAGAAATGAGCGAAGTTCCTATTACAACCACGACTTTGCCACAAATAAACTGAAAAAAAACCCCAAGAAATCAAGAGACTTGGGAGTTGATCATTGTACGTCATCATGAATGGAGCTACAGGTGAGCTTGTTAGGTTGATATCTATTTTCTATTCCTCTGACAGGACAGACTGATCTACACTGTTTAAATGGGCATATATATAAAATACAATGTAAATTTACAAACTTCCAGAAAATCAATCATGTCATATGGTCAACAACTTCAATTTAATACAATAAATCTTGACCAAAAACCCCAACCTTGAAGGAAAAACAAACCAGTATTAAGCCTAACGATAATAAAACATTTTTAATTCCATTTACAAGAAATTCACAGCACTGGAACAAATTATAAACAATAAACACTGCCCAAATTATCTTTGTACAACTGTCGGTAGAACAGTAAATAGAAACATCTCGCGCCATATGGAAAGAACAAATTGTAGTAAATTTAAAATGTACAAGTCTTTAATCATTTAATTTTTCTCTAAGCCATGCACAGGATTTCCTGTCTACTGTGCACACCGAACTTGGTTCTTGTATGTTTGAAATGTAAATCCTAAATAACTGGACATTTAGATGTACATGTAGATGGAAAATATAATGCTACAAACTAATTGTTTTAGTGTGCATTGGTACATGACATGTTTGATCAGTTTAAGTCAGTTAGTTTACAAATTTTCATTAATCTTGTGAAAGTCTTCAGCTCCAAACCCAACATATCTAAGGTCAGTGACTTTTATTTTTGATCTTGTTGCAAAACTGATTTCAACACTGAAGAAAACAAAAAATGAGGGGCTGCTATGTTTCCAACAAACATCATACATTGCCGTAGAAATCTTGAATTTTGCAAGGTGTCTAGAATCAATCTACACGTAAAAAGATTTTCATACGGAAAATAGTTTTTGACACTTTTTGGAAAATGGTCAATAATGTAGAGTTTGAGGAAAAATATCCAAATTACACATTTATCCTTGAGAGCTTTGTATTTACAAGTACAATTAGCTAAAATGCCAATGTTTACATAATTTGAATTTCCTCCTGTGATTAAAATAAATAACCCCAAAACCAAAAAAGAACTGACTAAAAACCACCCTCAAGAAAAAAAAGAAAATCTAGGCAAAAATCACTGACTAAATTCCACGAAAGAATTGTGAAAATGCATTGTAGTTGTGTCTGAGAATATGAAAAGTTTTACCTACTTTCCATTTTTTGGAGGTTTTTCTTCCTCTTACAGAAACAAGAATTAAATACTTCACTAACTATTTTTTAAAAACCTCGGGAGAGACATATTTAGGGCTTAACACCTACAGCATATTTCTACACAAACCTTAATTCAAAAAAATCTCAAAGAAATGATTTAAAAATCGAAATGCAAAGTTCCTCAACCTAGGTTTTCTAGATTTGAGGTTGAGAGTTTGTCCAGAGTTGAGGTTGTATTTTCAAGAGACTGCAACCACACTTCCAATCTCTGTTACCTCTGCCACCTGTTCCTCTGCTTGCCCCGAAGCAGCTATAATAATCTCAAACAGCTCGACTTGTTCAGCCGTTTCATCTTGTGTAATTGGCTGAGGTGCTGACTGGTCAACCGTGGTCACTGTGGTGACCGTGGCACCAGGACCGTGCTTGAGCCTCTCGTGACTCTTCATAGCGCTGCGCGATGCAAAGATCTTCTCACAACCGCTGCAAGCAAAACGTTTGCTCTTTCCTGCATGTATAAGCTCATGATCTTTGAGATTGGAGGAGCGGGTGAATCTCTTATTACAGGTTTTGCATTCAAATGGCTTCACCCCACTGTGGGATTTTTCATGCCTGTTGGTTGCTTTTTTGGAGGTGAACGTTTTCCCGCAGATACTGCAAGCAAAAGGACGCTCACCGGTATGGGACCTGATGTGAATAACTAAATCTGATCGAGAGACAAACACAGCATTACAGTACTGACAGACACGGCTTGCTTCGTGAATTTTTTCATGCATTTTCAAAGACTTTTTGGTTTTATAGCCTTCGGTGCAAACTTTACACACATATGGTTTTCTTATGATTTCAAACACACCAGGTTCTTTTGTTATGACTTGATTGCGTGACAAGGGGATTTTCTGGACACCTGTTTTCTCATCCGGGTGTTCTTTTATGCGATGACGTCTAAGACTGCTACGAGCATAGAACACTTTGCCGCAGGTCTTACAAGCAAATGTCTGATCATCAACATGGGTTTTCTCATGATCTGTGAGATTGTGGATTTGAGTGTATGCCTTGTTACAAATTTTACAGACATAGGGTTTTAAACCAGAGTGCCTACGACCATGTTTGATGGCTACCGCTTTGGATCGGAAAGCTTGGCCACATTCTGCACACACAAATGGTTTCTCATTAGTGTGGGACCTCCGATGGACATCTCGAATCTTCTTGTCACCAAATGCCCGACCACAGAGATCGCAGGAGAATGGCTTAGTGTGATATCTCTCATGACTATGCAGCCAGCTCTTCATCAAGAAGGTCTTGTCACAGTAGGTGCACTCGAAGATCTTAGCCTGTGTGTGGATATTCTTATGAAGCTGTAGATATCGTCGTCGCTTGAAAGTGGCTCCACAGGTCTCGCAAGCAAACGGTCGCTCAGTAGTGTGGGACACCAAGTGGCTCTTAAGATTAGCTGCTGTACCAAATGTCTTCTGACACGTTGGACACTCGTGATATCCTCCATCGGTCTTTCTGGGCTTAGGTTCTGGCTCACTCGGTTGCTTGTCCTTCTTATGTTTTTTAGATTTCTTCCGCTTTGAGTGGTCAGATTTATCCTTCTTGGATTTCTTCTTGTGCTTCTTCTCCTTGTGTTTGACAGACTTGTCAACAACTTGTTTGGCCTCCTGGTACCCAAGCTGAGTAGTGATGGTTGAAGCTAGTCCCGTCAGAATTTCAACAGCTGATGCAATCTCCAAAGAGCTATGAATATCCTGGCCCTGACGGTACACCGTGGGTGGTAGTTCACCTGAGTGAAGACTGGAAGCTATCTCGTTTTGGCCTGTAACTGCCACATCTGAACTGGACTGGACAGTTTCGGTTTGTACCTGCTCAGCACAGACCAGGGCATCAGGTAAGATATAATGGTATTCAGGTTGACCATCTGCAGATACCTGTTGGTTTTGAGCAGCTTCAGTGACAATCTGGATCGTTTTGTCCACATCTCCTTCCTGGTTACCACCTGGAAAGACCACTTGAGGCGTGGTAGTAATCAACTGCTCCTCTCCCATGTCACCGACAGGTACTTGAGAAGTCTCAACCTGCTCGGTGACGTACTCAATTTGTTGTGCATCAGTAGGCTGGATCTGGCCTTGCTGGTAGTCTGTTGTGGTAAATTGATACTGCTGGGAACCGGTTGCCTGGTTGTCTTCAGATTCCAGAGTTTCATGTTGGACCTCAACACTCATGGCAACATTCTCAGAGGACAGACTCTCGATGGCTTCTAACAACTCTTCTGTGTTCTTGACGGTGAGAATCGTTCTTGCTGGTGAAGATTCATCACCAGCAATTG
Source organism: Acanthaster planci (assembly GCF_054643075.1). Lineage (NCBI taxonomy): Eukaryota > Metazoa > Echinodermata > Asteroidea > Valvatida > Acanthasteridae > Acanthaster > Acanthaster planci. The sequence continues at coordinate 10,998,704 of NC_141797.1, read as the reverse complement.
AGCATTCCATGTTATCCATGCTAAGAAAAAATCGAAGAGAAATGAAATCAGAGGGAAATACAAACGAACCTAGGCTACAGTTCAAAAACCTGCAACTCAATGCAATACTGTGTTTGAAATCAGGTCAGATCAATCTACAATATACATGTACTTAAGTCATGAATGAATGTGATTGCTATCACACTGCCAAACATAGTAACAAGCAAGTGGAAATAGCGAATAGGCCTTAGGCCTACGACGTTTAAGTTCAGAAAATTGGCAAACCTAATCCATGGAGGAATAAAACACATTTCTCCATGCCTAAACCCCGACAAGTGATGTTTTTTGTCAGTGAAATGATTGCCGTGTTGCCTCTTTCCAGCCAGTGATTGGTGATAGGCCTATGCCTCAACTTGGTAATGAGTCGGCTTGTCCCCTTGTCACGTTTTAAAATCTGAACAAAAATCACAGTCACTGTGTAGTCTGTGTTAACTACTGACTGACTGCAGACTGGCCGAGGTTAATACGGGTAAATTGTAATTTGTAGCGCAGCCGTCATGGCATGCATCCTGTGCATGGCCGAGCGTCCGGGCATGTTTTCACTGGCAATTGTGAAGAATGCTTCGATATTTTCCCTGAAATATTTGGCTTTATAGGACATGTTATAACTTTCTCGAGTTTCTGATGTCTAATAAACCATTGTAAGGGAAAATAAGAGATGCCCGTGCATGGTAACTCTCACCGATTAAAGTTTACATGGCGTAAGGAAAGTGAAACATGATTTCGAAATGTTGTGATATAAAAATTCAAATTGGGCCAACAAAAATCGGCATGATTGGCAAACACATACCCCCTTTCAAAGCACTCATTTTGTGAACACAACAAATCAAAATACTTTTCAAAGATGCTCAAAATGTAATGATGTAACACTAAAAAATACCTGTGGTCGTGTGAATTATCGAAATTCACGTGAAAATTGAGGATGTAAACACAGTTTCTGGCGCTATAGGCCTAGATAAAACCACCGCTGCAATCGTCTTTTGTACAAACGTAACGGCTCCCGATCATCGTCCCGCGCACTATCGAAACTCATTTGCATATTCGTAATGGTACCCGACGGTTCTTTGCCGTGGATTTTGTGTTGCCTTGTTAGTTGTGGTGGGCAGGGTACCATGATCGATAGCGACGCGGGGAGATATGCAAATTACTTTGTTCGGGCGGGTCCCCTGACGTAGGGTGATGACGTCAGGGCACCTGACTGCAGAGCACACATGGACCTTAGACTAGTTCCAAGTCCCTCCATTATTGATATTTATATATTTTGGTTCTTTTCTCACCCCTTTTCGGGCTGATATACATTGCAGTGTGTAATTCTAAAAGAGTAAACTCATTTCTCCTCCAATCGGGAGCCAAACCGCTGGGAAAAATCCATTCAAATCAAAGATATTAAACATGTCCCCAATACCCCTCCACACTATTAACAGTCGAGGAAACGTTGTGAGATAAATAAAACAATGTTAACATTGAGGACTGATCCCAGTTTCAGAAGATTCATAAAATTATTCAAAATAAAGTCCTACACTACCACTCATCATCTGCAGAATGTGGTGTACAAATTTACTTTCCACCCGCCTGTCTCTTCTTTGCCGGTGAGGGGGTACTTCAAGTCGGTACAGATTGTTGCTTAATTAAACTAGTTGAAGCTGTTTACGCGTATGAATTGTGAACCCTTATATTAAAAACGATTACTGATGAATACGTTGCTTCAGGCATAAACTTGAAAGATAAAAACCACAAGCAACAGAAGTTGCTACAGATGAGAACGTTGGTGTGTTGAACAAATAGTGCAGTAGCTCAGACATTAAGTTAGGAGAAACATCGTGGGCTTCCTTTTTCGAAAGCACAGCGAGAAATGTCCGCTGCTTATGTGTAAAATGCACGTATACATATTCTCATCAAAATATCTGGCTTCAGCATTGGCTCGTACATGACGCGAGAAACTATCAACATGCAGCATTGTGGTCTTGAATGAAGAAAAAATCCAATCTGCCAATGACAATAAATTGCCCTGATCAAGAGTGACATATGAGATGCGCCCGTTGTCGATCTACAACCCCTTCTGTCTTGCTTTATATAAAATAACTGAATCTTAAATTCTAGCGATACTTTTATAATGTACCAAGTTGTTTTCCAAGAATGCATTCCTTCTTTTAGTTAATCGCAGCAATCGAACAGTTCCCTAACAGGCATCGCTTATTGCACCTGTTCCACTTTTTCGGTGAACCAGGAAAAGTAAAGAGCATTGTAGGCCTATCCCGGAACTCGAGGGAAAATGTCTCCGTGACGGGACAAAAGTTATGGTCTACTTGCCTATCTACAAGTCAGTATTTCGACTTGTTATTGTAAGTTGTACTAGTTGATTTGAGGAGCGATTTCCTCCTCAGAAATTTGTGCAATTTGTCCCAATTTGAGTTATCTTTATTTATTTCATATATTCTACATGCAAATGCATGTATTTATCCTGTTTTGGATTACCCCAGCGCTATGAAAACTGGACCAATTTAAGTTCAATTGAATCTTTATAATAAATCATAAAACTTCATTCTGGTTGTGAATTACAAATGAACGAGACTTTTCACACACATGGATACAATGGATCTTGCTAAATAAGGTGCTTTCAAAGTTCCAAAAATGATGTGAAGCGTAATGTCATAACTAGTCAAATAGAACTGCATGGGAATCTGCTACCAGTCCTTTTTGGGTAATCTACATGTACATGTACATCAAAGACATACTGACGTAGGCTTGACACACACATGGCGGACGTTCACTCAACCGTTACGGGGGGGGCTTGGAATTCGATCCATCAGGTACTAGTAGCCCTCCCCGTGTAAAATGACGTTAAAAAAGAACCAGGAAAAAACCTTGAAAATAAAGGTTGACATTTGACATTCAGAATGATGCCGTCAACTGTAGTCGAGTGTTTCTCAATACCATTTACAAAGAAAAAATCTTCAGCGAGCCTCTAGGCTTTCTCAGGCAAAACTAGTGAACTGATATTTTTGTTGGAAATTCATCACACATGAGAAAACACTGTCATAGATAAGTTATTTCCTCATAACGACAGCAAGTGGAAAGTGGACTTAAAAAAGTGAAAGCGCATTTTTATATTGGCCTACATGCCTGAGAGAAACCCAACTTGTCATTTTCATGATGGGTGGGTGTGCAAATTCGCATCGAAGTTGGCTTGTCTTACTTCCTATTCTACAGTCACTTGTGATGGTGTTCGACTCTCAAGTTTTTGCACAAGGTAATATATATGTTTCTCCACTTTGCTGATGACAGTAATAGTTTCAGAACCGTAAGCTAACAACGTCAGATTTTGACGGTCTTTTTTTCTGAGTAAAGACCGGTTCATACTACAGGAAAATGTGCAAGCGAAGCAAAATGGACACCACGAAAGATTTGCCCCAAAACTTCGCTCGAGTTGAAATGTGTTACACTTTTGCGAATTCGCAGCGCGTGTAAAGGTTTGATCTGGCCTCATTTCTGCCTCCAACAAATGTAAAATCCGTTTGACCTTGACAACACTGACCAGTATGCATGACGCAAGTCTTATCTCCCGGTACATGTTGCTGAATATATTATTTAGTTTGAGACACCCACTTCTTTGAAAACTTGAAGGTTCCATCCGATCCTACTTACTATATTCATTCTCTCAGAGGTCGAATTATAATTTTCGCCCCAACTCATGGCCTTTTATTCAAGTTTCTCTTGTGTATTTCATTAGATTTAACAAAGAAGAAAAACCAAAACACAGCCAATTCACATTAAACAGTAATCAATTACACAGCAAAGAAAAAAGACCACATTCAGTGCTGAATTTAGCCGAATTTCTGTTAGAGGTAAACATGAATCTTTCTAAGGCATAATATCTTTTTCAATCGTATTTAAACAATACAGATGATGGTTTACCCCCCGTTCGTTTTCATTTTATAAATATGGGAGCGGCGAAGCAAAAGAATTAAGATGAGTACATTCCTGGAGTTATTTGAAATGCGAAAAAGATATACAAAATTAACGTTCAAGGTATTTTTAAGCCAATCGCCGATCTGATTCCTAAAAGAGGTGGAAAAACTCACAAGTACAAAAGAGATGCATCAAAGTTTCACTCTCAGCTTGACAAAAAAAATGTCATTATCTCTTTTTTCTTAAATAAATAAGAGTTAACGGCCTAGATTCTTTAAGTCTATATTGAAACCATCGCAATTTTAGCTAGTGTGACATGCCTGAAAGGGCAAACTACATAACTCCAACCATTCAGTAAGAGGAAGATAACAAGCCAGCTTCGTATCTGGCCATCTACCAATAAATCTATAGCCTCGGACAACCTTCATTGCTGAGGCACAAATATGATACGGACAAGTAGAGCCCTTTTAATCCAGCATAAGTAACTGCAAATTAAAAGGAGTTAGTGGAAAACATATATTAGAGTTGACCCCGTTGTTCCGCGAGCCAAATACTTACGAACTCTTTTCAAACATGCAACCCCATGTTACTATGGTGGAACGTGTTACATTGAAAACCACTTATCAAGCCTGTATTCATATTCTTTCTTCCATCTTGGATGTTTGAAAGTTTCAACTAACTCTTTTTTTCAGATGTTGCAACAGCATTGTTTTGAATCCCTTGGGACCAGATTAAACAGGGGCTTTTTTACAATCGAAATGGCTTCATAGAATTTTATGACTGAAATTCTTCAACTATTCTTAAATTCCCTCTATATCGAGGGGTAAATTTGCTCAAAGTTGTGATTTTAGTCGGGCGCCGCGCAGATCACGAAAAACTCCTGTACGTACCTGAGCACGGTCCATGTGTTTAAATCAGCCGGCGGACAGACACACTGCAAACACGTGGGTGCGGTTAGCACACTTGCGCATGTGTATTCTGTATACTGGGGTGGTTGCTTTAATTCCTTTATTTTCGTGACTTTGTGTACATCATCAAGACAACACGTAAGAAATTACTCTCTGGGGAATCACTGGCACACCTACCTGCCTACGTGATATGGAGTAAGTACAATGTATTTTGCTTTTATTATTCCACACAGTAATACTTCACAGGAATAAAATTCATAGGCCTTGTCCGTGACCTTGAGACCATCATGGAGAAAGGAAAGACGATGTTGAGACTACATGTAGGAGTAGGACTAGGATTAACATTAGGCATGCCTACTTTAATACTTCAGTAGGCCTATGCCCACTTAGAGTTTGTACACATCACGTAAAATGAGCAAATTGGACGTCGGACCCCAGAGTTCTGGGGGTAGGCCTAAGTCTGTAACTTGTAAGTCGTTGGGTGTGATGATGCGCTCATGTGCACCTGTAATACTAGGCCATCCCTTGATTGCAACAAGTGCAACTTCACTTTGGCTTGTTGTGCGTGTATTTGACACCACTGCATCAGGATGATGGAGATCGGTTGAAATAATACTCTGAGTAGCATTACAAATCACCTTTTCAAAGATTCGGATATGGTCAGGCAAATCATGGCAAGGTAAACACCCTATATACTCACCACCACTTACCTTACATACCTAGTCTGGACATTCCTTTCTTTTCATGCAGTTAAGAAAACTCTGTGAAAATATTTTTTTCTTGAACTGGGAACACAATTTTCAGCTGGCTCTTTGTACTCCAAGGTTTCCTTGACTGTTCCTCTTTCTTTTACACCCCCAAAATGCCTCTATAAGTCTAAACTATAACTCTAAACTATAAGTCTAAACTTTTTCAGAGAAGGGGAAATGTTCTGTGGACATATGTAAGTCCACAGAACGTCTCCCTTTCTTGCGTCGTGTGGACATCTTTTGTTCGCAAGTCTACACTAGGTACGTGTATAGCGCATCAGTGTGAAGTCGCCAACTTGGTCTGGAATCAACTCGCTCTGAGTAAACTCCGTCTCAAGTCAACTTGGTCCCAAGTCAACTCGGTCTTGTCAACTCAGGAAGGCAGGCTCATGGCTGCAGCATCAATACAAAATCTCCCAAGCATACCTGTATTAAAGTACATGTATTTCCAGAATTCTAACATTGCATATGTACACTTTATTTACACATGTAGGCCAACTGACAAGTGCACGAGATGCCTGGCCTTGTAATTTGGGAAGGCCAGGCACTTGGATGCATCATTAGTTACCATAGATAAGAAGGCAAAATCCCAGACTTTCTTGTTAGCTTGACAAACTGTGGCATATAAGCATTTCCAGAAATCTAACATTGCATGAACACTTTATTTACAAACATGCAACCAAACTGTATGTTAGCCTATTAAGCCTGACACAAAAGTCAATGAAAAACTTGGTTCCATATATACCAGTAACTTCGGTGGTAAGTTGTTGTCAGTTGCCATGGAGATCAGTGGATTTTCAAAGACTCAAGACTTGAACTTAGACTTAGAACTTCAGGATTCGGACTTTATAAACAATGACAGCTTGGCTACCAGGACTTGGCCTAAGCCCCCCCTCCCTGATTTTTAACTTGACTTTACCGTGCAAGGCTAGTGGTCTGTGCGTTTATATGTCTGTGGTGCCGTGGCATCCGCAAAGTGGGAAAACAGGGCATGATAGTGTCTGCAACCCGGTATAAACAAACATGGCCACAAGTCACAGAGATTTGTGACTTTTGAACATCCTGTAGCATACCCCACAGTTCTTGGGGTAAACCTCCTAAACATGGCGAATATCTTTTCTCCATCAATCATGTTCTTATGCTCAGCCTGGGCCTGTCACCTAGCCCAGATTGGACAGCACTTTCAGTCTCTTCAGTTAGGTTTATGTACCTGTATGAGACCTGGGTGGGACCATGAGAGGGCACAATTTTCCTAGCAACGGAGGCTCATTTGGTGGGAACTGCACCACAGGAGACACTGATGAAGAACATGCATCACGGTTGCGTTGCTACCAGTAAATGAAGTCTCCCCACCAACATGCACTCTTTTTGACCAATGAGGGGGTGCTTCTGCTCAAGGCGGATAGACCCACATGTACATTTCAGAAAGACTTCCTTAATGTATGATGATGTAAACTTATCCAGGCTTTTCTTCCCGCTTCTAAAATTGAACATCTCTTCATTGCCTTCTTCACTCATTATCATCCTGTAATTGGTAGTAAATGCGCTGTTGGGTGATCAGATAAATAAATAAAATTTATAAATATACATGTACAATGTAGATGTAAGATTGATGCAGATTTACACACTTTGCACAAATGGACTATGGAGGAAAAACCTTATGACACTGGTCTGAAATATTTAAGTGTTTTCTATTACCAGCAACATTTTCACTGCTAAAATTTGACCTTTTAGCATGTTTAGAACACCTTTTTTTGCTTTGAGATGGCTGGTAGTACTTATACTAATAATGTTAGGTCACTGTAGGGGAATATTAGTGGCATCAGTAATGGATTTCTTTCCGTACATGTAGGCCTACCGGGTACATCTTGACTAACATCGAGGATATCAAGTAATTGTGCCATTGCATCTTGACTGTTAGTGTTCCCTCACGTGGCACACTTGAAAAAAATTGCCAAAACCACTTCATAAACATTTGAGAAGTTCTGTAAACTTGATAATTTGTATTATTACCTCAATTTGCATACATTTAAACAAACGTTTGTTAGAAAATTGATTGCCAGTTTGGGGTAGGTTTAGGAGTGGCCATTTTGCACTGATGGTGAAACAAATAGAAAATGAGCCAACATAAAAAATTCACTGAAAAGTTTTAGTAGGTGAGTCAAATCAGGAGTTTTGAGTTAGATTAGTGGGATTTGATGAAATTTCACTTACTTGAGGTAAAAATTTGAGGTAAAAATGTTGCTCTGGCAAGGCACTGGAGGCAAAAAATCAAACTGCGCCAAAGTTAGGAGGGGCACAGTTAAGGGGCTTCAACAATAAATGAAGGATGTTGCTGTCGCAAGAGTAAAAGCTGAAGGGATGCATTGTTTTGTTTTGTTTTCATTGTAGGAGGAAGCCACTAAGAGAAGTTAACACCAGAGTCGGTGATGACATCAGTAGTTTATCTCCTTTTTGTTCTTCTCAAGAAGTGGGCTCAAGAGAGACTCAAGTTCCAGTGAGGACCCAAGTGACAGCCACTGACAGTGACGAGGAGCAAGAACAGTGGATGGAGAAAACAGCTGCTAGAAAAGCTGCCACTTGTCAGACATATTTACCATCTTTGAAGAAATCAATTTTTACAGGTAAATTTGGCCCTATTTTCCTTCTCAATACAAATAGTTTTATCTCAATCTGTCATATGGTTAGACAGTCACTTGGAAAAGCAGCGGAAACGTATACATTCTTGGTTGACCTCTCTCAGAAAAAAGGTGCTGTGCGAGAACGGTATGTTGGATTTTCAAAAAAATGGTGTCAGAATGACCAAAAAGAGTTATTAAAAAAACTCCAAAAGGATTCTTGAAAATATGCACCTTGATAATATTGGAAAATATGTTAAAGGGGGGTAGATTCCCTAGCCCCTCCCCCCAGCTCTTTAACCCTAACCTTCCCCAACCACACAGAATTAAACAGTAGTAAAGTGTTTAACTGCCATGAAATAGTGCTCAAGGTTAGCACATTTTTCTGCTGAAGTTAGCACAATTTTTCTTCTGTGTTAAGAAGCTCTGTCAAATTGGGTCCTGACCCCACCCAGCCTGTTACTCCCTGCACTTCCCAGCACTGTATGGTTTTAGAGATTTAACAGCAACCCACAATAAAGAGGTGATGGGTTGAAACATGGATGTTTTGCTCATGAGGGGAAGAAATTATCATCTCAGTGTGACTGAAAAATCTTAGGTGACCTATTCTGGTTGTTTTTTATCATTTTTCCCTGTGTTTAGATTTGGGAAGACCTCCGTCATTGCTAGGTGAATGCGCTGCCATGGCTGCCTACATGAACATTGAGGCTGGCTAGCGTCATGGTGCAAGTGGACTGACCGATGAAATTGCCAAAGTGAAGAAGCAGATTACGTCATAAGTAACACAGGTAAGGAGTCGTCTCAAAATTCGTCTGGGACAAATGGTGGACAAGTGTCCATTTTCAATAACTATGAGCAAATGGCTGCCTTGTCCCCTGGGGTTTCATGATTTGCTGTGCAGCACTGCTCTACATCAAAGAAGATGGATTGGGGGCAACTGTGGCAATTGTCCATCAAATGTTATTTGACCCTTTTGGTCTTTAAGTTCTAACCCTGCACAGTTCAATTTTTCTTCCTCGTAATATTGCCCATTATTACAAGTCATTAGTAGAAGCCAAGGTGCACGTTATGTGAAATTCAGATAAATTCCTGACATCCCTGTTAAGTGAATACTCTGAAAAGCAAATTAAGCATATTTTCTCAAGTTTTATCTGATTGGGCACTGAGAACTGTTTCCAAAACATTTCAAAAATAAAGTCTAAAAATTAAAATTACATTCATTATGGGGATGAGTTCAGGCTTTTGGAAGGTGAGAAGTGAATATGGACAAAATTTTAAGTGTTCACAGCTCTTATTTAAAGAAGGATCTACCTTAATTTTGGCAAATATTGAACCAAAATACAAAAAGGGACCATGTTGTAAACACTTAAGTTAACAGTATTTTTAGTCACCATCCGAAATTTCCAATTTGTATCCAGCTTAATAGACTGGTGCAGATTGTTGAAATACTTCTGCCCACACTTTCCAGATCAATCATTGATTTCTGTTGGAGCTGCTGGTCCATAGATATTTTAGGTTTATGGCCTTCCCTGATCGACATTGCAGTAAAACAGCGCCCTCACTTGTTAGGAAAGGGAAAGACAATTTTAAGTGTCACATTTTGATTCAGTAAACCCTGAAGGGGTACCTGGAACAATATTTTTAACAAAGATTACAAATCACAAATTTTCAGAAGTTTCATTAGAAATGGGTCAGCAGTGTAGTGTCAAAGGAATCCTCTTGTCATAGTTCATTTTCTGACATGAAAATGGATGAAAACTAACAGTATTTTAATGCAATAAAAGGCGTAAAAATAAGAAGCATATAAGGATCCTTCTTTGTCTCAGTTTTTGCTCCAACTTAGTTTCTTTTGTGATTCATTTCTTCCCCAAGCACCTCATATGAAAGCTGTGGGTACGCCCCAGGAGAAGCAGACCATGATGCTGATGACAAGAACGCCCTCGCTTCCTTCAAAGTGGAGAGAAGGAAAATGGAGGACAAGATCCTATGAGACTTCACAAAGATGATTCATGAGAATGTCAAGGAGAGGAAGGTACTCGAATAGATGCCAGTCCTCGCCTCCATCACTGAGGAGGAATGGTTTCCAAGATTGCATGAGGGATCCTCATCAGAATCCTAGGCGATGATTCACAAAAAGGCAAGGAAAGGACAATTAATCTTCTCAGAGATGCAGTTGCTTGCTTCCACCTTAGGATGGAGCAAGTCTGTCTGCATTTGTACACTACTCAAAGGATCAAAGGATCATATGTGGTGTTTAATAATTTAAACAAACGGTATTCACATCGCAAACAATGAGTGTCATTTAATTTGGCTATTTTATGGCATCAAAACAAGAAACTTTGGCCAGCGTCTTGTCCAGGTCCTTTACAGCCTTGTAATGATGTATAAAAAACTGAGTTTTAACGAAGAAATATGAGGGCGCTGTTTATGAGTTAGAATGATACCTTAGTAATACGAGGGCGCTGTTTATGAGTTAGAATAATATCACAGTAATATGAGGGCGCTGTTTATGATTCAGAATATCACAGTAATATGAGGGCGCTGTTTATGAGGTAGAATGATATCACAGTAATAGGAGGGCGCTGTTTATGAGTTAGAATGATATCACAGTAATATGAGGGCGCTGTTTATGAGGTAGAATGATATCACAGTAATAGGAGGGCGCTGTTTATGAGTTAGAATGATATCACAGTAATATGAGGGCGCTGTTTATGAGTTGGAATGATACCTCAGTAATACGAGGGCGCTGTTCATAGTATATCCTGGTAATGTGAGGGCACTATTTGTGATTCTGAATCTCAGAAAATAAGCACTTGGAAGATGTATGTACACGTTCACGTACATGAAAAAATTGCATGTAACGGTTGAGACCCCTTACTTAGTAAAGTAGTGCAATGGCTGACTTTGTATGTTTGCAAATCTTCCCCTAAATCACATATTTTTACAATGATGGTTGATAAAAAAAATCACATTAGTGGTTGTCAGGACATTTAAAAAAACAGCTTCACAGTTTTCCAAAACCTAAACACAAAGTGGTAAAAGGTCCAATGTTTCAGTCACCTTTTCTCAAAATGTCCTGAAGTGAGACACTTGTACGTGTACGTCATTGTACCACAATAGGGTTGTACTAACCATTCTCAATCATGGCATTGTACCCCCCCCAAGACACTCCCAGTCTCTCATCTCCTTGCCTCAGAGTCATCCCATCCTTAATTTATGTGCAAAGAGAATGAAAGGTGGCCATTTTGAAGTTGTGCAATACCTGAGCAATACACATTGCCCAATGCTTTTGACCCTTCCAGCTAATTGGGCTCTGAAATGCAACTAACCAATTACATTGTCTCATCACATTCTATGGTGCTCAACCAAGCATGAACATGAGCTTCAGTGTACAATAAGTAAAGTCAATGAGATACACACCTGGCTGAAATTTTTAAAGACAAATTTACGTCTGATCCGTTGACTTTTTTGAGTAGTGTATATTTGTACCGGTATTCAGTACAATAATGCTGCTATAATGAACAGGGCAGGGTCCATACACAATGCTTGGTGTAGCATGCCTCCCCAACTTTTGCAATTTCATTGGTACTGCTCGAATTGTTGCATTTTCATAGGCCTAAAAATCTAGATCATATGTTCCAATTTCCATAAAAAAGCGGGAAACTAGTCCTGGCAAAAGAGGGCACTACTTGCCAAAACAGAGAGGGTGCCATTTGCAGAAGAAGGTGCTCTTCCTATTTTGAAATGTCAGTTCTTACACACATGTACATACAGGTGTGTTCTTGTTTGTGTGGCTGCTTGTTTTGCTATGGGCTATAACACGGCTGTTTCAATTTCAGAGTTTATTGACATCTTAATTTTTTCCTAATTTTTTCTCTTTAATTTAAAGAACATTTGTGATGTTCAGTAAATGTGTGCTAAAAATTTAAGCGCCAAGAGGCATGTTCCATATACTGAATAGTAAGTGGCATTGTACTGTACTGGTACTGGCATGTACATCTATCTTAGTCATGATTCAAGAGGTACATGTAATCTGTAAACTGAAGACAGTTGGGTCAGTTTGCTTTTGAAGACAGACTGTTGTTCACCTTTAATTTGTTTCTTTTCATCATAACGCATTGATTCATATTAATGCACATTTAAAAATATTCATATTTACATTACAAGTTATCAAGATGCTATACATGTATTTTAAAATTGGCAAATAATTACCATTTGGAAAGACTCTAGACACATTGATACTTCTAAAAGCTTGTAACTATTGCATGCTTTTAACAATTGAATGGTGTTTCCATTCAGGCAACCAAACTACCAGCATTGTTTGGTCAACCAAGCAGCTGTTTTGAACCTAACTTTTAACAAGTTTGCCCCCCCCGAACAGAGATATTGACAAATGGGAAGAACCACTGACATAGAGCTGGATAGCTCAGTTGGTAGAGCACTAGCGGTATTCCAGAGGCCACAGGTTCAAATCCTGCTCCAGTCAATTTCTTTATTCATCTTTTTCAAGTTTTTCCATGGACAAAATTCTATGTGCATTTTGTATTTTCCAAGTTGTACATCCACATTACCTGAGAATTAGAAAAAAGTCTTTCACTTAAAATTATCACAAAACTGCACGTTGCAAATTGTTGGCTCAGTGCTGAAAGGTCATTACTGCAAAAATGTAATTTTTGAAAACACTTTAAGGGCTTTACTCTGTGCATGAAAGAAATATTTGATTCAAAAGTTTCTATTTTTTAGTCATAAAACTATTTTTTTTGCAGCCAACATGTTTAAATTTTAACCAATTACTGCAAAAATGTAATTTTTGTAAAACACTTTAAGGCCTTTGTCTGTGCACGAAAGAAATATTTGATTCAAAGAGTTTTTATATTTTAGTCATAAAACTAGTTTTTTGCAGCCAACACGTTTAAATTTTAACCAATTCTATTTCCCAAATTAATGTCTAAAAATGTTATTTTTCATCAAACACCTTTTAGTGCATTCTAAAGACCTTTTAGCACTGACATGAAATTTGTTTCATTTGAAAAATTACCTGGCAAAAATGCTTTATGTGTATGTAACACAATCATCATTAATTGCATTAACCAGTTAACTTTTGTTTGCAAGTGAAATAAATGTTCGTTTATTTAAACCAGCAGAACAACTTGTTTGTACATGTATATCTATTTGTAAAACTGTAGTACTTTGCCATTTATCCCTTCTCCTAATTTGGACCATTTTACACTGCCAGAGTTCACGGTACATGTGGTTTCTATCTGTAGATTTTACATTACAGCCTCATCCTACTTGGATGCCCTGCCAGTCTTAAACATCTTTCCAAGCTCCTTATATAAAGTTCCCTCTTGGAGCCTTTTAGCCTAAATCTTATAAGGGCTACAATAAACCCAATAGCAATATGGAACATTAAGAAGCTATGTCCTTCAACCCAATGGGATCCTCAGAGCTCTAATACTGATAGTCCCAAGCCCTCAGCCATCCACTCTACCCTTCCTATCAGCTCTCAGACTCCCAGCCCCTAGGACTTCCACCCTTGCCTATCTCCAGTACAGAGTTTGGCTGAAAAATATTCTAAGTCCAAACAATGGAAGGTTTAACATTTAGAAACGAGCACATTTCTTCAAGAAAGTGCCATGGCATAGCGGTTAAGGATACTAACTGCAATGCACAAGGACCTGGGTTCAATTCCAGGTGGGCATGCACAATTTTGTTAAAAAACTTAGTAAAAAAAAAAAAAAAAAAAAAAAAACCTCCTTTTCCGGGGACCCCAGGATTTGAACCGGGATCCCCTGGCCTGGCAGCCAGCTAGCTAACCACCAGGCCAATTGCCTCTTGATAGATAAGAATTCGGAACTTATATTTAAAGGTTAGGATTGCGCAATCTAAAAAAGGTCAGAGGGCACATTTACATGTATTTAAATAACAAAAGCAGAAATTTCAATGTTAAAAGACAAAATATATTCAACCTTGCATGTATTTCAGTATATTTTAGGTCAAACATTTATTTGCAAACCTTTCTGTATTATGTTCAGTTTTACATCATGTATGCTACTAACAATTCAACTGTGTTGGTTGAAACTTGAACACATAACTTAGAGCAAGATTTTCCTAGGGTTGAAACGTCAGGTCCTCTGAATTTTTCAGTAGAATGTCACATTTTTCGGTCTCTTGCTAAAAACAGTAAAATTTGTCAGCTTTTCTGGATGAGTGGGGGCGCTCCTGCTGTGATGTAAATCAGGGAATTCAGGCAGCATTCAGTTCTTTTTTTCCCTCTTTCCATTACTATTGTGCGATTAAGGCAGTGTTCAGTTCTTTTTGTTTCTTTTTGTTTCTTTTTCCATTACCATTGTGTGATGTAGTGGCTTCATGGAATGGTAATAGCGCCCTCTGCGGTTGGTCAGCATTTCACAACAGAGCCTCTGACGTAGCAAGCACAACGGACATTCCTCCTGCTAGGATTCCTAGGAGAAACCAATCAATGTCATCAAGTTCTGTCAATTTTATTCCAGTGTTAACCCAGAAGTTGCAGCATTATTTTGTACCATCTCACAGCCGAGATCTTGCCCTTCCCAAGCCCAATTTTTTTTCAACACTCGCCGTGCATGTAAAACATTCCTTATCAATACAGATGCGGAGTCTTAAATCAATCTGACACAAAACTTATAGTTGATACGGTCATTTAAAGTTGAAGGCTACAAGCGTACCAGCCACTGTGTGCACTCAGCACACCGGTTGAATGTGCAGGTACTTTTTTTTTGGTTGATCTGTTTCAGGAAAGTGGATACTGCATGAGAACAGTACGTGTCATTTCACAAAATGGCTGTCAAAGTGACTGTAAAAAGCTGCTATATGAAATTAAAGGCTTGGCTTGTAAAAAAAATAGAAAAGTATGGCTGACCTCTTTCATCTGACCAAGTGGTTAGTGTCTATGGTTTCCAATCATAGGACTGGAGGTTGAAATCCAGCTGCTAGCATGTGCAATTTTCACAGAATTGGTGTCAAAAAGACCACAAAAGAGTTACTGAAAAACTCCTGAAGGCTTGATTCTATCTTCTCCCTGGTTCTTTCAGGGTCAAAGGAACACACACAGCTAACTGCAAAATGTTGATTGTTAAGTTTTCAAACCTGAAAGTGATTTGGTTCAGGTAATATATCTTAGGACCTCTATTGGCTTGAATGTCTATATTTGAAATTTTCAATATTGCCTTGATGTTACTTTGTGCATGTGTCTGTGACATCAATGTATGGCCTCAACATCACCTTCAACTCTTAAAAAGACAACTTACAGTCACTGCAGAAGACAGACTTTTCCTGGATGGACAGCACATTTCTTCCATTCTCACTACCATCTCTGCTTCTATCCACTTGCCAACAATTGCCCTAATAATAGAAAAAAAGTTAACTGGACTGGAGAAATAGAAAGGCCTAATTTATGTCAATTAATATGAGTGATTCCAAAGCCATTTTCATAATTAAAACAAGCACAATATATAACCCAGACTGTTCGGGGTTGTTTGGCTACATCATCAGTCTACATCATTTGTCAAAATAATTTGCTTGCCCAGTGTAAAAGGATCCAACAGGTCAACTCTCCCCAAGGCCAAACAGCCTGGGCGTCTGTGGTTGCCAGTCACCACAAGATCCAACAGTGGCATTGTTCAATGAGACTAGCTCCCATTGTCTCAACATGACCAGTCTGTTTGGCTGCTGTTGATTGCCCAGTGCATCAAAAGGCAAGTTCCCACTGGACGTTTTTTTGGTTATCTTACCTCGAATTTCCTGTAGAATTACAAAATTAAATCCAATGGGAACAGACCGTAAACTAACGTCCCTGTCAACTTACTGCGATTGGGATGTAAAACTATAGACCTCCATCAATGTTCCAACAGCAGATAGTGTCACAATAAGGGGCTTGATCTGTGAAATTAAAATAATCATAAAATGATTTAAATCATTCACCCATATATAATTAACAACTTTCTTTTTACAAGATCAATATTCATTTTCATGTTGTTATTTTTAAGGAGCTTCAAAAGACCATTCAAAGATTCCAAATTGTGGCTTTCATCAGTAAATTTTGGGGGAAATTATACCCCAAGACAGGTTTAGCGTCGGTTATGTTCTCAGCCAGAAAACATTTGTCATCATCATGTCTACAAAGTGTACACCATCCGGCACTGTGCAGTCTCTTTAGTTTTTAATTTAGTTCTCTAAGACAACAAAAATTAACACAGAACTGTACATTTGTTTGATGGCTGCACTAAGTAACTTCAACTCTATTTTAAATGATGAAAGATTTTCGGCTGAAGCAGACACATTATTCAATTTATGCCTGATGTTCCTGACCCTATAGGGGAGGGGAAACGTTATCTCCCCCTCCCCCCCCACACACAGTGACATAACACCTTCCATTGCTTCCCACCCCACACAGACCCCTCCTCAAAAAAATTGTTCCCCTCTATTTTCCCTTTCATGGGTGGAGGGTGAAGCCACCACAGCTGCCTAATTGCGATCAAATCAGAAGGGTTAGCAGGTGTCAATTACATGTACATGTGCATGACCATGATGTCATATTTAGACTTACATGTCTCCATCGTCCAGTCATCTCTTACCTGATTGCCAGCTGCTAGGTGTGTATGCAGGAGTGGTGTCCAGCATCATAGTGTGCCAATGCAATGCAGGTGCATAGGGTGCATTCTATTTCAAAGCAAACCTGGAAAAATAGCAAGCCACTACAATAAGAGAAACTCACACTAAGTGAAGAATCTTCAATGGCAAAGTTGCAGGGAACTGAATCGATATGGACTCACACACCAATTCTACATGTAAGTATAAAAAACAAAAACCTGATCAACCCTTTAAAAAAATGACCAAACTGAAAAATAAAAAAATGACCAAACTGAAAAATTAGATAAGAATTAAGAGCTGGGGGGAATGTGGAATCACAGATCAGCCCAAACTTTATACTTCTTTACTGCTGTGCTCAATGTACATGAAGCCAGGCTGCAGTCTTGAACTTCAAATGACCATCATAACAAAACAATTTGTTGGATTGAGTGCACCTAATTTCTACAAAATGAAGCATGGGATGGCTGAGTCACAGTGCCAGCTGTGACAAGTCACAACGTCCACAATGATCCGGCTTTTTTAGTATTCACCAGCACAGTGTGTCAAACAGAACTTATAAGAATACATGTACATGTACACTCAGACTTCAATCACTGACTCTAGCAGACAGGACTCGAGCAGAAAACCACACTGCATTATGTGGAACAATATATGACATGTAAGTTGACTGCATCCTGCATCCAGTCACCTTATATAAACAGCTCCATCTTCAGCATCTCTGCAGTCTCCTGACAACGGACAGTGCACACAGGCCAAAAAATTGAGTATACTCGTGGTTCCTTTCAGAACCACACATACTCATAAGAGATATTTTCCTTCGCATGGTGCTACTGCAAGACTTTCCACCTATTGCTGTCTTCCACCATGAATTGCCTGAAATGCCATCTTGTACGATATGTTGTCTGTAAGGCAACATGGGTAAAAAAAGTAGTCAGAAAAAAGGAGGGCACACTAAAAATAAGACTGTTAACATTTCAAATCATGGAAATGTAGTCAAATAGCTGTTTAACCAAGATACAAAGGTTGCACACTGAAAATGAACGTAAGTTGCCATGATTGATTGGTTTAAGTTTGGTTTTTCTCCGGGTTGATGCATTTTTTTTGAGTGGTCCTAAACTTTTGCAATGACTGCACTGGTATACTACATACTTTTATAGGCATGAAAGCCTAAGGGGAGCTACTCTTATGTTACAAATAGATTCATTCAAACACATGATAGATACTAGTTCAACGCACCTCATGTGGTGTGCAGTAATTAACGTTGTCAGAGATTACCACAACTGCTGGTGTCTGGAGCTGTACATGTTCACTGCCAGTGAAGATCTTGAGCAAATCACACTTGTAACAAAATCATGGTTATCGAGATCACAAATAATTCACCAACAGGCATGATGGTCAGGAATTTGCCATTTGGGCAAATTGAACATGATAAACTGCTGGGTGAATTAAAGAGGCAACTGAGAAATACCTGTATGTGGCTGATACCGTTCGCGGCCGGGGAGTTTTATCCCAAAGTTTAAGCCTTCCTCCACTTGTTTCTAGTTTAGGAGTAGGGCCATGTGTTCAGAGGAATAGTCCACTAGCCTGGCCCTAATGAAGTTGAGTCTCTAACATGCCACTCTTCGATGTTTCCTCAACTCTCCTCATGCATCACCGCCAAACCTCTTTGCTGAAAAAATTGAATTCATTCAGTTAAACTAAATAATGATATTATAACCTTTCAAATACATGTCACTGATCACCTCTGTGAACAATTTTGGTGTCATGAAATCTAAAAAACCTGAAATTAAAAAACGACAGCATCCAGAAATTGGCACAAATTTAGCTAAGTGTTCCCTATTTGTGGCACACTTAAACAAATCTCTGAAAATCCCACATAAGAAGTTCTTGAAAGTTTATAAATTCTAGTATACACATAAATGTACGAATGACTTGCTTGGGAGGGATTTAAACAATTTACAAGATGTGTGTAAAATGTAAGAGGGCACAGTCCTACTAAAGTTACTCGTCATTTTCACAGAAATGGGCCATGTACATGTATGCAGGAGTTACTGTAGACATGGCTAGTGTTGATCCTAGTCCTAGGATTAGTCTCATACTCAACGTTACGCCCCAACTACATGTATACCATCAGTGCCAACTATAGTTGGGCCCATCCCAACTAGAGTGCTACAGTTGGGCCGGCCAAACTACAGCAGAGAGGTCCTGTGTGCATGACATGCCCAACATGTGCCAAAGTCATATTGTTTACAAATGTCATGCCATTGGTCATAGGGCTAGATGAACAGATGTGTCAAGTGTGAGACACATTGACTTGAGACATTCCACAGACATTGGTCAACGATAGGTGGGCCAGCCCAAATGCAGCACTACAGACTTGGGACTTTCCCAAGTATAGTATTAGTTGGGACTTACTGTAAGTTGGGGCGTAACGTCTTTTCCTTTCTAGTGGTCTTAAGAAGTTAAGGACAAGGCCTATGAATTTTATTCTTGTGAAGTGTGAAATAAGCCTATAACTTTAGTGTGGAATAATAAAATACATACACGTAAGTGTGCCAGCGATTCCTCAGACACTAATTTCTCACGTGTTGTCTTGATATGATACACAAAGTCGCAAAAATAAACGGATTTAGAGACCACCGTGTGCTGACATGGCTCTACCTCCATGGTATTACCACTGGACGTGTGCCACCGCACCGTACCCACGTGTTGTTTGCATGTGTGTTAGTTCCTAGGGGGTTTTGGATGCAGCGCGTGAGCTTTCAGAAGTGACGTCATGCACTTCCAGCTTTTCGTCTTGTGAGCGCCCTCTCGCGTGTTGATAACACACAACAACATCCCTTAACGTGGAGCACTTCGATTTGTTTGTCTTAATTTTACCGTCCAAATTTTGAGAGTTGATAGATTAGGGTCTAAAATGAAAACATTCAAAGTTTGGTTCAGATCAGACTAGGGAATATTGAATTATTGGACAGTAAAATTTTGTGTACGTTCTTGTGGGAATGTCTCCTTAATGGCCCATTAGCGGTTATGCTTATAAGTTGAAGCACACCTGATAATAATTTATTAGAAGTTATCATTCTTAAAGCGGCGTCACATTCATTAGAGGCACACGTCAGAAGTTTCTCAGAGACTGTCCTTCAATACAGACGAGTCCTTTTATTCGGAGATAAAGTCAGTCCCCTTATTTTCCAAGTGGGCTTGGATCCAAATAAACCCCACGTTATAATTAATAAGTTTAGCCTTTTTTTTTTTTTACTGTACGTGTGTATATGAATGAAAAGGAGCGGTATTAACGGTCTCTTACACATCCTCCATGCCATAGACTCCTGCTTGTAATTCTAAAAGTAAAAGGTAGAGTAATTTAAAATTGCAGCCTTGGATGTTTATGGTACGAGCCCCAAACCCACTTGAAAATGATGTACCTGTTTTGGGAGACCAAGAGTCTCTCTATTGAGGGACTGATTTCGTCCCCAAGGAAGGACACTTGTGGGGGTTTCAGGAGAGCATCCGAGTTACGATGCCGTGCACCTCTACTGACGTTAGGGACCATCCTGCTGAATTTTTACCCAATTTCCAGATGTAGCCGTTATTTTCGATGAAAGTTAATGACACTGACATTGCTCATCAAGGTGCAACGGCATGTGTAATTAAAGATATACAGTATATAATCAAGTAATTTGACGTATTTTCAACAAGAGGTTGGGCAGCACTGTTTGAGGAACATGAGCAAATTCAGTGGAAGTCGAAGTGTACCACGTTTTTATAAATGCTTCGGTCGTGTTAAAGCAAAATCTTCTAACACACATGTATAACTCACACTCAACAGCATTTTCAAATCAACAATTCTTTTGGTACCGCCATGAGCATCAGAATTGGTGGTATGGGTGCGCTACAAATCTGCACTGTTATGAGTATCATCATTAATGTATTTTGTAAATCTCTGTTAAGATTTATAATTCCAACAGGCCAAAGGAATTATTCACAAGATTGCAGTTTCAATTACTGAGATGATTAACTGCACACACTGAATCCCATCAGCCATGTCTTGATCTCTTAAGAACCTGTTATAAAGAACAGAACTAAGGCTGTGATGTTTTCTCGATGTAGACTGCATATAATGTTTGCATGCAACCTGTGAAGGAAAAAATAATCGCTAATGTCAACCGGTGATCGTCATACCTAATCAATTTGATTGCTGTCGAAGAATAACAATGCCGGCCAATACATTCACTTCGTTTTTGAGTACCAAGTCAGTTTTATCAACGTCAAAAAATCGCTAATATCAACCATTGCTAATCATTAAAGATTTTATGAGCTATATAGAACCAATAGGCAATTTTATTTGGGGCCAGGTTAAGAAGAGGGACAAACGATACGATACCCCTTCCCCACTTCGTGGACACTCCCTGTCCCACCAATGATGCCCATGGTTTTGACCAAAACAACAATCTCTTCTCTTCTTTATTAGGGACACCATATGTGACCTCTACTATTTCCACAACGTTCTCCCCCGACGCAACCACTGAAGGTAAGTGTGGAGCCATTGGTCAAGAATGTAGCTCAGTCCACGGGCTGCCGATATGCAACAGAAACTCAACCTCATTGTCTTTGTGAGCAGTCTAAAATCAACAACACGTCAAGTTCTTTTACGATTGACTGCAATATCATTTACAAGATTGTAGTTTCAGCTATTGAGTGTAAGCAATTGACAATACAAAATCCCACCGCCCGTCTCTTGTTATATGAATGGTAAATCACAAAACACAAAGCTGTCAGGTTAATCGTTTTCTTCTGTAGAATATGTGACATGTGCTGGAAGTCATTTCACTTGTGGCGATGCAACATGTATCTTTGACTCTTGGCAATGTGATGGTTATGTTGACTGCCTCGACGGAAGTGATGAACTCAACTGTGGTAAGAAAGGAACAACTACTTGGGGGATTCATTCGAAGATGCTCAAGATTTAGTGAATCTGATGCAGTCTCATATTTTATGTTATTCTTTCATTGTAAGGATGCTATCACTGCATGAGAGATTGACTCATACGATGTATGAGCTCACAACCTAAATGGAAAGTGGGAAATGCGGACCGTGTCTTACTCCGCTTTTAAAAAGTATAAAGCCTGAACTTAAGGGCCCGCCTCTACGATGACCAGGAACATCCTCACATCACGTGCGCTACTCTTTCTTGTCTCATTTCTTCTCCTTTCTTCATTTGGATCACACTAGAGTCTTCCTTGTTGAAATCCGGTCATAATGATTCAGACTCAGCATAGCACATTATGTATTTCTTTTCAGAGCCCTCGCCTTGTTCTATCAGTGATATCAAATCAACTTTTGCATTGCTTAAAATAATTAACACTCTAAGAGCCGATGCTGAATGACAAAAAAGTGTTTTACCTCTTTATCCTTCGAAGAAAATATTCACTTACCAGTTAACCCTTTCCCCCTTGAACTAGATCCTCTATACACGACTGATGAAACATACACTCCATCCTCTAACGATTTCACGGTGATGTTGAGTTCCTGAAGAACAGTACATTAATTAACATGATCAATACTTCACGAACCGTTCGTAGCTTGGCTACGTAGGCCTGCCTGCGAACGCACAATCACTGACGATGTGGTTGTTTCCTGCAGAGATAAGATGCCCAAGTGAATGACATTGTAAGAGCATAGCTCCATGGAAAGAGCAGCTGTTGAATGCAGAACTTAAAACATTTTAACTCTTTATCCTTGGAAGAAAACATTCACGTATCGGAGAGCCTCTTTTTTCTTTTTCAATTAGATCCTCGGTACCCGACCGAGGAAACATACACTACGTTCTCTATCGACTTGACGTCACCATACTCTGATGGTAAGTATAGTGCCTGGGTGATGTTGAGTTCATAGTACATCAACATTAACTTCGATGTGGTCCATCGATCAGATTCCACGTGAATGACACCGTAAGAGCATATGCTGAATGCAAAAGATTTCAACTCGTTATCCTATGTCTGTCCGGAAGATGACACATTACACGAATACAATGATTTACTTGTGTCACACCATCTCCCAGCAGAAAACATTTACTGAGTGACTTAAAATGTTTATCCTTCAAATAGATCCTCCGTCTACGACCGATGGACCCTACACTACATCTCCTCCCGATTCCATGACATCAATACATGGTGGTAAGTACAGTGCTTGGGTGATGTTGGGCTGGTAGGATAGTAACAGTATAGGTGAAATGTTTTCAGGATATCAATATATCCCTTTCAGAGACAGCCCCCTCTCTCTGCTACCCCCCCTACCAATACAGAAAGATAAATTATCAGCTCGAATCTCAAACGTGGATCGTTTTCCAATACTCGACTTGGGCACCGTCTCAGGCCCCTGATTTTGAAGTTGTAAGCGCCAATAGTGGGTCTGATAGTGCACCATGTTTTGTGGCACTATAGTACCACAAAACATCAAGTAAGATGCAAAAGAGCCAAACATAACAGTACTTTCATTTAAGTTAAACGCTTCAGGCCCACGATCGGGGATTGGCTTCCTACACGAAGCCTGAGACGCAGACAAAGTTGAGTATTGGAAAACAGCCCAAGTGGGCTTGAATCCAAATAAACCCCACTGTTTAATTAATATTTCCGTATATGTATATTCTATATATTAGCATAGCACATTATGTATTTCTTTTCAGAGACCTCGCCTTGTTCTATCAGTAATGTCAAATCAACTTTTGCATCGCTTAATTAAAATGAAAATGGAAGTTGAGATAAATGCTACTCAATTCGTGCTGTGAATGTGTCGTTTGAGCGACGCTGATAAAAGGTTGCCATTGCCCCAAGGCAACTCTGATGTTAACACGGAAAATTTTCACAAGATTTTCTGCTTGAAAGTGGCTGAAATGTTAGCATCAACAACATTTGGTGAGACACCCAAGACACAATATCTTAAAATATCTCTATTCCCCATGCATCGATCTGCAGCTGAGAGAAATGTGGGCATATGACATACATCAGATCCCCACGGGAATAACACTCTAAGAGCAGATGCTGAATGACAAAAATAATTATTTTACCTCTATATCCTTCGAAGAAAACATTTACTTAGCAGATAATCCTTTTTTATCCTGCAATTAGATCCTCTATACACGACCGATGAAACATACACTCCATCCGCTACCGACTTTACGACACCAGAATTCCATGGTAAGTATAGTGCTTGGGTAATGTTAAGTTCTTAAAGTAGCTGTTACATCAACATTAACTTCAATGTGGGCTTGAATCCAAATAAACCCCACTGTTTAATTAATATTTCCATATATGTATATTCTATTCATAAGTTATTTAGCCTAGTTTTTTTTTACCATGTCACTCAACCAACTGTACATGTGTATATGAATTATGAGGAGTGGTATTAAGGAAACTTATTTTGATGCGGTCTTTTTCCCATCCTTTATGTCTTATCTCCCTGTCACAGACTTCTACTTAATCCTAGAAGTAAACGGTAGAATAATTAGTTCAAATTACAACCTTGGATGTTTATGGTACGACCCTCAAACCCACTTGAAAAAGATGTACCTGTTTTGAGAGACATTTTCTCTATTGAGGGACGGATTTCGTCCCCAAACGAGACTTGTGTGAGTTTCGGGAGAGTAGCCGAGTTGCGATGTACACCGCTAATGACGGTAGGGACCACCCTGCTGAATTTATGCCCAATATCCGTTATTAAGTTACAGAAACAATGTTAAATCAAGTAATTTGAAGTACATTGTATTTCCAACTAGAGGTTTGGCAGCACTTTATGATGAACGTATGGGGAAAGTCAAGTGGGTTTCGAAGTGTACATGTACCACCCTATAAATGCTTCGGTCGTGTTACAAAGCAAAATCTTCTAACACGCGTTTTACTCACACTTGACAGCATTTTCAAATCAATATTTTTTAGTACGGCCATGGGCATCAGAATTGGTGGTATGGGCGCTATACTAATCTGCACTGTTATTATTATCATCATTAATGTATTTTGTAAAGCTCTGTTACGATTTATAATTCCAACAGGCCAAAGGAATTATTCACAAGATTGCAGTTTCAATTACTGAGATAATTAACTGCACACACTGAATCCCATCAGCCATGTCTTGATCTCCTACGAACCTGTTGTGAAGAACAGAACTAAGGCTGTGATGTTTTCCCTATGTAGACTACATGTAATGTATGCATGCAACCTGTGGAGGAAAAACTAATCGCTAATGTCAACCGGTGATCATCATACCAAATCAATTTGATTGCTGTCGAAGAATAACAATGCCGGCCAATACATTCACTTCGTTTTTGAGTACCAAGTCAGTTTTATCAACGTCAAAAAATCGCTAATATCAACCATTACTAATCATTAAAGATTTTATGAGCTATATAGAACCAATAGGCAATTTTATTTGGGGCCAGGTTAAGAAGAGGGACAGACGATACGATACCCCTTCCCCACTTCGTGGACACTCCCTGTCCCACCAATGATGCCCATGGTTTTGACCAAAACAACAATCTCTTCTCTTCTTTATTAGGGACACCATATGTGACCTCTACTATTTCCACAACGTTCTCCCCCGACGCAACCACTGAAGGTAAGTGTGGAGCCATTGGTCAAGAATGTAGCTCAGTCCACGGGCTGCCGATATGCAACAGAAACTCAACCTCATTGTCTTTGTGAGCAGTCTAAAATCAACAACACGTCAAGTTCTTTTACGATTGACTGCAATATCATTTACAAGATTGTAGTTTCAGCTATTGAGTGTAAGCAATTGACAATACAAAATCCCACCGCCCGTCTCTTGTTATATGAATGGTAAATCACAAAACACAAAGCTGTCAGGTTAATCGTTTTCTTCTGTAGAATATGTGACATGTGCTGGAAGTCATTTCACTTGTGGCGATGCAACATGTATCTTTGACTCTTGGCAATGTGATGGTTATGTTGACTGCCTCGACGGAAGTGATGAACTCAACTGTGGTAAGAAAGGAACAACTACTTGGGGGATTCATTCGAAGATGCTCAAGATTTAGTGAATCTGATGCAGTCTCATATTTTATGTTATTCTTTCATTGTAAGGATGCTATCACTGCATGAGAGATTGACTCATACGATGTATGAGCTCACAACCTAAATGGAAAGTGGGAAATGCGGACCGTGTCTTACTCCGCTTTTAAAAAGTATAAAGCCTGAACTTAAGGGCCCGCCTCTACGATGACCAGGAACATCCTCACATCACGTGCGCTACTCTTTCTTGTCTCATTTCTTCTCCTTTCTTCATTTGGATCACACTAGAGTCTTCCTTGTTGAAATACGGTCATAATGATTCAGACTCAGCATAGCACATTATGTATTTCTTTTCAGAGCCCTCGCCTTGTTCTATCAGTGATATCAAATCAACTTTTGCATTGCTTAAAATAATTAACACTCTAAGAGCCGATGCTGAATGACAAAAAAGTGTTTTACCTCTTTATCCTTCGAAGAAAATATTCACTTACCAGTTAACCCTTTCCCCCTTGAACTAGATCCTCTATACACGACTGATGAAACATACACTCCATCCTCTAACGATTTCACGGTGATGTTGAGTTCCTGAAGAACAGTACATTAATTAACATGATCAATACTTCACGAACCGTTCGTAGCTTGGCTACGTAGGCCTGCCTGCGAACGCACAATCACTGACGATGTGGTTGTTTCCTGCAGAGATAAGATTCCCAAGTGAATGACATTGTAAGGGCATAGCTCCATGGAAAGAGCAGCTGTTGAATGCAGAACTGAAAACATTTTAACTCTTTATCCTTGGAAGAAAACATTCACGTATCGGAGAGCCTCTTTTTTCTTTTTCAATTAGATCCTCGGTACCCGACCGAGGAAACATACACTACGTTCTCTATCGACTTGACGTCACCATACTCTGATGGTAAGTATAGTGCCTGGGTGATGTTGAGTTCATAGTACATCAACATTAACTTCGATGTGGTCCATCGATCAGATTCCACGTGAATGACACCGTAAGAGCATATGCTGAATGCAAAAGATTTCAACTCGTTATCCTATGTCTGTCCGGAAGATGACACATTACACGAATACAATAATTTACTTGTATCACACCATCTCCCAGCAGGAAACATTTACTGAGTGACTTAAAATGTTTATCCTTCAAATAGATCCTCCGTCTACGACCGATGGACCCTACACTACATCTCCTCCCGATTCCATGACATCAATACATGGTGGTAAGTATAGTGCTTGGGTGATGTTGGGCTGGTAGGATAGTAACAGGATAGGTGAAAAGTTTTCAGGATATCAATATATCTCTTTCAGAGACAGCCCCCTCTCTCTGCTACCCCCCCTTGAATACCAATACAAAAAGATATATTATCAGCTCAAATCTCAAACGTGGATCGTTTTCCAATACTCGACTTGGGCACCGTCTCAGGCCCCTGATTTTGAAGTTGTAAGCGCCAATAGTGGGTCTGATAGTGCACCATGTTTTGTGGCACTATAGTACCACAAAACATCAAGTAAGATGCAAAAGAGCCAAACATAACAGTACTTTCATTTAAGTTAAACGCTTCAGGCCCACGATCGGGGATTGGCTTCCTACACGAAGCCTGAGACGCAGACAAAGTTGAGTATTGGAAAACAGCCCAAGTGGGCTTGAATCCAAATAAACCCCACTGTTTAATTAATATTTCCATATATGTATATTCTATATATTAGCATAGCACATTATGTATTTCTTTTCAGAGACCTCGCCTTGTTCTATCAGTAATGTCAAATCAACTTTTGCATCGCTTAATTAAAATGAAAATGGAAGTTGAGATAAATGCTACTCAATTCGTGCTGTGAATGCGTCGTTTGAATGACGTTGATAAAAGGTTGCCATTGCCCCAAGGCAACTCTGATGTTAACACGGAAAATTTTCACAAGATTTTCTGCTTGAAAGTTGCTGAAATGTTAGCATCAACAACATTTGGTGAGACACCCAAGACACAATATCTTAAAATATCTCTATTCCCCATGCATCGATCTGCAGCTGAGAGAAATGTGGGCATATGACATACATCAGATCCCACGGGAATAACACTCTAAGAGCAGATGCTGAATGACAAAAATAATTATTTTACCTCTATATCCTTCGAAGAAAACATTTACTTAGCAGATAATCCTTTTTTATCCTGCAATTAGATCCTCTGTACACGACCGATGAAACATACACTCCATCCGCTACCGACTTTACGACACCAGAATTCCATGGTAAGTATAGTGCTTGGGTAATGTTAAGTTCTTAAAGTAGCTGTTACATCAACATTAACTTCAATGTGGGCTTGAATCCAAATAAACCCCACTGTTTAATTAATATTTCCATATATGTATATTCTATTCATAAGTTATTTAGCCTAGTTTTTTTTTACCATGTCACTCAACCAACTGTACATGTGTATATGAATTATGAGGAGTGGTATTAAGGAAACTTATTTTGATGCGGTCTTTTTCCCATCCTTTATGTCTTATCTCCCTGTCACAGACTTCTACTTAATCCTAGAAGTAAACGGTAGAATAATTAGTTCAAATTACAACCTTGGATGTTTATGGTACGACCCTCAAACCCACTTGAAAAAGATGTACCTGTTTTGAGAGACATTTTCTCTATTGAGGGACGGATTTCGTCCCCAAACGAGACTTGTGTGAGTTTCAGGAGAGTAGCCGAGTTGCGATGTACACCGCTAATGACGGTAGGGACCACTCTGCTGAATTTATGCCCAATATCCGTTATTAAGTTACAGAAACAATGTTAAATCAAGTAATTTGAAGTACATTGTATTTCCAACTAGAGGTTTGGCAGCACTTTATGAGGAACTTATGGGGAAAGTCAAGTGGGAGTTGAAGTGTACATGTACCACCCTATAAATGCTTCGGTCGTGTTACAAAGCAAAATCTTCTAACACGCGTTTTACTCACACTTGACAGCATTTTCAAATCAATATTTTTTAGTACGGCCATGGGCATCAGAATTGGTGGTATGGGCGCTATACTAATCTGCACTGTTATTAGTATCATCATTAATGTATTTTGTAAAGCTCTGTTACGATTTATAATTCCAACAGGCCAAAGGAATTATTCACAAGATTGCAGTTTCAATTACTGAGATAATTAACTGCACACACTGAATCCCATTAGCCATGTCTTGATCTCCTACGAACCTGTTGTGAAGAACAGAACTAAGGCTGTGATGTTTTCCCTATGTAGACTACATGTAATGTATGCATGCAACCTGTGGAGGAAAAACTAATCGCTAATGTCAACCGGTGATCATCATACCAAATCAATTTGATTGCTGTCGAAGAATAACAATGCCGGCCAATACATTCACTTCGTTTTTGAGTACCAAGTCAGTTTTATCAACGTCAAAAAATCGCTAATATCAACCATTGCTAATCATTAAAGATTTTATGAGCTATATAGAACCAATAGGCAATTTTATTTGGGGCCAGGTTAAGAAGAGGGACAGACGATACGATACCCCTTCCCCACTTCGTGGACACTCCCTGTCCCACCAATGATGCCCATAGTTTTGACCAAAACAACAATCTCTTCTCTTCTTTAATAGAGACACCGTATGTGACCTCTACTATTTCCACAACGTTTTTGCCCGATGCAACCACTCAACATATTGAGTTCTTTTAAGATTAATTACGATATCACTGACAAGACTGTAGTTTCAGCTGTTGAGTAAAATAAATAATTGACCGTACAAAATTCCACCATCAATACTTGCAAGTTTGTTGTTTGTCTCTGTCAGTTTGTGCTCTTTGTTTGTGTTTGGTCTTCTTGTTTCTGAACGCTTTCAATGATGAAGTATTATATTCATATCTAGAGTTGATTGGTTGGTCACATTTGGGAAGATACCAACCAGCTTTTACACCAGAAGTCCAGGACAGTTTTTATCTCTCCAATCTGCCTAGCGAAAGAAGAACTCTTTCCTGAGGAGACTGTTTCCTTAGTCTTACTCAAAGTAAAGAGGGCAAAATTCTAAATGAGTCCATAGAATGATAATCACAATAAATAATAAATCTTCAAATCGATCTAATTTATAAAACCCAGCAGCGAAAGTACATGGTGTATCCTCTCTTGAGCTACTCATGCTGAGTTTGTCTAGGCTGAGTGTTTGACTGTGCTCTTTACAAATGTCTTGATATTACAGTGTATATGCTTTGTCGGAATAATTCGCTCTTTACCTGTAATCAAACGCTCGACACTAGGACCACGTCGTCCATAATGGGTTGTGTACGATTAATCTGATTTCAATGTACTCGCTGAGATCATACAAGGGTTTCACCTGCACAATAAATACGAGGGCGATCAAATACGACTAGTTAAATGCAATGATTATACCTAACTTGAATAGGCCACAGTTGATTGTAGAATTGAGTCACTATAAAAGGTGTCCTGCCTCTCTGCATGAATCTTAACTGAAGGAGATGAGGTTTGTGAGAAGAACCCCCTATAATACGAGGGATATTTCACCTGTTTGGTCACGCCGACCTGAATTAGACTTTGGGGCTGTAAAAAAAATGAAGGAAATTCATTTTTGATCTCTAAAATGTGTATAGTCAAATCAATTCAGGGCTCTTTTGCCTTAAATTTACAAGCCAAAGAATATTTGTAGGCTGAATACCAAGTAGCCAGCATAGAGGGTTGGCCCAACTAGGAACCCGATGTACTTTTCATAAATGTAGAAACTTTTGAACTGCGAAAGCAAATCATATTACAACACAAAATGGGCTACTTTCAAAGTGTCCAAGATATAAACTTTACTTCGGAAACCATTGGAAAACTCTTGCTAGCTGCTTTCATCAAACATTGCACTTTTAAACAAATGCAATTTTCTATGTTTCATTTCTTGAGAACATGGTTCATTTTTATAGCCTTCAGTTCAAACTGTTAATGCACAGGACAGTAGTAATAATCCTAATTTCTGCTTCTTCTCAGTCACAGTCCAAGGTAAGTGCATCTGTGTAAACCAGACATCTTATGTATGTACGCCCTAACTAAGATTTGGAAAGAATCCTTCCAAATGATTCAGTTCATGAGAAGAATGACAGCCGTACCGAGAATGCATTTTGTGCATCACAGCATTGAAGTGAAACATCCAACAGCAACTGAAACTGAAGTGCTTATCTTCAAGGATTGTATTTCGTTCATGTTTTTTCTTGTGACCTGTAAAGTTTTCCCAGCTAGGGAGTACGGTGAGAAAGATCTTCTGCAGTTTCTAAAATGTGTCCAATCGAAGCAGTGCTTGATGTTGATGTGTGATGATCGTGATGTTTTTGAAACGTTTCAAGCAATGTTTTACTTTGTGTCAGGGTCAAATCTTGAAAAATTTGGTACCTGTGCATTGATTTAAAAAGACAGGTTCCTTAATTTTTTCATATAAAGTAAATTTTTTTACTTTGTCACAAAGTTTTAACAGATAAATGGCAATAACTGCACTAAACATTCGCACAGTACAAGTGAAAAAGTCAGGTACATATGATGTAATATGATTGATTTTCTCTTTCACTTGCAGATAATGAGCCTCCTACCATTATGTGTCCAGCCAATCAAACTAATGCCACTGATTTCCGTGCTGCTGATGTCACACTTCCACTGCCTGATGCAGTATCGGCTTCTGACAACTCAGGCCAATATAACATCACTATTGATGTCGCTGGTACAACATATCGTGTTGGTGACAGTGTGACCCTTGACCTGGCTACTGGTGAACATTTACTGCAGTACACAATTTTCGATGCTGCCATGAATAATGATACATGCAACATGTACATCACTGTGATTGGTAGGTGCTGGTCTTAGTACGTGTATTGATCTGTATGTAGAAAATGTAATAATTTACATTTTCTGGCAGAAGGCAAAACTGAGACATTTCTGCATTGATTTTCATGATGCTGCTTTGGTGTACGCATACACGTATAAGCACCAGAGTGTTTTTAAATATGAGCTTGACTGTTGCATTGTGGGCTTGGGGACCAGGGATAGCTGGATTGGACATAACATGTATAGGCCATGAAAGATTTGTGTTGTCCATCTCCAGGACACCTGATCCTAGATACAACCACCTGCCGATAACTGCCAAATGGGAATCTATCAGGAACTTTGTTTTCGGTACAGCATACATCCAAACCGATTTTACAGCCATCTGAACAATTCTTGGACTTCATTTCCTTTGTGTAAGCTGTTTCTGCTATTATTGTATTACCGAAATCGAAGTATATGTCCAGCCTGAAGCCCCATTTTTACTGTGTACCTTCCATTTCATTTTCAGATACTGAGGATCCACAAATTACCTGCCCTTCACTTGAACCTGTTGGCACTGATCCTGGCTTGGACACTGCCAGTGTAATCTTTGACTCCGCCACTGTGACTGATAACTCCATGGTGCCCATTACACCAGTAGCCAATCCAATGTCAGGTTCAGCCTTTTCTATTGGTGACACTCCTGTACAGTTCAATGCTACAGATGAAAGTGGGAACACTGCCTCCTGTGCATTTACTTTAACAGTAGAAGGTACATGCTAAATATAAGCAATTCATGAATCATATTTCCAAGAGGACTAATAGAAACCGAAATTGCCGTAGCAGTGCACAACTCAAACCGAACGAAAGTTATCCATAACCTAAGCCTGAATTGTCTGATGATGCTTCTCTTTATTTTCATATAAAGTAATTTTTTTTACTTTGTCACAAAGGTTTAACAGATAAATGGCAATAACTGCACTAAACATTCGCACAGTACAAGTGAAAAAGTCAGGTACATATGATGTAATATGATTGATTTTCTCTTTCACTTGCAGATAATGAGCCTCCTACCATTATGTGTCCAGCCAATCAAACTAATGCCACTGATTTCCGTGCTGCTGATGTCACACTTCCACTGCCTGATCCAGACTCGGCTTCTGACAACTCAGGCCAATATATCATCACCATTGATGTCGATGGTACAACATATCGTGTCGGTGACAGTGTGACCCTTGACCTGGCTACTGGTGAACATTTACTGCAGTACACAATTTTCGATGCTGCCATGAATAATGATACATGCAACATGTACATCACTGTGATTGGTAGGTGCTGGTCTTAGTACGTGTATTGATCTGTATGTAGAAAACGTAATAATTTACATTTTCTGGCAGAAGGCAAAACTGAGACATTTCTGCATTGATTTTCATGATGCTGCTTTGGTATACGCATACAAATATAAGCACCAGAGTGTTTTTAAAAATGAGCTTGACTGTTGCATTGTGGGCTTGGGGACCAGGGATAGCTGGATTGGACATAACATGTATAGGCCATGAAAGATTTGTGTTGTCCATCTCCAGGACACCTGATCCTAGATACAACCACCCGCCGATAACTGCCAAATGGGAATCTATCAGGAACTTTGTTTTCGGTACAGCATACATCCAAACCGATTTTACAGCCATCTGAACAATTCTTGGACTTCATTTCCTTTGTGTAAGCTGTTTCTGCTATTATTGTATTACCGAAATCGAAGTATATGTCCAGCCTGAAGCCCCATTTTTACTGTGTACCTTCCATTTCATTTTCAGATACTGAGGATCCACAAATTACCTGCCCTTCACTTGAACCTGTTGGCACTGATCCTGGCTTGGACACTGCCAGTGTAATCTTTGACTCCGCCACTGTGACTGATAACTCCATGGTGCCCATTACACCAGTAGCCAATCCAATGTCAGGTTCAGCCTTTTCTATTGGTGACACTCCTGTACAGTTCAATGCTACAGATGAAAGTGGGAACACTGCCTCCTGTGCATTTACTTTAACAGTAGAAGGTACATGCTAAATATAAGCAATTCATGAATCATATTTCCAAGAGGACTAATAGAAACCGAAATTGCCGTAGCAGTGCACAACTCAAACCGAACGAAAGTTATCCATAACCTAAGCCTGAATTGTGTGCAAGCTTGAAAAGTACAGAAATTGTTTGCTACTGTGAAAGATTTCATGACGAAATGCGGTATGACAGGAATAGTGCTTTATCAACAGATATTGATGAATGTTCTTCTAATCCCTGTCTGAATGGAGGAACCTGCACTGATGGCATAAATTCATTCAAATGTGACTGTGCTGTGGGATACGGTGGCATGGACTGCTCCCCGAGTAAGTTTAAAATTCCATAAAGAAACTAGACTTTTCATTAAAGAAAATCTCTGCATTATTATTTTATGCTCGAAGCTTTCTTCGTGCATACTTGTGTACGTGCTCTCAAAAAGGCATTTAGCATTGGTAACAAGTCACGTAATTATTTTGATTATTTTCTTTCAGTGAAGTAGTATACCGGTAGGCGTCACTGCCGGAAAACTGGCGCAGAATTAAAAAAAATGTTGGTGAAGTGTTTATTTTGGTAAAATTATGTCCCTCTTTCTCTCTGCAATACGGGCGACTCGCAATAGCGTACATCCAAATGTTTGCAATGCCTTGACCAATCAGAGTGCGCGAAATCTGTCGACCCTTTCCAAACGCGCATTGGGTCAATAAATTTCGCAGTCTGTGATTGATCAATGCGTTGCACACTCTTAGAGGCGCGCTTTTGTGAATCATCCATATTGGTCTGTAAAAAATTTCCCTTTTTCCGCAAGTGCGTACAGTGGAAATATCTTCACTTTGCGGTTTCTTCACAGCAGTATGCTTTTAGACAGCGATCCATTTGAAATTATAATAGGCAAAGGTCAATAAGACATGGTGATCCTGAATCCTTCAATTTCAGTAGGATTTTACACACACCTTAGAGGCTAAGGGCCATTAGCAGTGGTCTAAGCAAAATTTGGAAGTCCTATTAAGTAGGATTTGAGGTGAACTAGGAAAGTGCCAGACGACTGTGTGAGTAAAAATAATAGCCGGTTAAGTCATACAAAATAATGATGATTAAAGTAACATATTTTTGCTCAGTGTTTCCCATATTACGGTACATTCGGTTGCTTGATTTTTAGACATTGACCAGAACCGTAATTCGTGGATGATAACATTTTTCTGGACCTTTCCTTTCTGTTTCCTGTCAATCAATTTTGTGTAGTAACTATGCGTCTTGTTCAAGGCGATACCCCTTACGAGGGTAATGTGGAAGTGACTTATGGGAATCAAACTGGAGGGATGTGTAGCGATAACTGGAGAATCGAGGAGGCCAATGTCGTTTGTCGGCAGCTTGGCTACCCGTCAGCATCTCAAGCTTGGAACGGTGCATACTTCGGTCGAGGGTTCGATGTGATTCTGCTGGGCAATGTTGAATGCCAAGGAAATGAGACAAACATCGACCAGTGTGATCATGGTGAATGGTTGAGTCCCAACTGTTACTATTACCAAGTTGTTGGAGTGTCGTGTGATGTCATTTCTCCTTCACCTGGTAAGGAAATGGTCTGATGATGCTTCTCTTTGTTTCCGTGACTGCTTCCCATGGTCCTCGACAGACTATGGGCCCTGACAGTCTCCATTGGACGTGAACATAATAGCACAATGTGAGGTTATCAATACATACAAATTAATACATTACATGTACTAATTGTTTTGTGCAAACGGGAAGGGACCCCTAAAGCCAGGCTACCACTACTAAACAGATTTTATGAACACTGGTTCTTTTTAAAGGCGTTATGGCATGTTCCAATCAATGTTTCTTAGTGTTCATCCTGCTTTTGGCTTTGGTCAAATTTGTATTCGGGTTCGGCCTAAACTTGCCGAACTGCGTAAGTGTTAAACTTAGACTCAATTTGGGATCTTTATGAATGCTTCAAGTTGTTATTTCATTTACATCTCTGAATATTAAAAAAACAAGAATCCTTATTGGCACGGGTTGCCCAGAGAAGGCAAAAAATAAACCTGTTGTCAGAAGATGTTAACAATTTTCTATAACAGTTAGATAAAAAGATACACGACTTCTTATGTACAATTGTACTAACATTTATCGCCTTTATTTTCTGGTAGCGTACCAAAATGATTTTCTAGGTCTGTTGATATGTTTTTCACAGTTTTAGTGCGTCTTGTCAATGGTAGCACACCTTACGAAGGCAGAGTGGAGTTATACCATCGATGCTTTTGGGGCACAGTAAGTGATCCCGATTGGACCATTGAAGATGCCAACGTCATCTGTCGACAGCTGGGATACCTGTCTGCTGCTGAGGCTTTGCCTCGTGCTCATTTCGGTGAAGGGTCAGGATATGTTATCCTTGACTTTCTTATTTGTGATGGTGATGAGGCAGGAGTAGACGATTGTGATCGGGGAAACTTCTTTTGGAGTAATTATGATCATAACTATGATGTTGGTGTGAAATGCAATACTTCGACCTTTCTACCTGGTGAGTTCATAAATATACTTTGAAGGGTTACTTTACTCGAAAGTGGGTTTGCGATGAAATTATATTTAATGCTTAAAAGGATACTCATATTTAGAAGGGTACAGCACTTAAAAAGGAGAAATACCCACTGATGACACTAAACTTACGCTGACACATATGTTTCACCGACCTGCTATGAAACTGTTGCTAATTTTTCAGCCAAGTTACAAATTTTGTCTTTCATTCATCGTGTGCTAGGATTGTTTTGACGTAAAAGAAAGTTTTGCTGGAACAGTTAGTTGGGTAGTGTTGAGATAAGTTTCCTTAATAGAATTTGCCATCTTGTGTGTTCCAAGTGAGCTTTACAATAGCAAAGTTGTCTTAACACTCCCCTGTGAATTAATTTTTTTCTAGTTGCAGTGAACTTAGTGAATGGTAGCACCCCCTATGAAGGCAGAGTTGAGGTGTACTATGCAGGCCAATGGGGTACAATCTCTAGCAATGGTTGGAGCATTGAAGATGCCAATGTCATCTGCCGACAACTTGGTTTGCCGTCTGCGTCAAGAGCTTGGCAGAATTCTGAGTTTGGTCAGGGATCAGTGCCAATTCTCCTGCATGGTGTGGCATGTAATGGCAGTGAGTCAAACATTGAGCAGTGTGATCATACTGGATGGCTTCATCAGAGCTACGTAACAGGTGAAGTTGCTGGAGTCACTTGTGGGGAAGAACTTGGCATCAAAAAGGCTCCACAAGGTTAATACATTATGTTATGCTGGATTTGTTCGCTTCCTTCAAATCTTTAATGAAATAGGGTATTCTGAATGCTTAAACATAAACAGTATTTCCTCACGTGTGACAGAGCGAACCAATGCGAACATTCTAGTGTGGGGAGATTTTCAAAAATGATCACTGGGACTGTGCTGCGTGAAAAGCAACGCCTTAGTAATTGAACTATGTGCTTGAAATTGCCCAAATTACAGTTAATAACTTTAGTCAGGCTTCCTCAAATGATGTGTGTAATGGACAGACAGAAATAAGAGATGTTGACTGACCTAAGGAAATAATGCCGAGCAATCGTGACCCAGAATGGCTGAAGAAAGCGCAACTTCTTAATTTTTTCAACATTGTTTGTTTTCACCTTTGCTATGTTTGGCCCATTATCTGCGTGATATCTAAACTTTGTTAGATTAAAATCATGCCATCACATTTTTTAATGAAGATGTTTTTTTCCAAATAAAATCAATTGTTAGACGAGGTTAATTTATAGAGCTTCAGGAAAGTCATCCTTTGAACGTACATGTAAATGAATTTAGTTTGCCTTGGATCTAGATCAGGATTTGGATCAGGGTCGATAGCTCTGACAAACTGACGACCGCATCACATCAGAGTTAACCTAATGACCAGGTGCTGGTTGGACTAAATATATTTGTAATGTGCCATAATTGCGGATTTGCAGGAGTCATACGTTTCTATATCTTTATATCCTTGTGTTAGTTCCAGTTCGGTTAGTTGGTGGTAGTACACCATATGAAGGTCGAGTGGAGGTATATGGTCCATGCCAGTGGGGTACAGTCAACAGCAACTACTGGAGCATTCGGGAGGCTAACGTTGTTTGTCGTCAGCTTGGTTACCCATCAGCCTCTCAGGCATGGTGGTACAATCACTTTGGTCAAGGAACAGGGCCGTTGACACTCAGTGGAGTGTCATGTCATGGAAATGAATCAGGCATCCAGAAATGTAATCATTCTGAAATTACATCCAACGTCAACTACCACAACTATCACTACTACTACTACTACTACTACTACTCCAACCACGTCGGCGTATCTTGTAATCCTACATCACCTCTGCCAAGTAAGGGAGATTTTTTAATAATGCTGATATCGTTAATCCTGCCGAAAAACTTATCTTTTCTTGGTCTCTTTTCAGGTATTAATGTCCCCGGCGTGTAGTGAAAAGACCTCTTTCAATGTACTACAAAAGGACATGAAACTACGCCCCTCTTCGAAAATTCGTTGGGTAAATGGACATTTTGGGGCAGAACTTAACATTGAACAAGCCATTATCATACATGATGTTCATGTATTTCTACAACTTTGTCTAGGCTACCCAAATGCACACAGTGGGCAATTCTAGCAAGCTCAGAATTGCTCTCGTACGAATCTAAATTTTGATGTTTTCTATACAGTACTTCTAAATGTACCTTTCTCATACCGTGCCAAGCTCACTGGAGCAAACTACCTATTTGGCTCTTGCAGATACCAGAAGGTATTCAAGTCATGAATCTATGTATGCATTCCTTGGCCACTCAGTTGAATTGGGATGGGTTACTCCAGGCCCGTTGCCTGACCAGAGACTGGAGGGGGGTTGTCATACCAAAAAGTGCTTTGGAAAACAACATTGAAAAGTTACATGCATGTCGCGAACCAAAGGTTGCATGTAAGATTTGTACACTGTAGTTTTCAATATTGAATAAACGTGACAAAAACACACTGATTTCAAACCCTTTGAAACACCTGAAATGTGGATATTTGCCGGAACTTCGTGACGGTACATATGACCGGAGATTTATTCATTAATATGCAAAGTCGTGGTCACCTTGAGCTCGAGAATCAACGTATAAGCCGTAGCTTGTAGGCCCCCTGTGCCAAATATTACGGTCAATTTAAAATAT
Source organism: Acanthaster planci (assembly GCF_054643075.1). Classification (NCBI taxonomy): domain Eukaryota; kingdom Metazoa; phylum Echinodermata; class Asteroidea; order Valvatida; family Acanthasteridae; genus Acanthaster; species Acanthaster planci. The sequence goes on along the minus strand of NC_141797.1, from coordinate 10,959,807 downwards.
ACAGTACACAAAACAAAAAGGACCTCCAACAAGCGGAACTCAGAAGCAAGGGGGGGGGTAGCACCCCCCGCCTACGGGCCTGTGCTCAAAACAAATTGAATTATAAGTTTGTGGCAAAGTTGTATGTAGGAAGGACATTGCCGAAAGAGGTAAAAGTTTCATATTGTGGCGGGCATCCCCGGGCCTACCCTGAGTTGATGGGATCAAACCAAGCACTATTAGTGGCAGAGTCGATCTTCCCAACCCAAGGCTTTTCCCCAGACGAGAGACCACACAGAGCGACCTCAAGGCAAAGGGTGCGGGACCGTTTTGGAGGAAATATACCGCCGATTGTGACCGAGTGTTAATTAGTCTCTGTTGAATTACACAATCAACCGGTAAAGAAAGTAATCCTTGACAGAAGAACTGTCGGTACAGGACGTTCAATTTATTCCACAATAATCAACACAAATCAACAATTGAAATGTACAGTGAAGTGATTGGGAGATTGGTTTGGTTGCCTGTGCATTTACTTACTTGGATTGAGCACTAATTAAGCGTAGGGCCCCAGCAGCAATACTCCAATGCATCAACTATGCACCATGCGCATCAGCCATTCACTGCGCATCAGCCATTCACAGCGCATCAACAGTCACACTGCGTCAGCAAAGTACAACTTGTGCAACTTCGTACGAGCTTCACCTAACGTGCATGCGAGCCAGCGTCAGCAACGTACAGCTCTCACAGCCTTGTACTTGCAACGCGTCAGCTACACTCACTAGTCAGCCACGTACAGTCTATACAATCACGTACTTACAACGCATCAGCACCACGCAACACTTCGCACAGCGCTGACAATGCCTTAGCTCCGTGCCAACTCACCAACTTCACTCTGCGAAGTCCAACAAGCAAACCAACTATAATGCGATCGCAGCGCTCACTGCAGTAGCACGACCACGTGCACACAGCGCGCTACGCTATGCCTAGCCAGCACACGTTACCAAGTCACTAGCCAATCAGGTACGTGCACTGCAACTCATTAATAAAATTAGACTAGCTTTAGTCCTATACACTTTCCGTCACAAAGGCCCGAGCATGGCGGGGTATGTCCCCATACACCACAAGCCATAACAATTAAATAAGGAAAGTGTGTCTTCAACTTATAACTCTTCTAAAACTCATAGAAGATTCACTGGGTCTTATACAAAGTATAACTCATTAGATATTCACAAGATCTTATACACATCCTAAGGGGAAAAAGAACGCCTAATTTTGCCTCATTAAATATGCGCAAAACTTTCCTACGCAATGCAACGGGCACAAGAACACCAAAATTTATCTAATTTAATATGCACAAGACTTTACCAAAATTTCAAGGCACCTAATTTAATATTTACAGGAAAATCTGCTCACAACTTGGAAATGGCATACAAACTGATCACTGTTTCTCGCATGATTTTACACAAAATTAAGAGACAAGACTTCTGGCAGATAAAATTATATAAGTAGATGTTCTCCAAGGCTCACAATATACGGTTGATTTTACACAGGTTTTAATTTATACAAAAATAGAAAATTTCAAGTACTGCATGATTACACATGATTGAAGTATAGATTTCACTTACTCGTCCGTACCAACTTAAGGATTAAAACACTTATAAAAATAACTTATGTCATCTTTAAACAAAGCTTAAAACTCTTTTATATAAGAGTGTCGGTCCTCGTCTCTGGTTCTTTACTTCCCGGTCGGCTTTCCCTCCGCGTCTACTTCTATTTGCTTCTGGTAGACCGAGTTGTGTTCATCCGTCTTGACGAGCTTGCCGTCTAGATACACCTGCGTGCAAGTGTACTCCCGGACGGTGGCGGTGCGTGTCTTCTTCGCTGGCGGCGGTACAAATGGTAGCGAGGCGGCCTCTTGTTCGTCCTCTTGGGAAGCTGACGAAAGGCTCTCGGCAGCCTCCTCCACGACCATCTGCAACATGCCTTTCGGTTTTCCCCCGGACCGCACGTAGGGTGAGACTGTTTTGGACTGGGGCGACGAAGGGCACTCCGTCAGTGGGGACATGGGGGTAGGCGACAAGGACAAAACTGCTGCTCCAACAGCCTGCTTGGAGGCAGTTGCCTCCGCAACCTTCGGGGACGGACTTGACTCACTGCAAGATAGGTACATGCAATTTCACAAAAAAAGCAAAACAACTTTGTACAGCGCTAACGGTAGCGCAAGGGCAATCTGTGCGCCCGTTTTGGGTACCGCCTCGACGGTGTTTGACCCGACACAAGATTGTCCTCATTCTCCGAATTTGACCCTTCTCTGACGTCATGAGACACCAGAGGAGTTTCACCATTACTGGCCTCATCAACCAACTCCCCAGATGAACCACTGACATCTGGAACATCAGTCACTTGATCTATCGGGAGGCTCTCCTCCACAACATCCTTGGGTTGACTTGCCCAAGTACCAACTGTTTCACCGACACACGGCTTCAACCTGTCAACATGGACAACTTTCAACTTATTCCCCGACTTTTGCTGAATACGGACGATAACATCCGATAACTTCTTGGTAATTAACCAAGGTCCTTCCCAACGAAGCTGTAGCTTGGGGGAAAGGTTCTTTCTTTTCGCTGGGTTGTGTAGCCACACAAGTTGGCCCTCTTCCAACCCGTGTTCGAATGCTCGCCTGTCATAATTTCGCCTTTGCCTCCGGGCACTTTTCCTGAGACAATCTCTTGCCCTTTTGTGGGCACTCTGCATTTCACTTCTCAATTTCTCAGCAAAGTCCAAAGTTGTGTCCTCTTCAACCTCAACACACCCCGTGACCAAATCCACTGGAACGGTCACTTCCCGTCCCAACATCATCATGTTGGGGCTTTCGCCAGTTGAGTCTTGTGGCGTACACCGGTAGGCGAAGGTGGCATAGGGGAGAAATTCGTCCCAGTCCTTCTGCCTTCGCTTAGGGTCAATGAGCATCGCCACAATGTTGACCAAGGTTTTATTAAACCTTTCGACCATGCCGTCAGACTTTGGATTGTAGGCGGTCGTACGAGTTTTGGAAATGCCAAGGACTCGGCACATTTCAGCAAACACCTCAGATTCAAAGTTAGTGCCCTGATCTGAATGTAACTCTTGGGGCACTCCAAATCGACACACAAACTCTTTCACCAAGGTATGCGCGACCGTAACTGCAGTTGCGTCTGGAAGCGGGAGTGCCTCCATCCACCTTGTGCAGTAATCGCCAATGACCAAAACCCAACGGTTGCCATTGTCCGTCATGGGCAATGGCCCGAGCAAGTCGATGGCTACTCGCTCCATGGGAACCCCAACTGGATACTGCTGTAAGGGTGCAACCCTTCTCTTAGCAGGTGACTTTCTTCTGGCACAAACATCACATCCCCTCAGATATGACCGTACGTCCGCGGACATACCTGGCCAGAAATATCGAAGTTTCACTTTGGCCAATGTTTTATTGACCCCTAAGTGACCACTGAGTTGCCCACCATGCAACTCAGCAATGACTTCCTTGCGGAACTTTGGTGGTAACACCAACAACCACCGAATGGACTTTCCGTCATCGGAGTCCCATCGTCGGTGTAGCACACCTTCGCGGACCTCCAACTGGTCCCACTGCGACCAATAGGTCTTGCAGGTCGCTGACAAGTGGGAAATTGTCTTCCACTCTGGTCGGTTTTTGTTCTCTTCCTTTAACCTGATGAGCCAACTTACGGTGTCATCCTGTAACTGTGCTTCTCTTAAAACACTCCCAGACAGGACTGGTTGGGCGGCCACGCCCCTAACCAAGAACTCACTACCCTGAGGCTGACCCTTGGGTACCATACCAGTTGCCTCAACTCCACTGATCTCTTCCTCACGGCCGCACTGTTTACATGGCCGTCTTGACAGTCCGTCAGCATTTCCATGCTTCTTGCCACTTCTGTGCTCAACAACCAAGTCGTACTGAGACAGAACCTCCAACCATCTCGCCAACTGACCCTCGGGGTTCTTGAAATTAAGTACCCACCGCAATGCAGCATGGTCAGTTCTGACCGTCACCTTCCGGCCATACAGGTATTGTTTGAAATACTTCAAATACACCACCACAGCCAGCAACTCTTTGCGGGTGACACAATAGTTTCGCTCAGGTTTGTTGAGCTTCCGGCTCGCGTAAGCGAGCACCTTTTCGTCACCTTCTTGAACCTGGGACAAGACTGCCCCAATGCCATCACCACTGGCATCGGTGTCCAGGATAAAGTCGCCTTCAGGAATCGGGTATGACAGAACTGGAGCGGCCTGAAGCCTGCTCTTCAGCTCGTCAAACGCCTCCTGACAACTCTCCGTCCACACAAAGTCCCTTGCCTTCTCCGTCAAGGCATGGAGTGGGCTTGCGATTTCTGCAAATCCCCGTATAAACCTCCGGTAATACGAGGCGAGACCCAGAAAACTTCTCACTTCTCGTACACACCTCGGAGTTGGCCAATTTGCCACTGCTTCGACCTTTCTTGGGTCTGTGGCAACCCCTTCTGAGGACACAATGTGCCCCAGGTACGCCACTGACTTTTGAAACAGCTGGCACTTGCTGGGCTTCAATTTGAGCCCGGCATGTCTTAGCCGCTCAAACACTATCCGCAAACGGGCTAAGGTCTCCGGCACCGTCTGACCAAACACGATAATGTCATCTAAATAGATCAGTAGGATCTCCCACTGCAAGCCGGCCATGATCTTCTCCATGAGCCGCTCGAAAGTGGCAGGGGCATTGCACAGCCCAAATGGCATGCATTTCCACCGCCACAGCCCATTTCTCACAACAAATGTCGACTTTTGACTGGCGTCCTCATCAAGAGCGACTTGCCAGTACCCCGATGCTAAATCGAGGGTACAGAACCACTTCGCCCCTCTCAAGGCATCAAATGTTTCATCAATGCGCGGGACGGGATAGGCATCCTTGATGGTAACCGAATTCAACTTTCGGTAGTCAACGCAAAAGCGCTTCGTACCGTCCTTCTTGTCCACCAGGACAACATTTGCTGCCCATGGACTATCTGAGGGTTCAATTACTCCCCTCTCCTCCAGGTTGCGTATTTGCTCCTGAATCTCCTGCTGATGCAGGTACGGATGACGCCTCACCCTCTCTTTTATCGGTTTAGAATCACCAGTGTCTATGTGATGCTTGACCACGTCCGTGTGACCGATGTCATGGTCACCCTTGGACAACACATCTTGAAAGTCGATCAGACATTTCTGGACATCCTCATGGTACTTGGCCTCCACATTGGCTGTACCCCTCTCATATAGATCTTGCAAATACGGGGGCAACACCTCGTCCGCATTTGCCACCACGTTGAATTCTTCATGAATTGAACTAGCTTCAACCTGGGAAACCACTCCCGCAGTTGTCCCCTCCCGGGCAACTCTTTTCTCCTTTCCAGGATTAAACACCCGCAACGGAACAACATCGCCTTCAGTCTCAACCAGAGACCTGGCCAGCATCAAGCCTCTCTTGGCTAAGTCACCACCACCTTCAACCGGTTCAACGAGGGCTGGCCCGAGCAAGTCTGTGCCCTTCCGAGCGATTTTGCCCGGGACCACAGCTTCATGACCTGGTGGAATTACTGTAGTCTGGGAAACCACAACACGCCCAATGAAGGGTTCGCCTGCACCATTCATGCACTTGATTCGCTCACCGTTGAGCCTCCACTCCCTTAATTGGAAGTCTATGTTTCCACCTGTTGGCACGAGAAAATCCATGCCCAGGATACCATCATACCTCATTTCGGCAAAGACGGCTTTCACTGGGTGCGTGGTTCGACCCACTTGCACCTCCACCAAAGCCTTTCCCAGCACAGCTAATTGGCTTCCGTCAACTTGTTTGACTTGGACATCCACTGTCTCCAAGACAGGTCTCTTCTCTTTTGGGATTTTATGGTACACTTCACTACTTATCAAAGTATCAGTCGAACCTGTGTCGATTAAGAATCGACACTTGGTCGACCTCACCAACCCCTCAACAAACAACCCATAACGAGGATTGCGGCTTGAATCAGGCAGGGAAATTATTCTCTGCCCATCGTCTTGCTTTGACCCCTTTTCTCCTCTGCTGTCATTGTCACCGAATTCTCTTTTGGACCCTCTTGGTCTCTCAGCCTTCCCGCGGGTCCTACGGGGGGCTGATCGCCGTTTCCCTGTTTCGGAGCATTCTTGCACTCCCGGGCGAAATGCCCTTTCTCCTTACACTTAAAACACTTGAAGGTTCCAGGCTCGGCTCTCCCGGGCTTACTTGTCTTTGGAGAAGACGAGCCTTTGCCTGGTCCCTGACCAGCGATCTGACCTGACAATGACTTCATCATTTCGGCCACAGAACCCAAAATCTTGGCCTGTTCCTTGAGACTTAACTCCAGAGTCTCCAACCTCTGTTCTGTGTCAGAGTTCAAAGCCCTCGCCAACTTGGCGGGCTTCCGATCCAGCAATCTGTGTTGCTCGACCTTTTCAAAATTCTCAGTCTCTAGGGCAGCCTGGACTGCTTCGTCCAAAGTTTTTGGACGGGCCCTGTTTATACCCTCTCGTACTGAGTGACTGTCAACGGCATCAATAAAGTGGTTCTTTGCCAACTTCTCTCTAGCCTCTTCCTGAATTTCAGGGTACGCTCGCACCGTTAACTCATGGATTGCTTGCCCCAATTCCAACAAGCTTTCCTTCGGCTTTTGACGCCGGTGCCTCAGCTCAACGAGATAGTTCTCGCTCTGTCGAGCTGACCCGAACCTGCGCTGAAGCAACTTCACCAGCTCACTGTAAGTGTGCTTTTGGCCTGAGTCACCCACCAACCGTAGTGCGTCACCTTGCAAGCTTGCGGCCAACCACTTCGCAGCTTGCTCTTCGCTCCACTGGTTTACCTCACGACAGGACTCGAAATGGCGGAAGTACTCCTTCCAGAGCACTTTCCCACTATACCGGTCAGGAGTTATGTTTGGCCTGCGATTGAATCGCTCCAAACTCCCCTTCTGACCCGAGTCACCATGGACACGTGCCTCTCGTTTCAGTGGCCAAGGACCCACTGACGAGCTGTCCACTCCTTCAACGGAACTGCTGTCCTTCGCCTCGACGGGTCGAGTTGCAAAACTTAGCAGATCATTGTGCACTTGTTTAGGGGTGGTCTTCTCCCCATCACAAGCAAACGGGTTAGTACTCGACTTACCCTTTTCCACGCCACCTTGCCCTGACAGGAACAGCGTCAGGTCGTCCATGACTTGACTCTCGCGCTCCAAGGCGAATGGCGTCAACCCTGCTTGGGGTTTCATCCCTGGGCTTGGGTCCTTCAGAGGTGTACTTTCCATAAAGCTCACCTCCCTCCCCATCTTTGGGGCCAACTCAGGCGTTCCACCTGCGCCTGACACCTTCCCAGCTGCTCCAGAGACGTACCCAGACGTCTCCCCAGGCAACTGAAACTCAACATCTGAATCAACCCGATGGAGCACACGCCCGCTCCCAGCTGGCGTGCCAACGTTCCCTCCCATATTTGAGGAAACACCCGACTGCTGTTTCATGGCAGCCTCCAGCTTCTTCGCAATTAGGTCATTTTCCCTCTGCAGAAACTGGGCTTCCAAACGCAGCCGCTGCACCTCGGCCTCAGCACTTGAGGTGCTCACTTGACCCTGCAAGCCTTTGCTCATACTGACGACCAGGCAACCACCAATACCCACAAGAAAATTAACAACAAAAGCAGAGCAATCAACAATTGACTCAAAATTTCTTAACAGAGAAATCAACTTAATCAGTCACAATCATCCCACTTCTGACACCATTTGTGGCGGGCATCCCCGGGCCTACCCTGAGTTGATGGGATCAAACCAAGCACTATTAGTGGCAGAGTCGATCTTCCCAACCCAAGGCTTTTCCCCAGACGAGAGACCACACAGAGCGACCTCAAGGCAAAGGGTGCGGGACCGTTTTGGAGGAAATATACCGCCGATTGTGACCGAGTGTTAATTAGTCTCTGTTGAATTACACAATCAACCGGTAAAGAAAGTAATCCTTGACAGAAGAACTGTCGGTACAGGACGTTCAATTTATTCCACCATAATCAACACAAATCAACAATTGAAATGTACAGTGAAGTGATTGGGAGATTGGTTTGGTTGCCTGTGCATTTACTTACTTGGATTGAGCACTAATTAAGCGTAGGGCCCCAGCAGCAATACTCCAATGCATCAACTATGCACCATGCGCATCAGCCATTCACTGCGCATCAGCCATTCACAGCGCATCAACAGTCACACTGCGTCAGCAAAGTACAACTTGTGCAACTTCGTACGAGCTTCACCTAACGTGCATGCGAGCCAGCGTCAGCAACGTACAGCTCTCACAGCCTTGTACTTGCAACGCGTCAGCTACACTCACTAGTCAGCCACGTACAGTCTATACAATCACGTACTTACAACGCATCAGCACCACGCAACACTTCGCACAGCGCTGACAATGCCTTAGCTCCGTGCCAACTCACCAACTTCACTCTGCGAAGTCCAACAAGCAAACCAACTATAATGCGATCGCAGCGCTCACTGCAGTAGCACGACCACGTGCACACAGCGCGCTACGCTATGCCTAGCCAGCACACGTTACCAAGTCACTAGCCAATCAGGTACGTGCACTGCAACTCATTAATAAAATTAGACTAGCTTTAGTCCTATACACTTTCCGTCACAATATATACTCTGCAAACTTTTTTTTTAATTATTGCAATCGCAAAAGTATAAGCACGATAACTTCCACTTTATCAGGCTTCCACCTGTACTAGGGTCACTCACATAGGGAACTGTGTTTAAAGAGCACCTATAAGAAAAAAACACGTTTTCTCTGCTTTTATCTGTTCAAATAAATATGGAAGCATCCAAATCGAAAGCAGTGTCATTTGTCTGCAAAGCTCAACTATAGCAAGTTAAAAAGTTTTTTTTTTTCTGATCATGCTAAGATGAAAATTTTGAATGTAGATTGCATTGGGAGAAAACAGAAAAAAAGAGGGGAACCCTCGCCGTGTATTCGTAGCAGATAAACCCGGTGCATGCCAGACAATGGCTGCAAACAACAATGGCTACATGCATTGTTTGGCAAGGGTCTATCCACTATGAACATAGGGCGAGGGTTCCCCTCGTTTTCTCCATATTTATTTGAACAGATGAAATCAGAAAAAACGTGTTTTCCATATAGTTGCTCTTTAATATTTCATTACATCTTCTGTTACCGCTTTTCAATGCAAATTACCTTATAAGGACTCTTCATCTGTAAAGAAAGCGTCATGGTGATTTTGTAAGTAAAGTATCGCATAAACAGTGTTTATTTGGAAATTTATATTTTTGCTTTCTATTTGCAGCTGCTGTTCGTCTTGTTGATGGAAACACCCCCCATGAAGGCAGAGTAGAAATCTATTACAAATGCCAATGGAGTACAATCTGTAATTACAATGACTGGGATATTGTAGAGGCCAACGTTGTCTGTCGACAGCTTGGTTACCCCTCTGCCGCCAACGCTTGGAGGAGAGCACAGTTTGGTCAAGGGTCCGGACCAATTTTCCTGAGTAATGTAGAATGTGATGGTCATGAGCAAACTGTTGACCAATGTGATCACTCCGGCTGGTTAAGTCATTATTGCTCGAACCACTACTATGATGTAGGCGTTACTTGTAATGTTTCAACTGCTGTATCAGGTACACAAAGGACTCACATAAATTACCTGCCATTTCCTAGTTGGCTTCTTTTTCCATTATTAAATTTTGAAGATTATTGATTGGTTTGTTAACTCTGTTGACGGATTATTTTCTTCTACTGTCTTCTTTCGATTATGTTAGGCCTATAAGATAAATTCTGTACAAAACTAGTCGAGTTGTTACGCTGACCAGAGGAAGACATATGATATTTTAAATCTCCATTTGAGGAGACACAGTTTTCACAACACTATAAACTCATTTATCCATAAATGCCGTTTGTATGTGAACTGATGTTGAATTTGACTAATGCAAATTTTCTTGAATTCAATAGTGGTACGTCTTGTCAATGGTAGCACCCCCTATGAAGGCCGAGTTGAGGTGTACTATGCGGGCCAGTGGGGTACGATCTGTGGTAATGGTTGGAGCATTGAGGACGCCAATGTCATCTGCCGTCAGCTGGGTTATCCTCCTGCATCTAAGGCTTGGCAGAATTCGGAATTTGGTCAGGGTTTAGGACCAGTTCTCCTGGGTGGTGTAGCATGCAATGGCAGTGAATCAAATATTGAGCAGTGTAATCGCAGCAGATGGTTTAATCAAAGCTGCAGTTATGGTGAAGATGCTGGAGTAACGTGTGGAGAGAATTACACCAATCCTGCTCCGTCTAGTAAGTAAATAGCAGTGACACAGAAGTCACTAACTCATCCATAAAGTTACATTCTGACTAAAATACTGTATCGCTTTACCTTTACAGATTTTTATCAAAGATAGATAAACTTTAGACTTTCTTATTGAATATAGCCATTTTTTTAATAACAAACCACAAAACAGTAACATTTCCTAGTAACAAGTTTTGTTAGCATTTCTTACACAGCTGTTTAAAGTGTATACACAAGGTGTTCCCAGAAAAAGAAAACCCAAAATTTAGGGTAAAATACTCAATAATTAACCATTTTCTTCAAATAGAATGTGACACCAGAAACATGATGAATCACACGCATGACAAATTATATACAATCTGAAGTACAACTAACAGACCCAACTATTTAAAATAAATGGATGGTGCTACATTGGGTTCATAATAAGATTTTTAAAAGATGGGCATTAAGTGACATAACTAGCCCTGCGGCAGCAGAGAAGGGATCTCATTGTGCAATCAAAGCCATGAGAACAAGGTCACAGGGGCTTCTGTGGACAAAATAATGGACTTGTGGAAGGACGAGCTTTATCTGTATTGACAAGCACTTAATTATAGAGATATGACTCTCATGAAAGAGATGGGATAAATAATGCTGAAATGAATTAATTTGCGTAACTGTGACCATATTCTACACTTTAATGTGTGCATACAGTAACTACCTCATTTGCTTTCAACTTATGTCAGTGTGCCATATTGAATACAAATTGCCCCATTCAGTTATGTGTGACCCTGCCGTCATTTAATGGTGTCGAAAATTAAAGAGGAGAAACGAGTTTTCCAGTGATTTGTACATTTTTGAAAATATAATTACTATGATTGTTCAGTAATTTACTCCCCAACTTGTACTTCCTTTGTTCAGGGACACCCTGTACATTAAAAAACTTTTCGCATTTTGAGACTCAATAATGTCATTAATCCAGTAATAATAATAACAATGTCATTATTTTTGTTCTTACTTTTCATTAGCCACGATTCGTCTTGTTTATGGGCGCACTCCTAATGAAGGCACAGTTGAGGTGTACCATGACTGCTTTTGGGGGACAATGTATGACCCTGGCTGGGACATCAGGGATGCCAACGTTGTGTGTCGTCAGCTCGGCTATCCATCAGCATATCAGGCTCGGCGTTATGCTTACTTTGGCCGAGGAACTGGGCCAGTGCTGCTCAGCAATGTTGATTGTGTGGGAAACGAGTCGAGCATTGAAACGTGTAGACATAGTGGATGGTTTTCTGGCTACTATAGTCATTACTACGATGCTGGAGTAACATGCAATACAGCAGTGAATTTCACGATACCTCTGCAAGGTTAGTGCACAAAAGCCTATCACATGCCACAGTATAGGCAAATGCCTGGAAATGCCCTGGGTTTGTGAGCGCATGTGCAGTATGGCAAGTCACTGCACCCAACTGGTCATAAACGTAAACCCTCTGTTTGCAAACAGGAAGACCGCAGAGCAACGGCTTCCAATCCTATCTGATCGCTGGATTGTTTTAGACCATATACTACGACAGTGAAGGCTCTACATGCATTGAAATGGGCAACCCTTTCCCAGCGCTACTTTGCCACTTCAAATATTATGTGTAAAGAGATGTTCCGGCTTACAAACATTGGAAATACCCTTGAACAATTTAAACAAGTCTATTCCACTGACACAAAGACAATACTTCAGCTGCAGATAATTATACCGTAACTTTTTTAACGGTCATCGTCCATTGATGATGCTGTGTTCAGCGTTGAGTACCAGTAGTCTAACTCAACATGTACAAAAATAATTCGGCTGAATGATCCAAAAATTGTGCATATCAATCAGGAAGACCTCAAAATTCTACTTCACTGGTGATAAACATTTCCACTGTTCGCACAATGCTTACAGCGCTGTTTAGTAAAAGTGCCCTTATGGAATCAGCCCGCAATCACTACCAACTGCTCATTGCCTGTGTGCAACGTTTTCTATTTTTTCTCTGGACAGACAATGAACTCCCCAACATAACCTGTCCCACAAATGTGACAGTCCAGACTCACCTCGGCCAAAATCTTGCCACTCTCACCCTTCCTGATGTTATATCCGCTTCGGACAATTCTGGTGTGGTCAAGGTAACCGCTACCCTAGATGGCTCACAATATTATTACTACAGTTCTGACGTCGGTGATGAAGTTACCTTGAGTTTGTCAAGGTCTCCACATTTATGGCATTACACTGCAACCGATGAATCTTACAACAGAGCAACCTGTGGCATTTACATCATCATTGTAGGTCAGTAAACTCCATTTACAATAGAGTTGTGCGATGGAACCATTTGGCTTCATTAGATACTTGGGCTGGATGATAGGCTTATAGTTTCTTGACGATGATTCCAGAGGAGAATTAATTTTTTCGATACTCAGGCTGATTATCAAACTAAAATATCCATAGTTTGGGGGAACTGGTTTCTTAAATGTTTGTAAAAGTTTTGAAGCAAAACACATCACAGAATACTGATGCATCAAAAACTGTGTTTCGATCATTAATATCCTGTCATTCGCAGTATTCTTTCATCTTAATCCAGACAAGGAACCTCCACAGATCAACAACTGTCCAGATGACGTTACTTTACCAATCCTGCCGTCGACTGATCGGGTGTCTTACAGCTGGACTCCTCCAACATTCCTCGATAATTCAGACGCTGACGTTGAAGTAACACATTCTTGTCACGGTTCATCACATCTCCAGTGTGACCAAGCTGGTTCTGGCACTTTCTCTGCGGGGGTTACAGTGGTGATGTACAAAGGAAGAGACAAGTCTGGAAATGAGAACATTTGCCAGTTTTCTGTTACAGTCACAGGTGTGTTTAACAAGCTTTGTTCATTTAAATGTCAAGTTCTGATAACCATTTATTTAATATGATGCTCATTAGTTAATTACTGTACTCTGTTGTCAATCCACAGTCGCAGCTGTTGTCTGTCCTCCTAACATCACAGTCTTGGCCAATCCTGGTTCTACAAGTGCCAATATCAACTGGTTAGAACCAGTTCTTATTGGTTGGGTTGGACCAGTAAATATCATGTCAAATGTCAGTTCTGGTGCTCTATTTCCGATTGGAACTACCGCTGTAAACTACAAGTTCTCCTCTACAAGGTTCAGCCTGGCGTTGGAGTGCGAATTCATTGTGACGGTTGAAGGTGAGCAGTTTAATCAAGTAGTTGTAGAACATTTGTCATGACATATCATGTATAACTGTCGATCAAAACATCTTTTGAATGGTTGTCCTTTTGTTTTTATGTCCTTGACAAAGTATTTGAAACCAGGAACCCTTCCCTTTGTGATTTTTTGCTGCATTTTGAATCAGCCTGAAAGTCTCCTTGGGAAAGAAATGAACAATACTATTATCATTATCACAAACGTTTCATTATAATAATCTATTGTTATCGTTTACGTGCACGTGGCAACATAGCCACATTTTAAATTTTTCTTTGTAATTTTACAGCCTTGTTTAGGTGTGTATTTATAAACTTGAGCACATCTTCCGAAGAGGAGAATATTGGTGTAACTTTTAAGTTGAATTTGTTTTGTGTCGTGAATGTAGCTCAATGTGCTTCGGAGACTGTTGGTGATCTCACATGGCCAGCGGCGCCAGTGGGGTCAGTAGCGGAGTCCATCGAAAGATGCCCCCTGATGACAATGAATGGTAGGAACATTTTAGGAACATCTAAGATCAGTGCGATCATTTATATTAATAGTTTAATCTTCTGAGGATTTTCACCTGCAATTAATTAATTGAATCACCTGCATTACTTGCAGCTGGTGAGCCTCTTGCTGTTAGGAACTGTTCAATCGCACAAGCTCCTGTCTATTTCAAGTGGGAGGAACCTGAGCATCGAAGCTGTGGCGAAAAAAGGACTGATGTCACTCTTGAGGATGTTATAGTGGTATTTTGAAATAACACCAACACCATCTACTCTATAAGTTACAAGTGATCACCCTGACCACTGACCATAAAACCTCCTGTGCCTGTCAATAGAGGCCATATCCCCACTCAAAATAATCTTTCCTTGCGGAAATACAATTGTCCTGGTTAGCATTGATACTTGGTGGCACGTGGGACTTTCCTCCATGTGGCAATTGAAGGAAACATTTTAAACCTTCATTCAAGGTCGACAAAGTTGCCAAATGTCTAATAATTCCTTTAATATCCCATATATTTCATCTAATTTCAGGTTGAAGTGACTACAGGAAATGTAGTTGAAGTGGCTGAGTTTCTAGCCAATCAGACTTCAGAGTCGGCGTCAGGTGATGCACAAGATGTAGAGGTGGTTTCAGATATTTTGATGAATATCGTTCAGGCGGGATCTGGCGACACAGAGGTAGGACATAAATCTGTGTAGTCAACAACCATGAAAATTCTCATCTAAGAGAGGTCTGTTTTGGTGAAAGTCAGTCTTTTTTTTAACAAAAATTTCTTCAATAACTCGTGCATAATTCTGTTTTGTTTTGTCAATAATGGAGTTAAAATTTATTTGGAGAGCATGATCCAACTGGCATGTACGGGCAAGTTTAGATGCGAACTACAGTTTAACCAGTAATCAGTTACATTCAACGATCTTATAATATTTGAAATTGTTTACTGATAACCAGCGGTGCGACCATACCCCTGTGCCGAGTCCCAAATGGTCGACTAAATTGTCCAAACCATCCATCATTCGGGAGGTGTCAGTCAAACTAAAGTTAACTGTAGTCGTTGCTCGAACATATTCTGAAGACAGAGTGACATTGGTAACTTATGTATGTGGTTATCATCCATCAAGGTTACAAAGCTGGTACTTGAAACCGTCAACAATGTCATAAATGAAGGGGTAGAACCCGATGCTCCAGATTCCGCCAGATCCTCATCAGAAATCGTTCGTTCTGTCGAGACCCAAGTTGCCTTGACGCTTCAGGAGGAAGGTAAGGTCAGCATACGGCAGGAAACCATCCACGTGGAAGCGGTCAGTCTTGATCCAGAGGAGAATCGTGATGGATTCAGCTTTGCGTCCGTACTAAAACCTGGACAAGGGTCTTCAGAGGAGGGGTCACTCGTCGGTACTGACGTACAGACATTTGATGATGACATCCCAGCTGATGTTAATGTTGTGGCATCTGTTCAACTTCCTGGAAGTATTTTGGACTCGATTCCAATAACTGATGGTGAATAACATTAAAAGAATAAAAGTTCGTCCAACCAGTCATTTGCTTAGTTTTCTGAAAAGAAGGCCATTCAGCAACGTTTTTTTAAGAATTCATGTTACAGAATTCATGTCAGTTTTTTTAGGGCTGGAATTTATTTCCAAATGGAGCATTGTCATAGCTGACATCTCATAGCATGCTTCGTCTTTTGTTGAATCCAAGGCAATGACTCGACTCCTCTTCAAGTGAGTTTCTTAATCTACGCTGATGACACATTGTTCCAGTCGTCTTCCATCAAAAGGCACCAGAAGGAAACCAACTCTACTCGCAAAGTCGCAGGATCTGTGGTCTCTTTGACAATAGAAAATGTTAAACTTGTCAACCTTACGGAACCACTTGTTCTTACGTTTAAGGTGAGAAGATGAAATAAGAAAGCAAGTACACCTGTATAGAGATTATTACAAATATTTCTAGTTTACAGATGATCTATTGGTATCGATTAGTTTTGAAATTTTGAGTGACATTCGGAATGTCGCGCTTACTTACAACTGATCACGTGGTTTGTAATAACTTTCATGTATGTTTTCAAATGCCTTCAGGCACCAGACGAAACCGACGTAGACTTGAACACCACCCTGTGTGTCTTCTGGGATTTTGACCTTGAGGATGGAGTCGGTGATTGGTCCACGGTTGGATGCACGCTTTCAGGGTTGTCCAGTGATGTAGTATCATGTGACTGCGACCACGCCACCAACTTTGCAATCCTCGTGGTGTGTGTTTGAGAACAAAGTTGAAGTGCAGACCGTACATCTGCATTCAACCTTACTGTCTCACTTACTGCATGAGCGTTTCAGAACAATGATTAAAGGATTATTTGATTGAATTTTGTCTCAAGTGAACCTATTGACAAAGCAGTATAAGTACAAATAAGTTATAAGCGATGCAGGATGTTTCATTCGAGCTTTTGTTTTGGTAACACAGGCATCGTTGTAATTATAAGATTTAAAAGCTGCGCACATAAATGTACCCATTTTGGCTAATTAATTCCGTTGCTCAAATGATTTTCAGTTTGCACTGTAAGTTTACGAATTGAAACAATGATGAATGTTGAAGGTTTTCAGAGGTTGGTTTATGCCAAAACTCTCCTCTGATTCAGTTGATTGACTTTGATAGCTTGGTGTTGTGTTTCTTTTTCAGGATGTCAAAGGTCAGGAGATTATGAATAGAGCTCTTGACATCATCAGCCAGGTCGGTGGTGCCTTGTCGATCGTAGCTCTGGTTGTCACATTGATTATATATCTGTCTATCAGGTAAGACAAGTCACGTGCAGGAACCACGCCCACAATTAGCAATTTCGTTTCATGAACACAATAAACCATTTTAGAGTAATCCCGAGGCATTGAAACTATTTTGACATAACTTTATATCTTGGAAGATATGTCTTTCGGGTAGGATTATATAATATAATGTAACTTTCGCGTATCAGCTCTGATTAGAGGGAAAACGGTATTTCAAAAATTCTGATCTCATCACACCTTTCAAAAAGTAGACTCCTAAACACACTCCTTTTCAACATGCTCAGTTTTAAAGTCATAGTCCAATTCCTTGTCTCTCAGAAAATTACGAACTGGCAAATCTCGACAGATCTTCATTCACTTCTGTTTCTCCTTACTGATGTTGTACGTTGTGTTCCTTGCCGGCGTCGATAATGCAAAGGTAAGCTGATTGGAGAAAATTCCAAGTAAAAAAAATCAACTGAATGTTATAAATCTCAGACCAGATTCATCGATTTGGCCTGTGAATGGATGAATCCTTGGTGATTGACTTCAAAAGGTCTTTTTTAGACTGTTAATTTTAATTCTGAAGTGATTGAATCTTTGATATTGACACAAAGGGTGGTGGTTGTGTGTTTGTTGCTGCTTTCCTCCACTACTTAACTTTGTCAACCATGATGTGGATGGCTGTTGAAGCCAGGAATATGTACGTCAGCACCGTGAAGGTGTTTCCCGAAGATACACCTCGCTACATGATCAAAGCCTGCCTGATTGCATGGGGTGAGTTAATGGCTTGCAAATGTTTTTCTTACTCGTGAAATTTTGCTTACGTTTTCTGTGTTCCACTCGCCTCGTTCAAAATTTCACACCGAATTATCAGTTAAATTGAAGGAAATTGCTTCGTCGGCCGATGTTATTAGTTTTATTCTGCTCAAACATGTTACCAAGCTGTTAAGCATGCGAAGTCAAACTTCTTGAGGTACGGCAGATTTTGGAAATATCTAATAAAATGTGCTGGTAATTCTTTCACTTGATTTCAGGATCACCGTTGCTTGTTCTGACGGTGACCTTGGCTGCAGCGGTTGACCACTACAAGAATGAACTCTAGTAAGTGTGGTTATTTTAAGAAAATACTCTTGCATTAAAATGGAGCCACGGTAATGCTTGGTACAAACGTTTCCACGTTTAGTTCAAAAGGTTGAAAGATTAACTATATCAGGATACTCAAGCACTTTCCAATCTCTAGTTAAAGCTAAACAGTAAAAATTCAGACTATGCATTTGCAATTCTTCTGTTTGCACAAAAATGTCCATGAAGATTGTAATGAAGATATGGAAACAATTGTTTTGACCTTTCAACCAGCCCAACCAGGGCACATTACGGCTGTTCAAATTTCTACTGTTAATAAGGTCGATGAAAGTCTTTAACTTCTTGTTATTCTTGCCTCACCAGCTGCTTCCTGAAACCTGATCTTGTTTTGTACATCGCTCTCCTGGCTCCCATCGCACTTATCCTTCTCCACAACTTCATCACCTTTATCCTGGTCATGCGCAGTCTCCTGAAAGTCAGAGAAGTTTCTCGCTCGCAACAGATCTCTAAACGCCTCCAGAATGCCGTGGGTATCTCAGTCCTCATGGGCTTGACTTGGGTTTTTGGGTTCCTAGCGATTGATAAAGCAACATTTGCCTTCCAACTCATCTTCTGCCTGACCAACTCCTTGCAAGTAAGTACATGAAGAGGTTTTGTCATTTTCAATGGATGTTTAGACAAATATGCTAAGTGATTGCAAAGTATCTGGTAAAGGGGCTTTTTAAATCTTTGTACATGATGGATCGAGGTTTACATCGAAAAATGATGCATGAAACAAGCAACTGTGTTAAAGGTTTCATTGTCCAGAAACGGGAGGAAAAACAGACGTGTAAGTGGTTACAAGAGGATATCCCTTTCTGTCTTCATATTGCAGGGCGTGGTCGTGTGCATCATGTTTTGCATCCGACGTGAAGAGGTTCGTACCGCCATAGCACCGTACCTAGGGCGTTTTCTTTGCTGTAAGATGCCGAGCCGTCCGGGTGTTAAGCAATCTTACAATCTGCCAGAGGTATCTCAGTCTGTCACTTCACCGTCAAGTATCCACACAGCTGAATTGGACATGTCTGTGTCTGGGATGTAGGACATCAGATATTGTCCTAAGAACTACTTGGTGTGTATGTATACATGAGTGATATGGCGTAAAGATATTAGACGAGTGGCAAATAAAATTCGTAGAATGAAAGAGACGTATGAAATCCACAAAACTTGTTACACATTCATGCTTTTAATGTTTCAAATTAAATAATTGGTGAAGACACGGATAATGATATCCGAAATGGGATTTAATCCTAAATAATTCCGAAGTAAACTTGTCAATTAGCATGTAAGGTATAGTGGAGTTTAATAAATAATAGCAATAGTGGGTTGATTAGAATTTATACTACACAGAAACTGAATTCATTGGGATGTTATTGTCAATTTGTTAGTCGTAAATTACTTATTGGGTGTGATTTGTGTTCATATCATGTAGCAACTTACGTTTTTGTACGACACGTAGTCAAATTAGTTGCAATCCACTTGTTTTTATCCATGGATAAAATTTGGTTCAATTTTGTACAGAGATGTAAAAATATATTTTGCTGTATTTTTACTGAGATCTCGTCAAATTGAGCAATTTCAAACAACGTGTCTATTTTGTTTATAATCTGTGGCTTTGTTTCCAACTTGTGCAACTTTTCAACTTGTGAATTTAATTAATATGAATAAATATGAAAATTAACTGTTTAGCTGACGTTAGTCGTAGACTTCATGAAAGGGGCGGTCACAATCATTGCTCGTATAAAACAACAGACATGGCAAAAAATATAACCAAGAAATATAACATCAGTAAATTCTTTACTACTCAGACGTAAGTTGATATTGATTTTGATCAAAAGGTTATACTCCGGTTGCTCCAATGTAGCAGTTATTTTATACATTGTTCTTTGGTATGCGGTTGTTTACATATTTCATTGCCTTTGAGAGAGATTATGCGAGCATCGCGAAACGTCACGCCCTCCACATTTTGAGATTTGTATTTTAGGTCATTGTGGTCAGCAAGCAGTTTGCAGGAGTTTTGTATTACATGTTTCTATTGTGACATGGCGTCCTGTCTGGTGAATGCTTCTTGGATTTTAACTTGAGACCAGGATTAAGTTCATAATGAGTTTTGTCTCAAACGTTAAAGTCGTATGAAGATGTTTAATAGCTTTGTAGCAATCAGATGGTAGTGTACTCGGTGTTTTTTTCGTGTACTCGATATGAAATTCAGTGTTGAAATAAAATGTTAATGCAAACATCAACTGGTCTTGTTATGATGCTAGATTGATCCAAATGGTATGAATTAGCACTTCGTACGTATTGTATAGTTCTGCTAGTTTAAATGTAGAGAAACGCTTTTGGGCGTCCATGGAAATATGTAATTTGAAACCAGCAAATCAGTTTCTCCTTTGATCAGAAAATATCTTTCAGATTCTTGGCTCAAAGCTGTATGGTTTTATTTCATCTACATGTTCCATGAAGTATCATTCACATAACAAACAATGCATACATTTTGAACAGAAAAACTCTAGGGAATTTGAACGGCATTATAAAATCAACAAAATTACCTCATTTCTATTGCGTTTGATTCCGTTGAAATAATTACAACTTTTACATGATCTTACATCTGTCAGCTAATATTGCTCGTCTCGAGAAATAATACCAAGATTTCTGCACACACAAAATGAAATACAATTGAATTATCTACTTATACAAACTGAATCTTGAGAAAAAATGTAAATATAGGTGATCAAAACAGATTAGAACATTGCCTAATTTGTATTATTACTGAAGCACAAAATTTCAGACAAAAATCCTCAAAATCAATATTCCAATCAGCATTACTCTGTGTATCATGCAATAACAATATATCTCAAAGTACAAAAATAATCGACATCTTTACCACAAACGACAATAGTTTTCCGCAAACAGATGCTCTGAACTAGATAAGAACTTCTGTTGGTCAGAAAATAAACTTGACACAAAAGGATCTACAGAAAAATAAATTTAACTTCACTCCACAGCATAGCAAAGATAAATGATTGCCTTGATAAACGGTTTTGACTGACAATAATTAAGGGCTATAGTACCCCTTTATCGTCTGTCTCTACCAGGTTCATGTATATTGCAAACTTTTAAAAACAGACAAGATGACTCGAACTTTAACCTTTCAAAAAGAAACTTAGTAGTAAAATGACAGTAAATTTTTGAAAGACTTCACTCGCATGAAGCAGCATCCTGGGTTATCTAACTTCTTTCCCTGCTACAGGTATGGCCAACAGTGTGCCTTGGATTCCATTCGTGCATTGAAGACCTACCGAGGCAAAGAACCAGTCTGCCTACTTCATCCGTTGGACGGAAAGAAGACTCTACACCACATACACTAAGAAACCGAGGATGCCTTGGGTCATTCCATGAGGTTGGGGTACAAGTTATGACGGTGTTCTTGTTACATGGGTAACTTTTACCGTCTGCCATGACCTTAAAGTACGTCATTTACTCTGTAAAAATAACTCACACCTCTGTATTCAGCCTTGCAAGATATATAACAATGTAAATTTGGAATCCACATGCAGGGAAATAACTTTCCACATTTGTGGAACCCATGTAACAATTGACACCGTCACAAATTGTTCCCCAACCTCATGGAATGACCAATTTCACAGAACAGTCTGTAAATTGAATACATGCTGATGGTTGGATTTCGAGTGAACCAACCACCTGATGAGGACACTCTTAGCAGGTTAAAAATTACGATGTGGAATTCCCTCTGGTGATATTACAAACCATGCATCCAGTTCAAATCCAAATCCATAAACTTATTTGTATTTTGTTCATATTGTTGCATTTTAAAAAATTCAATTCTAACACAAAAGCAAGTTTAAACGTCTTTTTAAATTTTTAATAACGCACTTTTGAAGAATAATAGGTACATTTTCAGTTCAAACAAGGACAGTGCTAAATTCGGTACAAAGTTTGAAACAATAAAACTCTGGGTAAGCTTTCATTTGCAAAAACAATCATCTGACTTTTGTCATTAAAAGGAGTCCCTGAACTCATCTGTACATTTGTGGTCCTTCATTTTAAACTTACAAATTGCATGTAAAAATAGACTTCTTTTATTTCTTCAGTCACTGAAAAATACTGAAATTAAAGAATCTGACTGTAAAAACATTATAAAATATAAAAGAAATATAAAACAGCTGTGAATGGAATCTTAACTCTTA
This sequence comes from Acanthaster planci, assembly GCF_054643075.1. Classification (NCBI taxonomy): domain Eukaryota; kingdom Metazoa; phylum Echinodermata; class Asteroidea; order Valvatida; family Acanthasteridae; genus Acanthaster; species Acanthaster planci. Next base: position 10,937,689 of record NC_141797.1, on the reverse strand, counting down.
CAAAAGAGAGGGTTTTACCCTTTGTAGAAATAATAAATACAAGCAATGCACTAATAGACATATTTTGTAGACATATGTTACCAATAGGTAGGTCTAAAACCACCAAGCTCATATTTCAAAGTCTTCTAAAGAAATTCCTGTTAGTAATTAAGTTTAAACTTACAGCTGCTAAAAGATTTTAGTTTGGTTCCTGGAGTGGACGACTCAAACAACGAACCATCTACACCTGTTCATTCATCACCTGCTAGTTAATATAATTCAATATCTAACCAGTGACTGCATAGTTTTAAATGATACATAACAAAAAACCAACTTGATATCTGAAAGTAGTAAGTTCAAAAATTGAGATATTTTGAATTTTTGAATTCAACAGGAGAGCTTTCCAGTGGTATGGACAGGAAACGCTTAGGGTAGAAGTATAAGGTGACAATGTGACATTATTCTGGCAGCTTTGCGTCTTTGTTCCTGACACTATTTCAAAATTTCTGACTGGGCACCAATAATGCTATCATCGAATTGCTGAGAAAATGACTTTTTAAATACCTGCTCCTGCAAAAAAAATAGAATTAAATGGACGGTTTTCTCTCAAAAATGCCAAAATTGACCTCCACATCAATAGTTGACTTTTAATCTTCAAATGAGGAATGAGTGGAATATGACTTCAAGCTCATTTAGTCATGCCAGGCCACAAATGGCTTGTACGACTCCCAATTAGTCATGCAAGGCCACAAATGGCTTGTATGACTCCCAATTAGTCATGACAGGTCACAAATGGCTTGTACGACTCCCAATTAGTCATGCCAGGCCACAAATGGCTTGTATGACTCCCAATTAGTCATGCCAGGTCACAAATGGCTTGTACGACTCCCAATGATTTTGTTTCAATCACACTAGTACAGTGAACACCTTCAACCATTTTCCACTCTACAGTTCAGTGTGGTTTTCTTCATAGTGATATTCCAGGCTTCTTCGTCGCCTTCGTCGATTCTCAGGGTATGTGACCTGAAAACGACCCTGATCAACTAGGCTTGGTGTGAAGACAGGATTGCCCATGATCAGACCATGATGAGAATACAGGCCTTGGTCCAGTAGCATACTGGATCCTGGAAATTGGAATTAGAGAATAAGTCATAACATTCACAGCACATTAACATTCAAAACAATATTCTGATGCACTTTGACAATCAAAACATCTGAATCATGAAAAAAAGGAAAGAATAAAATTGAAACAATTTCACTTTTCATAAAAACATCTTCTATTTTTGAAAAACTCTGACCTTCTTCTATCACTGTGTGCAAATTAAAACAAACCCTGTGTGTGCTAAAACAGAAAGGCCAAAGACTTCTGGTAGTACACCTTTAGAAGATGGGCTAGACTAAGTCTAACAATAACAATGCACTGGTCCCTCTCTGCTCCCGACTTCAAGCTAGACCAAGAGAGGCCGCTATTTCCTTAGCTTGGGAGGCTCCTTTGGTACTAAATACAGGCATCGCTGGTTCACGAACGACTAGGAAATGCAAGCATTGCAGTAGCATGGCTACCAACAAAATGAATACTTCTGACCAACAATGCTCTTTTAAGCCGATGAGGGGGTGCTTCTGCTCAAGGCTATTTATCATTGCGAGATCACTTCATACCTGAATATTTCCTGAGAGAAACAGCAACCACAGAAATCTCCCGTTTGGGGGGGGGGGTTACTGATCAAAGGAGTTAGGGACATAAAGCGCTTATGCCTGGACACCATACCTTGTTCCTCATTGTCCATATTATAGTGTGCATCGAGTAAGTCTTTATGTTTCTGTCGTTCCAGGCTAGCCAGCTGCATATGTTCTACAATCTCTGCATCAGACAAACTAACACCCCAGACACGCACCTGTTACAGAAAAGATCAATTCCACCAAAATCTTATAACAAGATGTAATACGTAACAAATCAAAGCACAAAACACCTGCAGAATACACGGTTTTCTAATTATAAGTCATCATTTGTATCAATTAAGTCTAACATCCACAGGCATGGTTCGACGAGCAACAAAGTGTCAACCACTGGTCGATTTTCACTGGTAACCTATGTACAAAATAAACACCGGGCATCAGGGAAAATCAACCAGTGGTGACAAACTATCCCTGATCCAACTTGCCCTATGTAGGTATGCTTTGTTATAACTAGCCCTCTTTACAATGTAAAGTACCTCAACTTACCTCATCCATGATACCAGAGAAGGAACTGTTCTCGTTTCTACCAATATACAGCTGAGTATTATTAGCCTGTTGTGGCAAAAGGGATTAATAGGACTTCATTGACTACATGTTGCATTCTTGATATAACAGTGGATATTACCGTGCACATATCCATCACAACTGATGCTCAAGGCACTGTTTTATCATTATCCCTGCACATTGGGCTCACCACAACTGAACATTCCTCAAACCATCTCAGCTCCCTGAGGAGCATACTAGCTGATGCTGCCCTAACAGGCACATATGGCTAGCATTACCGAATCTACCATCACAGATATAAGACTGAAATTACACAGTGGTCATGGAACTGAACATTGCACAAGTCTTCTCTTAGACAAAAAAGGCAAATATTTCCAGCTCTGCACACAGCAACTAAACACAGCTATTGACAGGTTAATTTAAAATAAAGGTTTGTGTTGGCACCATACAAGGTGTCTCTTTTTTGAGTATGTGGGTTTCTGAAAAGAACCGGAGGGCAGCAACGTTTCAGGTAGTATGATCTGTCCATCATCAGGAGACTGCAGAGGTACCAATGATAAAGCAGCTAACATTGTGTCTGGAGGCGGTGAAGTGTGGAGAGGATACTAGCTCAGGATCCAACCAAAGGCACTCAAGCACAACATGAAATGCTAGCAGGCAAATGACAGCTATTGATACTTACCCAGCTGGGAGTTTCAACACCTGTTGCTGTAGCCTCAGATGATCCATTGATAAACACACTTAATTCTCTATCTGTAATCAGCAATTCACATAAAACTGGTCAGCTGTGTTGAAGTCGAGTCCTTTACAGGTACTTTACATTACTTTTCACTGGTACTCAATCTTCAGTAAGAGTAAGTAAAAAACAACACAGGTATGACTGATTCCATTTGACCAGCTACTGGGCTTCTTGAAATGATGGAGTACTTGTAATCTACTACCAAGTACTTATGAAACAAAGATAAGTACTTGCTTACAGCTACTTGTCGAGCACTTATCTACCTCACTAGTGGTCAGATGTTGAACAGTTTTACAGTATATGTGAAATTATCCTGCCGGACTTACACTGTCTTAGATTGTTTCCATTAAAACATTAGCAGTGAACTGAAATGTTGTCAAAAGAATGGTAATTTTAAAGCGCTTTGACAATGTTGATAAAAATTTTTTTTAAGCTATAGAAGCACTGCAGTTAAATTGAATTGCTCACAAACTGGATCAGAAGCTGAACTCTCAACAAAATGGCAATATCAAAGGAAGTCCTTCAGTACATACTCTGGGCATCAAATCTCATTGCAAGGTGTTTCCAAGTAGAATCAGGTAAGGTAGTAGTCCCAGTCACCACTTGGTTCCCAACTTGACCCTTGACATTCCTACATGAAATGGTCAGATAATACCGCTGATTATAAAAGTCCATATATGTAGTACCTTTGACTACTAGATCCCCACATTGGCCCGAGATATCCTACAAATAAAGCCAGTCAATATAAAAGTCCATAGTTGCAGTCACAGCAACTACATGTACTTGGTCCCCAACTGAGCAGGCAAATAATACCGGTCAACATACAGGTTCATAATTCTATTTGCAATTCAGTGTATGCCTCATCAGCCCACAACCAGACTCTTCAGGAACTCTCATGAAAACAAAATTAGATACAGGTCCATGTAATCGCTACATATCTCTATGAAATCCCCAACCAGTTATTGACCAAAACCGAAATGTAATTCCATTAAAAATTCCACTATAAACAATCTGTCAACAACTGTGTTGCATTTTCTCGTGCCCGTAATGGCAAAATGGTGGACAATTAATTCATTGCCATTTAATCAATACCAATCAAGTATCATTTCTATTCTATTTGTCACAATTAGGTGACTTACCTATTCTCAACGAACATACAGAGTCTCCCATCTAAGGTACAGAGGACAGGTACGTTGGTAGAGGGGTAGCTAGATGGCAAATGCACCCATACTTCGAGGGTGAAACTAGAAGTAATCTGCAAGGTGTCTAAGCTAGGTAGGAGGACATAATCATCAGTGCCATCAAACTCCAGAGCTTCATTGATCCTGAATCAAAAGAAAAAAACAGTCGTTACTGCAATATGAAGCAAGGTGTTTTGAGTGTTCAATTTGATTAGCCAAGTCTCAAATTCACCCTCACGCCATTTATACAGCTGTTACAAAGACATTCCTTTGTTTTTATTCACCTGTTGTTGATGAAGTACCTGTGAAAAACTTTCAATAACCAGTGAAATCTAACTGAAGCATTAAAACCAAACAACCTATAAAAGGAACTGACCGGCATATTAACTTGAAAGATGAACAAAGAAATTATCTGGAGTGAGATTTGAACCTGCGGCCTCCCGAATACCGCACCGGTGCTTTACCAACTGAGCCATCCAGCCGTGTGTTGGTGGCTCTGCCTGTTTGTCAACATCTTTGTAATAATGCAACGGTAACTGATTCCATAGAACTACAAACAATGAATGGCAAGCAGGTCCATTATCAATCTATGATATCCACCTACCAATCTATGACATCCACTTACCAATCTATTATATCCACCTGTCACTGATGCAAGCAGGTCCATAATCAATCTATGATATCCACTTATCAGTCTATTATATCCACCAAGATAGCTTACCTCTCTGCACACTTGTAACTCAGTCTTGTCCATATGACATCCTTTTGATCATAGACAAAAACTCCAAGCCGACCACCAAGGTAAGAAGAGTCATAGATGTCTCCGGAGTCAGTCAAGGTCAACTCTCCTACCTTGATAATAACTCTATGAAAAATAACAGTAATGTTTGATTTGATAACGATGACTTCCCTCTTTCTGACAAAAAATCTTTCAAAGACAAATATCTTGTCCAAGACTTCTCTATCCCAAGATTAAAACCTTCAATGAACGCCAACAGGGCAACAAGCACCCCCTCATCAGTTGAAAAGAGCTGTATTGGTCGGGAGAGTTCAATTTGTTGGTAGCAACATGGCCGTGATACCTGCATTTCCTAGTCATTTGTTAACAAGCAAAGTTCAGTTTCCACCAAAGGAGCTGTCGGTGCTAAGAAAACAGCACCCTCTCTCAGTCCAGGTTGCGGCCCATTAATAAATATTAAAACAGTTCTTAATCATTTCAATTTTCTTCTCTAAGAGGGCCATAAACTCTTTGGAAGGCATACCTGATTAACCCAATATCTGGCCTGTGGGTCAGAAACCATCTGTATGAAGTCTGGTGCTGCCACCCCTGCAAAAGTGGATCGTGCCACAGTAGCTCAACCTCATTGGCTGTGGTGTAGGAATGGTATAGAGCATCTGCCAGTGATTGGCTAGGCCCAGTGGCAGAGTTCACTTTCTACAGCAAATAAGGGAGATTTGTATGTCGTCAACAGCCTGTTATGGATGTAACTAAGAAATTTGAAATGAATCAAAAGTGATCAAGATCTCTCATATTTTTGCTAACGTGTAAGGCCTACCTTAATCTGTAGTCCCCTAATTCCGCCCTTGTTTCTGGGGTTGTTCATGTTCTCATGTCGCCACATCACAACATAGAATTTCCGGTTGCTTTGGTAACCGAAGACAAAGCCGATGTAATTATTCCCCTCGTTGGTGTTGACAAACATGGTACCAGAGTAATCAACGGATGCCATGGAAACCTGGCTGACTAACATGGATGGCATAATGGTGTTGCTTATGTCACGAATCTCCTTTCCCTACCGACAAAAAATCTAAATAATCAATCCTGTCGTTTGTTGCATCAAACATCGTTTCACTATCAATTAATCATCAATAAGCTTCGGTTCAGCAACAAGACTGTAGATAAACCAAACTCTAGGCCTACTCCTACAGAGGTTTTGCATGGTAGCCATCTTGCAGGGGCAGTTCTTTTGTTCCATGGGGAAACCTCCTTTGTGCATACCCTGTGGAACAAGAGCACTGGCCTGCAAGATGGCAGCCATGCAAACCCTCTATACTTGTATTACTGGCTGTGTCACTCCTTCTCAGATGAGTATACTCTTTGAGCATATGAACCCCAGGATTGTGACTCATGGGTAAGCAAGAGCATTTTCTCAATCAGGCCAGGAGTACACCCGTGCATTACGTGGTTATTTCAAGATGACAGAAAACTAAATATTGACTGATGGGGAGGTGTACGTGATCTGCATAATGGCGCCTTTCAATATGTTTATTTTCTGGGCGCATTGTGTACAGAATGCATTCATGTGTTTCACTTCTATGGACACACACGTGCGTTGTGTTCGACTGTCAAAATCTCCCTGGGTGTGATTTTGATAGATGCGCAACGCTTGGCACGTGCACATGGAAAGGTGCCTTAATGCGCACAAAACATCTGGATATGTTCTTATCAAGAGAAATGCAGCCAAACACAGTTATTACAAAGTATAAGCTTACATTGTCAGTGACAACCCAGATTGGACTGGTAGCGTTGACTAAACCAGGATACAATTCTACTGAGATGTAATCCGTGGCAAAATCAGTGGCTTGGTACTTGTTGCTATTAGGGCAGATGTCTTCGCTGTTAACAATGCCATCACTGTCATAGTCAGTCTCACAGACATCTCCCAAGTTATTGCCTGGAAAAAACAAGTGCATAAATGTTAGAGACAGTGGCACAGCTAGGGACGAGGGGGGACTACCCCTCTGTGGGAATGATGTCTCCTCTTAGGACAGATGCCATTGCTGTTAACTATGCCATCACTGATGTAGTTGGTCTCACAGACATCTCCCAAGTTATTGCCTGGAAAAGACAAGTGCATACATGCTAGAGACTGTGGCATAGGTAAGGGGGAGGGTACTACCCCCTGTGGGACCTCTTGCCCCGTCCTCCAACTGGCTCTATCACCTGTTAGAAATATGACTAATAAATCTTGAATTGTCATAATCGAAAGGATTTTAAAAACTTACCATTTGTGTCTTCCTGTCCACTGTTGGAAACATAAGGACAGTTGTCACTTTCATCTGAGATGCCATCGCCATCTTTGTCACTGTCACACAGATCACCTGAAAGAAGTTACAATTAAACAAAATTATCCATAATATTCATGTTTACCAGTTAATCTATGAACCGAACACTAAACTTTGATCAACCATCACTGGAAACAAACATGGGTCAAAACTTGAAAATCAGTTAACCTTACTCCAACATTCCAGTCAAAACAGGTTAAACATGCAAGACAAATTAACATACAAGGCACAGATGCATAGGGGAAAGTGAAGTCATGATGTAAGGACTTACCATCACCGTCAGCATCGGTGTCCGTCTGATCGGCATTGGGAATATTGATGCAGTTATCGTCTAAATCTAGAATACCATCCCCATCTCTATAAAATTGCATCAAACCATTATCAGAAAATAGTATTTACCACCTGGATCGGATTACCGTACCCATGACAGACAGAGACAACTTGTTCTACAATTATATGAGATAAAATACAAACAACTGGAACCTGACATTGAAATAAAAGAAGAATAGGCGATTTTTTGAAGGGAATGAATATGTGCTTGGTCGGCGACCAGCTCATGAGAATGAACCAAATTAATGCCAGAGCCACAGAGAAGAGCATTATCAGCATTCAATCTCCTTAGCTGGTCCTTAAACTAACCTTTAAGATTGGCCAAGCACAAATTATTCCCATTCATAAATACTTGTGGGTTCGAATCCCACCCGAGTACATTTGTGATTTATTCCCATTCATAAATACTTGTGGGTTCAAATCCCACCCGAGTACATTTGTGATTTTTTCACAAGCCTTCGGGGGCAAAACACTGAGTATACAGTGTTACAATATACGTCGGGCACGGCAAAAAAAATCCAAAATTAGTTAACATTTCCTTGGTGCAAATTTGGCCTTGGAAATAATTGATTCTTCTTACATGTCTTTGTTGGCGCCACCAATGACATCACATGTATCACCGTATCCGTTCTGGTCTGAATCAGTCTGTGCAGTGTTGGCATTATCAGGACAGTTGTCACACGCGTCACCTACACCATCGCTATCCGTGTCATTTTGAGCCACGTTGGCAACGAATGGACAATTATCACTGCTATCATCAAGACCTAAAGGGAATACCAACATTCTTATGAAGCTGCATTATACGTACTCATGTGGGTCAAAAGCTTCTGTAACTCTGAACACCAAACCAAAAGATCTATAATAATCACTCCTCATCTCCAAGGGTCCAAAGAACTTGCAATTGTCTTAACATAACACATATTTAGTGCTTCCTTTCTACAAATGACTTCCGCTTAATTTCAATTTAAATTCACATAAAAAAAGGACTGACTGCCTTTCTGATTGCAAATGGAAAGCATCTGATAACGTTGCTGTACGTAGCTCGCGCTAAGTCTTGAAAATATGTCTTGAAGTATGTCAAAGTGTGTCAAAGAATAGTGTTCTGCTGGTCAAAATGTACCATCATTATCATCATCTGGGTCACATACATCGCCCAAGCCATCATTGTCATTATCAGACTGGTCAGAGTTACTATTGGAGGGGCAATTATCACAAGCATCACCGACACCGTCACCATCTGTGTCTCCTTGCAGGGTATTGGCAACATATTGACAGTTATCCACAGTATCAAAGACACTGTCATTGTCATCATCATTATCACAAATGTCACCAATGGAGTCGCTGTCTGTGTCCTCCTGTCCACTGTTGGGATGTTGGGGACAGTTATCCTGCAAAAAGAGGAACAGGTGAGTTCCGTTATTAGCTTCTCCCACAAATCAAAAAGATATCTTGGCCTTTCGCAAGCTGTAAGAAGCACAGCAGAGCAAAGATGAAGGACAGTGGGCTTTAGACACCTGTGTTCCATATGCTTGCATGATGAGGCTCCCTTGAATAAGCTGCAATCCATAATGAATGCTTCAAATGTATTGAGGTTGTGCATGGCAGCCATCTTTAAGGTCAGTGCGTTCATTCCAAAGGGATGGAAATGAGTAGAGCTTTGGTGCACATACCTCCGAACAAAACCTCTGACCTGTGAGATGATACCCATGCACAACCATGCTGTAGACTGCAGATATGGTAAATATCGCAAGATATTCCAAATTCCCATAATCCTAGAATTTACATTTTGCGACTAGTGAGTTCAGTTAGTAGTTCTTGAAAATCCAGAAGACATCTTGGCACAATTCCTACTGTCCATGGATATACATTTTGCTATTTTGGTTACATTACCCATTAAAAATTAAAACCACAAAAAAACTTATTCCTGAAATGACAATAACTTGGTTCTGAACAGAAATGGTTAAGATGTACAAACTCACTGCTTTGCAGGAGGTGTCGCTGCACAGAAGTGTTAATTCTGGTCGGCCGTCGAGATCTGTATCCACTCCACAATAGACACCATTACCTGCCCATCCACTGTCACACTGAAGAAAACAGTCATACTTTATTGTAAGTTTCACTTATTCTCCTGTCACGACAATTTCCATTGACACAAAAAACTAGAAAAAAACCTGACAAAACTGGAAAGATTTAAAAGTCTGTTTGCTACTTTCTGCTTCAGAAAACAAGTTCCTCAAAGCATGTGACCAGTAACCATGGACAAAAGAATGCAGTTAACATTGTCTGTTTCAATCAACCATTCTGAATCATCTCTTATGAGAAGGCATCCTCCACTGTTAATGCACAGAGCCAACTGCTGAGATATGGAGCACACCATCTCCCTTTAGAACAAATAGATACAAGTCAGAGAAGACCAATAGTGGTGGAAAACAATCAGAGAAGCTGTGGAATGGATCATGATCCACCTCCAACGAGGATAAAGGTCAAATTAAACCTCTTCCTAATCTCCCAGCACCACATCTCGTGAGAATTCAGGGGGAGAATCATGGACACGCCACCCAGCTCAGCTGAATGAAGGACAAGTGAAACAGTCTCCATGAAGTGGTACATAATATCCTTCTGAATCTTGTGTGTGCTAAAGATCTTTGGTTCACATGGTCCACATTAAGCTTGGCTCCTTACCTCACTCCCACAAATGCCCTAAATTGATCAAGCACAAACCATTTATCTTAATCACTCCCTTCACAAACATGACAACTGGATATCACAGAGCCCAAAGCTTCATTTCTATTTTAGTTACCATGACAACTCACCTCACAGACAAAAGTACCAGCACCTGTTGAGATGCACGTAGCATTCTCATGACAGTTATCTTGACCTAAAAGGCAGTAATCACCAGGGCTGCAACCAATCTTACCGTTGCCTAGGTAACCAGGTGGGCAAAACCCACAACTATAGCTTCCCTGCGATTGAAAAAAAATAACAAGAAATCCAAATGATTAAGAAAAGCAGATAAGAAAACAGCGGTCCTTCAAAGACTGATTACAGGTCAAGAACTGTTCATTCATTACCTAGCTACACGACTTTTACCCAGGCTACTGCTATAAAAGGTTCTTCTTCTTCTAAATCTTATTTTTATAAAAGTCTTTTCCAATTTATTCAGGAGTTTTAGGATGACGAACACTTAAGCATTTGCAACAAAATCATGGCCGGAAATGTTTTCCCTGGAAAAATATTTTGACTTAAAAGAAGATCTTTTCAAATGTTGATGTCACAACACTGATTTTGAGAGCTCAGAATATTTGCTTTCGGAATTTTTGCATTTTTCACCAAATAAGTCCATGTTTATTCTTACCGCTGTGTTTTCACAACCAGCGCTGGCATCACATCCTCCATTATCAATGGCACACTCATCAATATCTTCACAAACCTGACATCAAAACAAGCAGGTTCAGCATAAAAAACTTCTCAGGGTTCAATGTAGGTTTAATAAGCTTTAATTAATTTAATTAATTAGCTGTAATATTTATACCTCATCACACCAGATTAAGAGACAAGTACCTGTCCAATTCAAATTTTTCAATCAGAAAGGGTAATAGGCATAAACTAGCCCTCTCAGGGGTTAATTATCTAATTTGAAAATGATTACACACAAACCTAGGGAGTTGGGAACAGGCAGAAAGGCTTGCGTTAGCACCATTCAAAGGAATGTATCTCTCTTACGAGTATGTGTGGTTCTGAAAAGAACTGGGAATATATTCAACATTTCCTAGTTCTTTTGAGAAACACACATACTCACAAGAGAGATATTTTCCTTCGCATGGTGCTACCGCAAGCCTTTCCACCTGTTGCTGTCTTTCACCATGAATAGCCTGAAATTCCACCTAGGGAGTTAGGGTTAAGGTTAAAGCCTCTAACCTGTGGATTAGCCTGAGCATGCTCCACGCCGATACCATGTGGTGTATTACCCACATAGCCTGGTGGGCATGCACCGCACTCGTAGCCTGGAGACAAGTTGGTACAGCTGTCAAAGCAAGGATTTGCCACAAAACACTGCAATAAAAGAGACAGAACAAAATCCATGTTCTGTCATGCACCGTTTCCAGCCAGCAGTTAATTGTATGTCATCCTTTATACAATCACTTTGGCAGGTGGACACTGACCTTTGATTATGTACAGCCACCTTGATCTTTGACGACTTACCTCATTGATGTCAGCACGCCCATCTCCTGCCTGAGCGTAGCCAGCAAGACATTATGTACAACCACCTTGATCTTTGATGTCTTACCTCATTGATGTCAGCACACCCATCTCCTGCCTGAGCGTAGCCAGCTGGACAATCGCCACAGATGTAGCTCCCTCCTCCCTCATTGATGCAAGAAACTCCTTCCCCACAAGGATTTGTCTCTGACATACAAGGACATTGTGCCACATTGGAGCATGACTTGCAAAGCGTCCCATCTCCAGCAGACCATGCGGTGATATGACAAGGTGCACAAGAACTCTTGGCCTGTGTACTGGTGTATCCGGCTGGACAGTTCTCACACACTGACTGTCCGGTGAAGTTGTTGAAAGTGCCAGGCTGACATGGTATACAGAACTCTACGACATCAAATGGAAACATGTGACAGATATACCACAGTTGTATTTATTCAGGCAAGAAAACCGCATCATAATCTTTGAGTAATCCAGGCTCCTCAGAATATCTTTCATGTTGTTCCATAGTTGCATGGTGATGATAGCCTAAAAAGAGAGAGCTTACCGTAACACCATGTGGACAGATCTATTTGGGGAGAGGTATGGTTCTTACAAGAACAGTGAGTGGATCCCCTCCTGAGGACGACCAGGGCCCAGTGGCATAGCTAGAATTTTACTGGTGGGGGCACAAAGAGGCACCAGCATCTTATGGGGGGGGCACCAGCTTTCAGTGGTGTGGTTTTTGGGCCAAGTTTTTGTTAGCCTTGTTCAATATCATTCCTCTGCCGTTTTTCAAGGGGGGGGGGTCACCAGGAATTGGTAGGAGAGGCAAGTGCTCCCCCAGGCCCCCCATGGCTACGCCACTGCACACTGGTCGAAACGTCGAGCACACACTCACCAGCTCTTATCAGAATCATACCCCTTCCACAAAAATATTTATCTACATGGTGTTACTGCACTCTCTTTTTACAAGGTGTAGTTTCTTTACCAATGACGTGAGAACTCCCCACCTGAAATGGCACCTTCCCTCTAATTATACTTTTAACAATTCAAAATGTGATAAAAACTTTTATCACACTATTACTTCATTTTGTAATCTGTCATGGTGCCCACACCTTTAACAGGTCTTTAAACTTTACATTCAGGCCATATTCATACCTGTAAAAAGACTGTAACCAAGCTTAAAGTTTGTCAGACCTCTACTGCCAAGAGTTTTACCTGAATCAGATCCTTTTGAGTAGAATCCCTGAGGACAGATGGATTGTATGCCACTGAAACATGCCGTGCCTGGATCACACAGAGTACATGTCCCTGGACAATACTACACAAAGATGAAAAGAAACAAGACTTTTTTTTCTTGTTTTCTGAATCTAAACATTTCAAACTTCTGGCTTAAAAGCAGGGTCTGGTTTATATACATCTTTTGATGACCATTGTTAGCTTTTGTATTTCCTAGACAGCCCCTGAACGACCTTTGTTTGTTATGTCTTAAAATTCAAAATAGAGAAATTTCAAGAAATTGAAATAAAAGAAATTTAGGCACAAGATTGTTGTTGATTTCACAGTCTGCATGGATTATGTAGCTATGTGTACTTACTGTTTCATTGCAGCGACCATGATGGTATTTGGGACATGGAGTAGCGTAACCATCTTCACACAGCTACAGGAACATAAATAAGAGGAATTTTGACAAACGGACATCAATGTTTTTTAATCCAAAGTAATCTTAAGCCAAACAAACTTCACCTAGTTAGTGGGGATGAAATCAATATTCAGTATTTTCCTATTGACGACTGTCATGATCAAATGAATGTTTCATTTTATAGTTTCAAACGTCAGATTGATGCACCAAAAACCCACACAAAACTCAACCTTTAACCTTTTCAACAATTCCCATATATTCACTTCAATACTTCAATAATTTACAGTGGTTTTGTTACACTATCAATTCAGCAACACATTTGTATATTTATAATCGATATGTAATCACCATACAACTGACAACCACTCTGAGCAGAAGCACCCCCTCATTGGTTGAAAGAGCCATATTTGTTGGGAGTGTTCAATTTGTTGGTTGTGATGTGACTGCAATATTCGTGTTTCACAGTTGTTTGTGAACCAGCGATACGTAGTTACTACCAAAGGAGCCTCTCAGTCCCTGAGAAAATTGTGCCCTCTCTTGGTCAAGGTCGGGAATTATAGTCTTGTGGAGACTGCAGACTCAACCCTAGCTTGTGGGCCTTGTTTGTTCGAGACTTGAATTCCATATACCTACCCAACCTATGGGGCAAGACACACATTGAAAGGCATGACCAAAGGAGTGTTCTGACGGTGACCGGTCACATGAGTCGGACAGAGGGTCACAACGGCCACAAGGACGCTGTAATCCATCCCCTATGCAGTAGTTGGTGGTCAGACAACGCTCACATTGGGTTAAGTCTATGAAGACATGCAATGGAATAAGTGGGTCAGGCATGCATGGGATTATAGTGGATTGACTTAGGGGCAGAGCTGTGGGAAAACAACTAGAGATGTATCCCATTTACTTTCTGTTTTTACGACCACAATGCAGGTTAACTTACAATAGACCGATCCATTAAGCCCCACTTCACTGTCTTCTGACTAATCTCATTTAAGACGTGCAGGAAGTCCAACATACGTGCACAGGTGTATGATGCGTGCCACTGGAACATGAAGAGTGGCACTGAAAACGAACACACAGTGGCAAGCGTCCATGTGCCCAGTGAGTGGGGCTTACTGAATCGATCTATTGGACTTAGGCATTAATGGTGAAACAGTGTCCCAACTGGGTTAAGCCTATGGAGATATGTAGGAGTTAGGTGGCTTGGTAGTCAGGAGAATTGCTTGGGGCAGAGTTCCAAACACTGAAGGAGTGTGTCGCCTTCTCTTGCTGTCTTGTAAGAAATGCCATGCACAGATTAGCTTAAATTAACCCTAACGGTCCTCAGTCCTCCAACAGGTGAAGGATTGAGGACTCTTAGGGTTAAATACGATTCAATTTGTTAATGGTGGCGTTAGGTTCCTTTCAGGGCAATGGAAATGTTAATAATTCATACGAAGAATGTTCTATAGTACCTGGGTAATGCTACGTTCTTCTGTGCTGTTCTTTTGCCACTTAATTACAACTGCATTCAGAGAAGTTTTTAACACCTGTGACTGACATCTACACCTTAAAATAAAGTCATTTAGAGAATGATGTGGCCACAGCAGTACGTATCATGCACATGGCAAACAAAAGTGACTTACGTCGCAGCCGTCTTTCTGTTGTACAACCAACAATCTCTACCCTCAGACCAACCTGATTATGCCAGGATTGGGGTAGGATGCGGATATACCGGGCATAGACTTCATCAAAGTAAACCACGACAACGGTATCTTGGTCAGTGTTACCAGTGAAGAGCTAGACAGCAAACGAGATAATGTCACACAAGTTGTCTTACTTCAAGTGAGTCGTTACTGCAAACAGCTTGGTCATGGCAGTTTCCTCTATCCTACGCTAATCACGCTAGCATTGATGAACAACAGGTCCCATTAAAATTATTACCACAGTTATATATTCATCACTGCTATATTATCGTCACTGTTATATGGATCCAAATATATTGCACACTGCACCTCCATCATACACCATTGGTCATGCTAGTTCTAATGAGATAACCTGATCGACAGGTCCCAGTGATGTTATTGTCACTGCAATATTATCGCCACTGTCATACTGATCCAAATATATTGCTCACTGCACCTCCCTCAGTCATACACTATTGACCATGCTACATGTTGCTCTAATGAGGTAACCTGAACAACAGGTCCTAGTGATGTTACTGTCACTGCTATAATATCATCACTGTCATAATTTATCGTTATATGCTGCTGACTGGAATATACTTCCCACCATTAGCAGGACTATCAAATACCCGCTACCCTGCACTTCTATCACTGGAAGATTCTATACCGAAGATTGGATCATTTTGACTCCGTTGCACCCGATCTTTGCTATTTTCATCCAATATCCTGTGCCATATACTACTATCATTGAAGTATTCAACATAGCAGATCCTAAACCATATTTCTAATGCAATCTTACAAATCTTATAATGAATACTTTTCATACCTGATCACTGCCATCTTCATCCAATATCCGGTGCCATGTGTTACTATCATTAGAATACTCCACATAGTACGTCTTAATCCAGGCTTCTACGTCTCCAACACCTTGAGTTTTGACCCCAGAGAAGATGGTGATTGTCTCGGTGTCAATTTGTAACCACTGATTGGAGTCGGCAGTCTTTGCTATCCAACCTAACAAAAACAAACAAACAAATAACCCAACAAACAAACAAACACAGAGTAGAGTAACAAGTGTTTACAAGCAAACCTCCAAAAACCAATTAAATGTATTTGGCAAGATGGAGGAATATTTTGCAGAAGTTTTAACAAAAAACTGGACTAGGACAGTCCTGATTTAGATCAGAGGGAACATTTTTCAAACTCCTCCTGATGAGACCCTTGTTCTTTACAAAGAAAGTCAAACCTTACCTGATCCAATTTCACCATCTGCGCTGGCATTGGCATGCAGCCGTGCTCTGTTTGCTGTGTGTGCATAGTCGTTAAAAGATGACGCTGACATCATGCTGTCTTGAATGACACCTGTCTGTATGCCAAGGGCATCTCTACACGCTAAACAAAGAGAAAAGTCAATCAAATGAAATATCCGAGAGACAAAATACTTGGACTTGAATCTTTTCCAGGAAAACAGCAAGCAATCTCAGGCAAAGCAGTGATGTAGAGGTTATTTCAAGGGTTTTAACCTTACCTGAGCCAGGGTTGTTTGAGCCACCTCCTGGCTCAGATAGGGGTATTCTCTCCCCTTACAACTTGGCTGTCCAATGCCTGAACTTTTCAAACATGATTAAAATAAGCCGTATCCTCTTCAAGTGATCCCTGTTCACCCCTTCCCACGTTGTATCCTGTAACTGGGGCGTGATCCCTGGTCATATGGTGTTTCAGGTTTAACGACTTCTGGCTAGCTCCCCAAAACACAGATATTGACAAATGGGAACAGCCACCAACATAGGGCTGGATAGCTCAGTTGGTAGAGCACTGGTGCGGTATTCCGGAGGCCGCAGGTACAAATCCCACTCCAGTCAATTTCTTTGTTCATCTTTGTAATCTCATCAAAACGTAACAAGTTGTGAGATAATGAATAAAAATTGCACTAAAACTTTCTGATGATAACTGACTTACCATAAACATACACGTAGTACCTGGGAACCCTCAGGTACAGACCACCAGATGGAACATCAATGTAAACGTTGACATCTACAGGCTCATTGGTTGCATCATAAAGACAAGTGTTGCTTATCATCACGGTTATGTTGACAATTGTACCACGTACAGGTGTACCACCATCAACTGCAGTGACTGTCAACTGAAGTGTTGAGAATGTGTCATTGACAATCGGACTGCAAAAAAAGAAAAGAAAACAATGTCATGAAAACAAGGTTACTGGATCTGGATTTCGTAATTAACTGGTTGTAACATATGGCGACAAAACACCACAAATGAAGCGCATGTGCAGTGAGTACCAAAAGAACATGCCCTCTCATGTTCCACTTGGAGGGGATAACAGACAAAAACACTAAACATGAAGCAGAAATTGTTTTCTGCCAAAAATTACACAATGTATACATGTCAGTTGGTAATAAATTGACTCTATTGGTTATTTGCCCTGAGTTGAAGTACATCCCCAAGCAGCAAAAGAAAGACAGGTGGTTGTAAGTTTCATAGCGGGTTCTTGCACGCGTTCTGCGTGTACGCAGACCATACATTAAGGAATAAATTCGTTAGGCAAACTCAGCACGCTCCCCGTCAAACGCGCCATTGATTCCATTATAAATGCGCGCTTATGCAGTGAGTACTAAGAAAAACCAAGCCCTCTTTTGTTCCGCTCAGAGCAGATAGTCTCAGAAAGTAGAATTGGTGAGCAGAACTTTCTTCATAACAGCTTCATGGATGTGGGCATTAGAGTCTCTGTAACTCACATCTGAGTGATGTCTGAAGTATGGTAAGTGATCTGACTATTGACCCCACTGTCTGCGTCTGTTGCAATCACCTCAGTCAAAGGATCTTGCTGGAGTACAGGTAATGGGAAGAATGCTAGGCTGTTGTTGGAGACTACAGGGCAGTTATCGTTCACATCATTTAATGTTATCTGTACAGAGAGAGTAAAATCAACACAAGATCTTCTAATTGTGAACAGAGTTGAAGTTGAGACCTCTCAAGACTATCACAAGACCATCACAAGACCAACACAAGACCATCACAAGACCAACACAAGACCATTGCAAGACCATCTCAAGACCATCACAAGACCATCACAAGACCATTGCAAGACTATCACAAAACCATCACAAGACCAACACAAGACCATCACAAGACCATCACAAGACCAACACAAGACCATCGCAAGACTATCACAAGACCATCACAAGACCAACACAATACCATCACAAGACCAACACAAAACCCTTCAATGAGAAATCTCACCTTCACTGTGAGTGTGCCTTCATGTTGTGGGCTTGCATTAACATCAATTACGTTAATTTGAAGTAGGTACGACATTGCTACTTCGTAATCAAGTTCCGTTGCCAGAGTCAACAGAGCTCTGTCAGAATGAACATCAAAGGTCTGTGCTGCTTCTTCATTTGGTTCTGGCACTAAGCAACAAAGAAAAAGGTGTCAAAAACAGCAAAATCTTGGCAGAAACTAACTAGCAACGGATTGTTACGACCCTGGCTTGAAGAAATAAAGTTAGGTAACACAATGCTATGTCTTAGCATTGATGCATAACTGCAATAAGGCTTATGTAAAAAATTGCCCTCATGAAGGGGTATCTCTTTCAATTTTCACCAATGTGGGCCAACTTCATATCTAAGTAAATTAACCGGCTAAGCGAAAGTATGCCACAAGCTCAAACATCATTAGACAACCTGCTTACCAATTACTGCTTCAGAGTCACAGATGATGAAGTCTGTACCATTCACAGAATGAGTAGCAGGTGGTGGTGTTGTAGTTGGTGCTGCACCTGCTGATAGATTGTCTGCTGTGTTGTTTTTTAGGGTGAAGTGTCTTGCTTCATTGCCTGGAAAATACAAAAAGAGCCCACTGAAGAAAACTTCTCCAAATGATAAATCAGACTTCATCTAAACTCTGAGAAAGTTTGGAAAAAAGTTCATAGTTTGTTTTATATTACGCTCATAATTCCTGAAAGTTACGGAGCATGAACGTCCACTCAAGCACACAGTAGTCACATACATTCATCCTTTAAAATATGCACAAGATGTTAAATTCAAGTTGTTACCAATTGACTAATCTGATGCCTGGATCCATCTGTCTTACCACTTGCAATAGTGACTTGGTAGTTTGGTCCAGTAGAGAAGGCATCTGCCACCCAGATGGATTCTAAAATGGCATTGAGGTGTAAATCTTCCTCCACAGTGACAGCGTAGTCAACCGGAGGGTTGTCTGGGTCAGACGGAAGGAAGTCCATGCCTTGAATCTCCAGGAAAAACTCGGAGGAACAAGGATTACGCTCGGTGTGAAAGATATCAAAGTGGTAGGATTCACCAATCTACAACGGAATCAAAGCAAGATTGAACCCCTTTTGTAATTCTTTTGGCCTATCTGCTACAAAAAGCAGTGGAAGACTTGATTTACTTTAAAAAATGTAGAACAATACTTTCAGGCTCTAAATTGAAAATGATGCCGTTGTAGGTACATGACAGGTGCAGGCCAGGATGCATTACGGGGAGGGTGCCCTATAGGATGTCCATTGCTTGAGGTTGACAAGTGTATGACTTTAACATATACAACTTTAGAGATTGCAGCAATAAGCAATGAACAGAACAGTAACCATTTAAACTATACTTCTTAGATTTGAAATGAAACCATAAGTAATTTCTCAATCTTTTGACACAAATTGCGCTGTCCAAAGACCGTTTCAACAATGCGTATACTTTCATTTCTCTCTCACCTGAAGCTCAAGGAAGACCCTCTCATCCAGGACTGAGTCCGATATTTGACAACCTCCATTCACAATAGTTCCCTCCTCCGGTGTAAGGTAACTTCCACCTGATGAAGAATTCAAATCACAAAAATGTCAGAACCTAATGAGATCCCTTTATGGTTACAAGGCTCTGAAATCTTTGGAATACTTTTAACGATCACAACACGAGAGTGAAAAAACCTCAAGGTTCAAAAATACCCATGGTGATATTTTCCAAACATTTTGTTTGTTTTGTATTAGGGTAATTCCAGGAATTAGGGGTCCAAAGGTGTGACTTTTTGTGTCCCTGTTACATATGACCTTTGTTATTTGACATGGAAATATCACCAGAATCGATTTCAAACTATTACTATTTGTTTGGCAGGTAATTTGCATTAATTCACCACTCTTTGAAATTAGAAAATATGTTCTGACCTTACAAAATCATTGGTCAGATGTGACAGGGACACGAAAAAATGGACCCCTAATTTCTGGAATGACCCATTAAAAAGGGAGAACCAACAATTCAGCCAAGCTTGCCTACCTTCACTAGCTGCCGATGCCAGGGTTATTTTCTTACACCTGACAGGATTGCTTGAGGAATCACCATGGACCTCTAAGACCAAGACCTTGTTGACATACACCCAGATTTCATCCCCGCCGCCAACCGTTATGATCTCAGTCCCATTGAACATAATCCCAGTTCTTATTGCACTTGTGAAGCTACGAGAAGAGAAAGTTTTCCTGTAAACTAACTACGTCATAATGAACTAACTAAATACAAGCAAATGACTTCCTGGATCACAGTAACTCTATCTATATTCTGTGATATCAAAAGTCGACAATGGACAGAGGATGGCGTGACAATCAATTCTCAAGGCACTGGATCTTGATCTCAGTGGTATGGTCTAGGATATCCTAACTCGAGAGGTAATTTTTCCTTCAAAGTAATAATTTCACCTATTCATGATATTCTCACATATTTCTGCCAACAGGAATAAAACTTGGGCTTAACAGAATACCAATCTTTACAAGACTTAGTAGTGTTGTTCAGGTTTCAATGGCACGAGTGTGAAGCGAAAAACAGGGAAACTGGCTATCCGAGGAGAAGTTGCGTGCCTGTTCCAAGTGTCAAGGTGTCAATGTTTTCCATAATCAACAGAACAAGCAACCAGTCTCCAACCATCTTACCCAAAGTTATGAAGAATAAAGTCACAGTCCCTCTGTCCTTCTGAAGCAAAGCCAAGACCATCCACAGGGTAGAATGCGTCCGACCAGAACCTACCAAATCCCCAAAACTTAAAACATCACTGGATGTATAACCCCATTACTATGACAAAGTCTATGGCACATAACATTCTTTCAGATTTATCCAACTCTAAATGCTACAGTATAGACGTGGAGCAGCCATGTTGCTTTTCTACCAAAAATACAATGTAGCAAAACTGAGGCCGAAAAGGAAATATAGTCAGTGTCACCGTCTAGAACTGGACAACATTTTTTCACTCTCAAAAGTGGAGATAATCCAGCCTTGTTTTGAAACAGTATACCAATGGATTGACAGCATTCAAGATCTGAGGGAATCGAGGGTAGCGTTCGAACATGTCTTCGTATGAGACCTCCATAAGAAACCTTTGTAAAAGACTGCCTCGGTGGAGACGGCTGGTAGCCTGCATCAGTTCTACATGTACTTTGTAAGAGACATGATGATGGTACTAGAACCTAATACACCAAGGAATAGTTGTGCACTTTCGGGCAATGCAGTGACAAGTAATGGGTCAAGTCAGGCACAGCAACCTTGACACTAAGTTGTACTACAAGCTGCTTCACCATTAACAGGTGTTTTGAAAGCCAACTCACCTGTTGCTACTGTTCTCTAGACCTGAGGAATTAAGCCACTCCAAGACCAACTGAGACTCAATGGCATAGTTCAAGGAGGTGTCATGACGAAACCAACGTGAGAAGGAGTCACCTGTAGGATTATCTGAGATAGCTAGCCAGGCACCGTAAGGCGAGAGGACGTAACTTGGACGACTGATGACGCTTTTACCAACAGAAGTAAAGTCTGGGTGACTGACACTGAAGAATAAATAAATCGTCATACTAAGTCAGCATCATACTTAAAACATCCTCTGGTTTACAGAACCACACATTCTCAAAAAGACATATCCTTGCAGATCTCTTCACCTATATTTTAAATACTTTGATAATAATCACAGTGAACATATGTATTTTTTAAAGTTTGCCGAGTTCCAGTTCACGTCTACTAGGGCAGGATAAACTGTGCCTTGAGGGACCTAAAACTATTCAGGGGCCTGCAAACTCTACAAAAAATGTAATACAAAGCATCACAAAATGCACGCCATTAGATTGTTTAAAATCCTTTGATTTCTCTGTTTGCGTTGTCTACATCGGAAGAGCTTCAAATCAGCTACTATAATAGAATTGAACACCAACATTAAATAAGAAGCTCAAATACTAACTAGCAACATAAAATCAGCGCTAATGACAGGCAAACAGAAACTATGGGATACTGGTGTCTAGTGCCCAGGGAACATTTAATCTAGCTGTGGTCTTGGTACATACCTGAAGTCATAGTAGATGACATTCAGGTGAATATCGTCCCCTGTTGTCACAGTGGTATTAGTTTCAGCTAGTAAGAGCAAAGAGAAACCAGTCAACAGCTAAAGCAATACTCAACATGTATAACACATGTATGTTGTGTATATAGATATGATATAGTAAATATATAGCACTAAAAATATTGCCCAGACAAGGTTCACGTGTCAGTACCAACATTCTCCAGTGTAGTGAATAGAACATATTCATCAGGTGCGAGGAGTAATGGAAATTTTAATACTAAGGTATAGAGCATAGTTATTGTATATAAAGCACCAAGTATATTGACCAAAGCCCATATATACATACCAACATTCTCCAGTGTAGTTACCGGGACATATTCATCAGGTGCACTAGTATAGTTTCCCACAGTCAGAGTCACATAGCAAATATAATCAGCACCACTTGATACGCTGTCTTCAGCAGTGAATAAATGGCTGGTGTTGGTCGTATTGTGAAACAAATTGGGTGCAGAGCTGCTGGTGCATGTCAAATCGAAAATCCTAAGCAGAAAAGAGAGTCATTCGTTGAAACCAAATAAGTTTAGAACAATTCATCACATGATATCACACGGTACCTAATTCAAACACTTAACATGTATTTCAATGTAAATCTTGGATCTGGGAAAAAAATTAAAGCGAGATTGGTGAAAAAATTCCTTTTTTCCAATTCAACTTACAAAAATTTGAGGAAATTACACTGAAATCACCCCTACACAGCTAGTGTCGTCCAATTTGTTAGTTTTTCTTCTCTATTTCAGTGGAATAAAAATGAGTCACAAATCAAGCCAGATAAACCTTTTTCTGTCTCCAGTAAACTGCGTCTCTTCAGTGGGTTTAGAGAGACACTTACCAGTCATCCATGGCATTTTGACTCCCTGGATACTGCCTAGCAGGTGCCGTCCAATCCACCTGTATCTCTTGCATCTCTGGCACTGTTGCTGTCACATTAAATGGAGCTACATAGGAACAAAACTGGGTATTTAAGTTCAAATAAGAGGGACTTCACTGTTTAATGACAATTCATTATAATGTTTCTCAGACAAATGTTAACTTACCACATTGAAAAAGCTCTGGTTGTGCATTTAGAAAGTAAGTTGGAAGTAGTTGGTTGGCATAGGTAAATGTTACACCTGCTGTCTCGTTAGGTGTCGTACATGCACCACCAGTGATGGAAGCATTGTACAATTGAAGAGAGAGATACAGGTTGCAGGTGCATCCTAGAGGGTTGTTAGCAAGATTTCTGGAATCAAAAAATTCCAAGATACAATGTCTCTTTACTCATGGCCAGATTCAGAATCAAATTGTCAAGGTTGTAAAATTTCACCGGGGAAGGGGGAAAGGTTTATAAAGCTTTCAGTGTAACTAGCTTACTGAAGGGCAAGGCTTCCTGAGATTATCCGCTGTCAATACTTGCACAGTGGACCTCCTCTCTCTTCCACTTAAAAATTGTCTTCCACCACGAACATTTCAGTCTCTTTCAACTTTACTTGAGGCTTCTCAATGCAAGCAAAGTGTTCCACTGGCTCTCAGCTTACATCCAACCACATAGCAAAATGTTTTTCCAGTAACTTACAAAGAGGTGAAGACACGGACATCAAGCATGTTAAAGGCATATTGGCCGATGGTTGCAATCTGGTTGTCTGAAATATCTCTGGAAGAAAACGAGACAAATGTGATGCACTCATCAAGCTTAACTTCTAACTTTGCTTTTGTCATATAACAGCTATTATTATCATTTTATTTGCCAAAGTACAAAAGTAAACAGGATAATACAATAAAAAATCTTCAAAGCAAAAGAACAAACGATCAACATTTCAGGTTATTGTGATCTTTAAAATGTTTGCGTATGTAATAGATGTTACAGAAATATGGACAAATGCAACATTCAACACACAAAAACTTACAGTTGCCGAAGGTCAGGCAGGTGAGGCATTTGGGGCCAGTGGGTAATCTCATTATTAGAAATGTCTCTGGAGAGAAAGACATTCATATTGGTTTAACTATTTCTGATGAATTGTTCTAAACTCATTTGGTTTCAATAAGGGTCTGGTTAGGTTTGAAGCAAAAAGCACAAATATCAAGAATACCTGTCCCAAAAGCCAGACATGTAAAACACATTGAAGGCATCAAACTTCTAACAAGACAATTCATAGGTTGGTATTAGTTTGTGGTATTTGTCAAGGAACCTAATAAGACAGCATTAAAAGAGTGCGGACAAGGCCTGATTTGTTAGAAAGGTTTCGTTTACTCGATGTACCCGAGTTGACATTCCAACAAACACACAAAATGGGAGCTTGCAATGAACACAGGTTTTGCTTACTCGGTGTACCCGAGTTGACATTCCAGCAAACACACAAAATGGGAGCTTGCAGTGACCACAGGGGCCACTTTCATAGAGCTCTTCAGCACAAAATTTACTTAAGCGTGAAAAAACTTACTGGATAAATCAGGTTACCAGCCAAAACTTCCTGTGCTTGTAATGTATACTGATTTGGAACGGTATTTACCTCCCTTTTGATCTGCATGACAACAACGTAGAGTTTGAGCTGGTAACCTGATGGGCCAATTTCATAGAGCTGCTTAAGCACAAAATTTACTCAAGCGTGAAAAAACCTTGCTTAAAAACAAAGGTTACCAACTCAAACTCTATCTGATTGTCATGCTAACCAAAAGACAGCTATATAAGATCCCAAAACAATATATATCACATGGAGTTTTGGCTGGTTACCTGATTTATCAAGTAAGGTTTTCTCGCACCTATGCAAATTTTGTGCTTAAGCAGCTCTATGAAATTGGTTTCAGTTTTTAAAGCAAGGTTTTCTCATGCTTCAGTAAATTTTGTGCTGAGAAGGCCCTGCAATGATCAAGGAGGTATCAAGATACCCAAAATGCTTTGCGTTTCCTTCCCCAAACCTGATCCACTGTTCCATGTCCTTGGATGAACATGAATATTCGATGTGAAAAAAGTAAAGTCTAATCACAGTTTAACTCTCCTGATTGGGAGAGATGAATATTCAGAAGAACATGAAAATGATTTTACATGTAATGAATATGAATGATTAAATGGTACTTACACTATCTGCAGGTTTGCCAAGCCATCAAAAATATTTTCAGCTACTCCATTTATGTTATTCTGGCTCAGATATCTTTAATGGAAAAAATGATATGCATAATTATGTAAATTTACTGATACAGGCCAGAAAGCAAACCACAAAACTCACGTTCCCGAATGATACACTCAAATGCAAAAAAAAATTGAAAAGCATACAACTGACTTAGTAAAAGAGTAAGACAGTGATATGCCAGCGACAGTCCATTTAATTCTTCAACTAAAAGAAAGAGTTCTCTAATTATTCAAACCATTTGCATATCAGTAGTTTTTACACCTCATCAGAGGAAACAATTCAACATAATGACACTTTTCTCACATGATCAAGGCTCTTTCCAAAAGTGGAAACAAAAAAAGGTGAATGAAAACAATGCATTTCCAATTAAATGAAAAGTGCATGTTGTTTTAAAATTAATATTAATTAAATCTTTATGATTATGAATGATATACAAATATGTAACAAAGCAAATTCCTTGGTTAGTTAATAAACAGTCCTTACACTTCACCATCATTAATTCAGGGAATGCTCAACTGCTTTACATGTATGTATATATTCCAGATTATGTTGGTGTACAACAAGCGATGTACTTACAGATATTTCAAGCTGGTTAACGGTGCCAGGATACCAGTTGGGATATCAGTCAACCTGTTATTTTGTAAGTTCCTGTAAACCAAGACAACATTATTAACATCCATCCCAAGAATCAACCCTCAACTTGGGACCAACTTTGTCAACCAACAGTACCGGCATTCTGCTCTGCCTCTTGAGACACTGCTCAATTAAGGTACATAAGCAGCATTACTACCCCTGCTCATCAAGCCTATGATATTTGAATCAGGTTTTAGAACAGAGAGCACAACATCTCAAGTATCCTGATCAAACTATCCACATGACTTGTACTAAACATTTTTAGTTACTGTTCCTCCAAGATCACAAACTCAAGTGCCTAGGCCAATCTTTTGCAAAATATATTGTGAAAAAAGGTCAACATTATTCCTACATTAATTGTTGATTTTGAGGTTTTTGTGATAAGGCTCAACTTACAATGTCTCTACACTGCTCTGTCCTTCAAACGCATTGTCAGGAATCGTCCCAATCTGGTTATCATTCAACTGAATACTGATGAGATTCTGACTGGACAATGCCTTGGCTGGGTAAGCCGTGATGAGGTTGTTGTACAATGAACTACAAATTAAAAGAAAGATGTACAACTTCAGGGTTACATATGACACAGTGACATAGGTGTGGCAATGTTATAATAGCGTTATTTCAAAATCAGTACAAGGTTGAACAATGGATGTCACTATAATGTGATAAAAAGACCAAAACAAGGCTACTACACAACTGCAAAAAATTGCTGTGTGCTTTTAAGTGTTAATGTTATAAGGTTGAAACAATATTTTGACAAGGTTTAAACAGGTTTAACCCAAAGAGTCCTTGATCCCTCTGACAACCTGGGAGGTTAATAAGGAAAACTACAGGCTGTGACAAAGTTACAACAAGGCTGTTGTGCAGGTGAATTAATGTTGTTGCAAGGTTGTCATAAAGTGCTACATTTTGCATGTTAGATTGTAGCAAGACAGTTATTGTCAGGAAGTAAAGTTGTAACAAAGTTGAACAACTTTGTCCTACAGTTACAGTAAGGTTGTCTATTAAACACTGCAACAAGACTTTTCTAAGATTCCAAATGCATTGAAAGTTTGTCCGCTGAGGATTTATAACTCTGTGAAAAGGCTACAAATAAAGACACTGTAAACTGGAACGAGATATAGCTTATTAAATTTGCATACTAAATTTGCATACATGCATAATTTTTCCCATTACATATCACGGTTCAAGATGTGAATTACTATTAAATATAATGAGAACATCGTAACAGGTTGAGGTGTGTTCACCAATCAACTATAACGCTACCCTTTAACTAACAAACCTGAAACTACGTACAGTGTGGTAATAGTTGCTCCATCAAATGTGTCGCCAGGAAGTGAGGAAATCATATTGTTGTGTAGATATCTAAAAAAAGAAGATACCACACTTCAACTGTCCATTCCACTTTCAGTTTCCAAACAAAAAACAAAAACAACCAAGAGGACCAAATTTGTTGCCACAAGACAATGTAACAATGTCCACAGTTTGAAATTCACACTGAACTGTTGGAATGCACCCAGTAAATTTGGGTCAAACTCCTCAAATTCCTAGACAGGAATAAGGGTTAGCATTCGTGAACTATTAAAGTTTGCTCTACAGAGTGTAAATTTGTCTTATTGCATTAATAATCTCCAGTTGTTGGAGGATTACAAAGAACCTTTGGTGAAATCTGATTGAATAGGATGAGTCAATAGCATGAATCATCGATGAGATTCAATAAAAGCTTCCTGCAAGAAGATTCTTACCGGTCTGTGATTAACAGATCACTTTTGTCAATACTTACAAATCTGTGATGGTTGTACCATCCCCAAACATCTTGCCCTGAATATCATTAATCTGGTTGCTCTCCAAGTGACTACAAGACAAAAGAGCAGTTACCTTGCCAAACATTATGCATAAATAAAGATGGAAACAATGCAAACGGACCAAAGAAAGTGACCTCTTGATGAATTTCCATGATTCGTATCACAGGTTGTTACAATCCTGAATTCACTCTTTGTTTGTTTATTACAGTTTGTTGTGGTTCCTTTTGTATTGTGCTTCTGGTATAACTTGTGGAATTTTCTCATATTGCTATTTAAATTTAGAAATTTCTGCTCAATGCCTTTTATGATCTATATTATCCAGTGTTTCTGAATATTTCTGATACAATTGGTGCTTAAAAAATCAAGCAAATGCAAAATGTTTCTTAATCTTAAGAACCAATACTTACAAATCATGACTAACAGAGCCAGTGAATGCTTCTTCTTCAATGACAGCAATGGAATTGGACTGCATGTAGCTACGTAAAATAAAAACCTCACTTTAGCGACACTTCACGCCACTTGTTCCGGAATAACAACAAGGCATTTCAAAATGGAACATTCCGACTATTCCAAATTAAATGACTCCCTAACATAGTTCCTAAACAAAATCACCAAAGATTTCATTGGAAGGACATTACACTTTTATCACAAAAACAGCAGAGTCAGGTACATCATATTACCACAGCCATTTTGAAAAATTACTTTCTTGACAAATAAGCAATGAGGCCTATCGATGCACTGATAAATATTAAAATTTTAGCAATTCAAACTTTATATATCAATCATGAACTTAATTATGCATCATCACATGATCACTTTTGACCAATTAGCACAAGAGCCTACATCACATCATACTAGAGTCTTCAGAGATTCATGCACCAATCAACACATGATCACAATCTTGGCCATTCAGCATCGTGGAGTAGGAAAAAACAAAAAAATTCAATCCAGGTATTTGTTTAGGAAGAGAGACAAGGAAGGTGACTTACAGATAGCCAGCTGAAACACCGCTGAATGAATTTGAACGAAGGGTTGTTAGACTTCCTGACTGAAGGTGACTGTGTGCACAAAAAAGAGAATTATGATATCACTGAGACCATTGATAATGGGGTCACTATCACACAGCCCGCTGATAAGCAAATTTATGTACTCTGTAATAAATTGCAGAGAACCACTGAAAAGAACCACAAACATTTATAACAATTGGCTGGTAATCAAGTCTTTCTATCCATGTCAAGCAGAAGTGGCCCATCGTCAGTTGAAAAGAGCCACATTGGTTGAGAGTGTTCAACTGGTTGGTAGCAGTGTGACCGTAACATGTGCATTTCCTAGTCGTTTGTGAACCAGCCAAGTTTAGTTCCGACCAAAGAGGCCTCTGTTGCTGAGAAAATAGCACCCTCTCTTGGTCCAGTTCGAGGCTGATAGATCAGAATCCATCTGGGTATTTGCTCATGAAAATAGTCAAGAGGTGAGTTCACTTACAAATATAATGAGGCTGTGACTCCATTAAACGCATACGATGGAATGGTTGTCAGTTGTATGGACTGAAGATCACTGCAAACAAGAAAGAATTCCATTTCAATATCACACTTAAATCCATTTTAACCACCTGTTAGCCACTTACCAAAGATTTTGTTTTAGACCCAATGCTTTGAATTTTGAAAAAGAAAAGATTACGCTGTAAACTTTTCCTACTCGAGCAAACATCACATACTCCTGCAATGTAGTTGTGGGGAGATACACTTGATATTTCACCTATTTTGTGGGGACCCCAAACTGTATGTAGACAAAGAAAATATCCCCGCAACTCGGTCCAAATTTGCCTAACAAAAGAACCTGTCCCCTTAACGCAAGACGCGTCCCCACAAATACATGTACTGGTTCCATTGCTTATCACAACTTGGTATTCTCTGACACTCATGGGAAGCACAAAAATGTACAACATGGCAAGAGGA
Organism: Acanthaster planci; assembly: GCF_054643075.1. Lineage (NCBI taxonomy): Eukaryota > Metazoa > Echinodermata > Asteroidea > Valvatida > Acanthasteridae > Acanthaster > Acanthaster planci. The sequence continues at coordinate 10,907,752 of NC_141797.1, read as the reverse complement.
ACGTTTAGAAAAAAGAAGTAAAATTGTCGAATAAAACTGTCAGAAAGTTATAATTGTTCAACACATTTTGACTTTCTGAAGGGCGTCAGTCAATCCATTTTGAAAAGTGGGGGGGATGTAGCCCTGATCAGAACAAATGCAAGCACAAAGTGCAAAGCTCTGAGCAACGTAGGGTCCAGGGCCCACTCAAGAACCCCGGAACATTTTGGAGGATAGATGCTCCGTGCTGTAATTTGAGACAATTTTTGGCTACTTTAGACAGTTTTTTAAACAAATGCTTCTGCAAGGTGCATGCAGACAAAAAAAGGGAGGGAGGCAATTGACATGTCCCCCCTCCCCAACCAATTGACGCTCATTCCCATGTGCTTGGCCAATTTCACTTATACATTTCAGACAGCTCAGGAGAACTTAAGGTACTGAAAATGTCCTTTCTTTTCATCTACATGTAGGCCATTATCAGCGTCCTTTGCCCAAGCACACATTCCCCCATTTATGACAGTCAATGAATGACAGGAAGCCAGAAAAGACTAATCTCTCAGCTTACATTGTAGTGAAGGAAACATCGTTGAAGGAGTAAGAACTGATGGTTTGTAGAGGATTGGAACTCAAATACAGGTTTCTGCAACGTAAAACAAAAATCATCAGATCCTAACAGTTGGGCCTTTAGGAACGATAAGTGTATACTTTGGAATCGGGTTACTAAATCATAATTATTCATTTCATACAAATGTGTTCAAATGCACTGTTTAATGAAGACATTAAACATGATTGAGCCAATGGCATACAAGGGTTCCTAAGGCAGCTGCCAAACCACCCACATCCACCTACATCTGTAGACAGGAGTTAGTAAGAAGCAGTTACAGTTTTAGAGGGGAAGGAAAACAACATAGAACACATTTCTGGGTAAAAACCTAAGAAATCAGGTAGGGACTGAAAACCCAATGCATATGTAGACGGAACCTGGGCCACACAGGTGAAAGATGAGGAAAGAACTACTTCGCCAACCTGATGCCGATCCCTGGATTGTACATCTTTGCTTCATTCTTATTTGGTGCATAAACAGGCAATACATTTCTCGTGAGTTATCAACAATTTTCTGTCTTATACTGCAAGTTACATGTATGATTGGAATTTGTTCATTTGATGAGGGTACAGGCTGATGCATTTAAGTCAAGTCAAGATGATAAGATTTTAATGCCAACCATTCAGGAAAAACTCACCCGCCCGACACTGAGTTTAATGCATAGGGCTCAATGTGTGCAATGTCGTTATTCTGCAAAGACCTGAAAAAGACAAGAAAGTTCCAAAGGTGATCTCAGGTTTATCAAAGTCACAACTTCAGTTAGCCTTCAGTTAGTTGAAACCAAAACTTCACCTACCATCAGCAAAGAGTCTAAGCAGGTAGTGACAACGGGATTACAGTTTTGGTAAAATTCTACGAAGAACTTTCCAGGGCCTTATTTTTTATATGGGAACTCAATGAGTTTGATATGATTTTTAGCAAAACGGGTCATTCTATAAATTTTTCCTGTCCCTGTTACATCAAGTGTATGATTGATTGTTTAATGTTTAGATCTCACTTCTTCATATCCAAGATTAAATAAATACTGCAGGTTACCTCAAAAATAATATACAGGGTATATCAGGTGTAACAGGGACGGAAAAATGTCACCAATCGGACCCCAAATTCATAGAATGACACAAATACAAAACTAATTTTTGTCTGCTGCGTGTTACTGACTTTGTCTTTGAAACCTGGATTTCCCTTAGGAGAAATAAAACTGCTAACATTTTGGCTGACAAAAAAAATGCTGGATCATCCCAAAAAAATTATTTCCAGACAAAAATGAAAATTGTAATTTCAAAAAACACTTGATTTCAATGCAGCGTCTGTGCATAATATTGTGGGGCATTTCTAAGAAAATATTGACGGAATCTGATAGTTTTGAAAACAATGAAACACCCTGTGACAGATTCTGGGGGATACCCTTCAGTGCACTTACAGTGTATTCGAGGCTCGAAAATTCTGGAAGGCCCCAGCTTTGACTTCAATAATCTTATTTCCACTCAGGAATCTACATAAACAGAAAAAGAGTTTTTTTTAATGCTGGACGAGGAAGGAGTAGAACAGTGATATTCTAAACCAGTGTATGGAGGACAAGAAGATTTATCAACACATGCTTTTTGTATGCACATGTTAAGAAAGAGCAGCTGTGACTGAGACCAGGGCCCAATATCATGGCGCTGCGTACCGCAGAATTCCTTGCTTACAATCTCCATTCTGCGCTAACCGCACTGGAAGAAAAAATTCTGCGCTAACCCTTTAAGCACAGAATCCTTGGTTACGGGGTATACACATGCGCACAAGCCAAAATTCTTTGCTAACCTGTAAAATATATTCGCCATAAGCACCAAATTTTCTGCTACGGTAAGCATCTGTGTTTTGCTTGCGGTAAGCAGAGCAATGAAATTGGGCCAAGAATGAACACTGCATAAATGTTTGCTGCAAATCAGTTTTTGCTAAGCAAACACTCTTTGAATGTATTACGATAAACATCATAGCAAATATCTCCATTTGGACCAGAAGGCACCAAAGGAAAGAGGTGTCTAATGTCTTGCATGTGTGACATCATTCAGAGGGGGAGTTGGAAAAGGGAAGCAGTGCAACGTAAGAACCTTGTACAACACCGGAAAGGTCAAAAATCTTTCAAGGCAAAATAAGATGAAATATCAATTATTTCATCAAGAAATGAGGTCTGAATGTAAATTTTAAAGGACAACTTTAAACAATATCATCCGCATAATTGATCACAATTGATTGATCATAAATGATTGATCACATTCAAAAATCTCAAGAATTTTGACATTTGGAGGCAATATTTAAATGTAAACTAACACTTTCATTTCATTTCTCTATGTACTCAATTAATAACAATTTGTGTGCATCTTTAGTGAGGTTGTTCCGAAGTTTATAACAGATGATGTCCCCATTTGTGACTAAAAAATAAAGTTACAATGAGGCAATTTTGTGAAGAGATTGTAAAAAGCTACTTACAAATACGAGAGAGTGAGATTAACAAATGTTCCTCCCATTGGAATCTTTGTCAGTCGGTTATTTTGCAGGGTAATTGAGCTGGTGGATGTCACATGAGCAATTGCCCCATCCTCAATGTAAGCTATCTCATTGTTAGACAGGTGTAAGCTGCTAGATAACGGGCAATCCTCAAATGTGGTGATAAGAATCCGTCCAATCTTGTTGCTTGAAAGAGCGCTGAATGGAAAAAAGATATTAAATGTATTTACGAGAGCTGGATGCACTAAAACCTTCAATTAAAATTTATCTCAATGCATCATTTTTTAACATTCAAAAGTGCATGAAAATAAATCAAATGAGGTTTTTATGAAATATATCAACTTGCAAAATGGTTTCCTTAGTCTAGCTTGTGAACCCTCTTCAATTCTGCAATGTTGGAATGAACTCACTTTGGTCTGCAATGAACTGTAATTAAAAACCTTGAAACCAGCAATATGTTTTAGAAATGGAGGAACACAAGTACAAACCTCTGATAATATCTAAACAGTCCGTAGTTTGTTTTTATTTCACAAGTTTATTTCCAATATTCAAATCGAACGGTCCTTTGCAACAAATTAAAAAACCAGAACATCAGCTTAGTCTTCGGACAAAACAGATCTACATGCCGGGGAGTGTACATTATTATATGTGGAGTATTATTCTGTGGAGAATCTTGATACTTACACGTACGACAAATCTGTACAGCCATCAAATGCAGTGTCTGGTATAACATCAATCTCATTGGATGCCAAATCAAGGGTTCTCAGAGATGATAGATTGGTGAATGGGTTCTCATGTAAGAAGTAGAACTGATTACCAGACATTCCACTGTGAGAAACAAGAGCAAAATTAACACACAAAGCTACTTATGGGGTCAATCTTAGGGTCCATCTTAGGGGCCATTCCAGGTCAATCTTAAAGCCACTTATCCTCAGGTCCATCTCAGGGTCAATTTGAGGTCAATCTTGGGGTCAATCCTTGGGTCCATCTTGAGGTCAATCACAGGGTTAAACTTGGGGTCAATTTTGAGGTCAATCTTGAGGGTCAATCGTGAGGTCAATCATGGGGTCAATCTTGAGGTCAATCTTGAAGTCAATCTTCAGGTCAATCCTAAAGTCAATCTTGACACTATTTTAAAAGAACTTTCACAGCAATGCAATGATTTTAATTACTTACATGTAATTGATGTTTTCGGGAAATGCGCCATTCTCAACAGAGATGATATGGTTACTAGACAAATACAGAGTGGCCAATGTTGTGACGTTTGAGAATGCTCCGCTTAGAAGATAGGTTATGTCATTGCCAGTCAAACTCCTAGACATTTAAAGGACAAATTTCAAGAAGTTTCAAGCATATTAAAAAACATAATGAAATATCACTGTTCCTCCACAAGGCAGTATAACGAGAACAGTATGAGAAGTGTAAGATGGTCCTCCGATACAGCATTCTGGAGTATTACCAGATATGGGCATAGTGACCTTTAAATTTCCCTACTGACACTGCAATTTTTGCCAAATTCCACTCAAGTTAAGTTTCCAACAACAAATTTTAAATCCCATCGGCACAAACGTGTTTTAGAACTTCTAGTTTATGTCTATAGTCAGGTTTTTTGCACAGCCGATCAAATTTTTGCAACTGAAATTTTTCGTTATTTTTGTTCCATATGCTGCAATGTTTATAAATAAAGCACCCCGTAACATGGAAACACCCATACAATTTGTTGCAGGCAGCTAGAATCAGTCTTGTGATTGCGTGAGATTTGTGACGCAGTAGGCCGTCTAAATATGGTAATAGTCCAGACTGTTGAGATCTACTTAAGGAGGATAAAGGAGATCTTACAGAGTCTGCAGACTTTGGACTCGCTCTTGGAATTGCACAGCAGGTGGAACATACTGGAAGTGATTGTTGCTCAAATATCTGCAGGGGGGAAAACAGTTCACCTTGAAAATTTGACAGATTCTCATGAGAACAGGACTATTTTGGAGGAGTTTTTAAGTGCAGTCTTAGCTTCACTGAGAAACACTCCACTTGAGACTGAAGTGACTTGAGGCTCAGCCAAAGAAACACAAGGTTTGGCAAGAAAAATTCAACTGGAGTACTTTAATAACTAGAATGGATTTGGACTTGGCATTTCACTTGACACTTGACAGGAATACTAAGATACGACCATAGGGACTTGGCATTTCACTTGACACTTGACAGGAAGACTGAGATACGACCATAGGGACTTGACATTTCACTTGGATTTTAATGAAACACACAAGTTCTTGACAAGAAAGACTTAAGACTTGACTGAAATTACTTAGCACTTGACAAGCGCAAGTTGAAGTCCAACCATTAGTACTTAATTTTCAGCTTCCAAATATGGTTACTCACAGTGTGGTAAGATAGGTCAGACACTGGAAGGCATGGTCATCCAATGTGGTCACTGTCAGCTGATTAGAGCTGAGATCGAGTTCCCTGAGTACCATCATCTGACACAGATCCTCCAGGTTTATTCCTTGGATGCTGTTACTTTGCAAGTAACTACAAACAGCAAAAATAAGAAGTAAAAGTACAAACCTACAGCACAGCAAGACACAGTCCCTATCAGGGATGTGTCGCCTTAAATGTGTGGTAAACGTCTGGAACTGCAAAACACATGTCTGGGGGTTCGAATCCAGGAGGCTGGTTACATGTTGTGATCTTTGCGTGTCATTTTACATCCACTTGCCTCTCTCCATCAAGGAGTATGAATTGGTACCTGTAAACATCGCGATAGTGGTTGTATTTGATGAGCTGTATACTCCCCAAGGGAGCTGAGTTTCAGAATTGTTTGATGGTCCTGATTACCAGAAATCTTATTAATAAGGGCCTCAATCTAGTAACTAGGCTTTGTGAGTTTCATAAAGTACTCATTACTAGTAGTGGTTGTTGAGACCAAATAAAAGTGAGTCTTCACACAATAAAATCTGATTGTCCGGTTATACATTTACAACAGGTTTGAACTTTTGTATTTCCTAGACAGCACCTGAACAACATTTATTGATTTGTGTCTGAAATTTTAAACAAATAAATAATAAATGAAGTACTTCATACATGTCCATCACTTTGAATACTTACAGTCTGTTGACGCTTAGTAGCTTAGAGAACGGATCATGCAATGTTTGTTTGTAGTTGTACAACACTGGATCATTGGAAAACTGGTCAATGTTAAACTCTGTGATGTTGGTGATCATGTTATTATCGATGTGCCTAGAAAGTAAACAGATATGATAAAGTTCAAATTAAATTTAATTTAATTACTGATAATTGAAACTCAGCATTTGTTTTGGCCTGGCCTGTCCGCCTAGTTGAAGTGCACCCCAAGTGGCAAAAGAAAGACAGACTGTTGTAAGTTTTCCAAACGGCTTCTTGCAAACGTTCTGCGTGTACGCAAAATCATACAGTATGGAATAAATTCGTTTTGTGTACTCAGCATGTTTTGCGTCCAACTCGCCACTGATCTCCATTACACACACGCACTTATGCTGTGAATGCCAAAAACATACGCCCTCTTTTATTGCGCTTAGAGCAGATAGTAAGGTTATCTAGTGGGCAAATCAAGCCAAATGCTTTCAAAAGCTAACAGGGAAGATCCACTAGCGTGTTGTGTTGAGATTGAATTACCAGTCAGAGAAGTCTTAAGCACTCTCCCCGCTCAGCATGCTGTTTTCAGTGAGTTCCAGCCTGATACTGCATCAATTACAGTTGGCACACTGTGTTACACTAATCGATCAATCAATCGATCAAATCAATCAATCAATCAAATCAATCAATCAAACCAATCGATCAAAATTAAATCTGATCAAATCAAATCATATCATTCAATCAATTGATCCTTTACTAATGCTGTCTGAATTCAATGTTTCAGCTGATTTTCTTGACAAGAATGCTCTCCAACTAACTTGATCTTGTTAGCTCAAGGAGCATCTCAAAAGTCGGCAACATCTGTATTCCTTTGTATCATTCCCACTGGAATACTAGCTTTGCAGTGTTCATACTGCTTTCATGCATAGACCCTTCTGAGGTAGCATTCTGATGAGAATACTGTGTTGCCTGTGGAACGGAAGTCCGTCCTGTAATGAGGACGAGGTGTTCCAAATGGAACATTCTGACTGTTCCCTTCTATGAGATGCTCCCAAAGACTACATCTTATAAATGTACTTACAGGTCCACTACTCGGTTGTAAGTTTCTTCAGACAGGACGGCATGAGGGAAGTAGGGCAGAGCATTGGAACTCAGATATCTGTAAGGTCAAATATTGTTAATCAAAACTGCAGCTCTACATGAGGCTGTGACAACATAACAAATGCCTAAAAGAAGAGTTGGTACCATTTATAACTGTTTGGTCTTACTGAGATTCATGAAGCCGTTGAGGATTTTGGTAGTTCCTATCAGTCACAGACCAACCTAGACTGAGATTCATGGAGCCGTTGAGGGTTTTTGGTAGTTTCTATCAGGAACAGACCAACCTTGATCAACTTGTTGCTATTCCCAGACATCAATTGTCTCCTCAAGGTCATTTAGCAAGACTCTGTAACTTTTATCTTCAGAACTGGTGAGTAAAATCTTGCACTTAAGGACTCACGTGGGTAAAACATGGTGTTATTATCCCTTTGTCTGAAAATGCACAGATCACATAATTTTTCATTGATCCAAATATTTTCACATTTTTCATGAAATGTAATAGTAATGACTACGTGCAGGACACTTCATTAAGGCATTAAATCAAAGATACACTTCTCCATTGCACACTGACACCGCAAATGTCAACGAAGCAAATAAAGACCAGATTACTTACAACTCTGTCAAGTTTCCTCCAATTCCTGAGAATGCATTGTACTGAATACTCGCCAACTCATAACCATCCTCTTGATTGTGTAAAATCCTGCAAGGTATCAGCAAGATATGCATGTTAACAAACTAGGTTCACAAGAAACATTAGTGGAAGATGCTGGAGAATTACTACCCCTGTTCACTGAGCCAATACAACAAATACTAGAGCAAACCTACAACCATGAAGAGAATGATACGACAATGCTGACTTTGGCAATAACGGATTATTCAAATACAGGCAACCACCTGTCATTACTTCTTAATGCAGCTAAGCAATTTAACAGATGTCTCAACCAAAGGCATTCATACTCCCAAACTACAATGGACAAGTTTAGCAGGCTGACTATAGGACTTGACTCAACATAACTATAGAACACCAAGGTGAATACATGTACCCGGTATGTCATGCATTAATATCAGAACCTGCCCGTAAACCATAACCATGATACGTGTAACAAGTGCATACTCCATTCATTTTCACTGCACTTCCGGGTTCAAAAGGGCATCACACTTTGATCCAGAGGTCACTGGAACGCTGCATCCGGAAGGATTTCTAACGTTTCACTAGAAAATTTAACTCAGTAAATATTTCAGGCAGAGCAAAGCAAACTACTAAAATTTCAACAAATTACTCCCTGCTAATCAAAGAATGGACCACCTGTGTCTTTGTAAAATTCTACTCACAAAGTTCTGAGATACGGCAGATTTGTCACAGCCTTAGCTCTTAGGACCTGTAACCTGTTGTAGCTCAGATCCCTGAAAAAAAAACCAAATAAACAATTCTGTTTACATAATGCCACAGTGACAATTTTTATCATCAGCAGTAAAATACAAGACATTATTTGTTACACCTGATATGCTAAGGCATCCATTCCCATCCTCGCTCAGATATATTCCTCTGACTAAAAGGATGAGATAAGGAATATCAGGGATGAAGATGATCTGACAATGTTAATTATGATAACCTGTCCACACTGCCTGACAAATATCAAATTTCTGAAAACCTGATATCGTATCAGATAGGAACACCAATTTGGCAACGAGACGAACAGGTGGACACACAAACTCAAAGACTGAAGCTCAAAACTGAGTGCTAGAATTAACCTTTGTATTGTAACAAATTAATTATTGGCCTTATGCTGTTCAGGGGAGGGCAGGTTCTTCTCTAAAGACAGGGTCTACTTACAAGTGCAACAGCTGGGGAATATTATCGATGGTTTGCGATGGAAGATCTGTGAGAAAATTCCTGTGTAACTCTCTGAAAAAAGGAGCAATTTTAGCACAAATGTTAGCATTTCCCCAACTCATTAGCAGTGCGATAGACAAGATAATCACAAGACCAGACACAAGACCAGTCACAAGACCAAACACGAGACCAGACAAAGACCAGTTACAAGACCAGACTGAACACCAGACACAGGCCAAAAGCCTACCAACCAGTGGGGTGTTTTTCACCGTTTTGACTTGTCCAAATGCATGCCTGCAGTAAGTTTATGAACACCCACACAAGTGTGATGCCAAGCACTTATAACCCAAACGTATTGTTCAGTAACAATCCTGACTTTTTACCTAAGACAGTTTTATTAATAAAAGTTTATTAGCAAAAGAAAAAAAAAGAATCTAATGATTGCAAAATGTAAATTGTAGAACAGTACAAAACAGTTTCTTCCAAGCAAGGAGTGAATTATACTTACAAAATCTTCAGCAGCTTCAACTGAGTCAGTGCCTTGGGTGCGATGTAGCTGATCATGTTATTGCTTAGGTTGCTACAGAAGATGAAAGCACATTACGAATTCAATCTACAGTAAGAAACGACGTCTGTGCTCATAATGAATATCATGGGGGAAGGAAACCAGTCACATTTAAACTCCATTGCATGAACTCAGTGTCTGATCAAATAGAAAAACACTGATCAACCTTTATCTTGCTAGTTTTATCATCTTGAAGTCATGTTGAATAAACTGACAGGTGATGAATGGATTTACATTCATTGCTGGATCAACTTAAAGATGTTAAATTGGGTTTGGCATCTGTGACATACTTAATCATCACATTGATGTGGCAAATTGAATTTAAAGTCCATTAATTGGCCTAACTCACAGGTGTTGAATCTGGGATGGCACCAGAGCAAGAAGGTTTCTCTTAGAGACTGACGTGAGCTGGTTAGCATCCAGTGACAGGAAGGTGAGATTCTTCATGTTTTGTAGAGAATCGCTAGGAAATGACGCCAGTGAGTTCATGCTTAGACCACTGTGGAGAAAAAAAATCAACAAACTTTCTTTTATTGCTATATGCGATCTCAAATAGTTCTACAAAGTTTATCAAAAGTACAAACAAAGAATTCTTAATAACGGCAGTATCGTAGTCAGTGCTTTCAAAGTACTCAACAAGTGTATTCCTCTACTTATCACAAGTATTCTACAGGTGCTTATGCTAGTTACAATCGGCACTCCCAACCAAAACTTCATGAAAATCAAAAAATAAAGAACATTTCACAAGATGCTAAGGGCAATCTATACTCACAGATATTCAATTCTGGTCCCAGAGAAAAACCCAGATGGAAGCCAATTGATGCTATTTTCCATCAAACTCCTAAGAAGCCAAAACGAATGAGGTTAAACATTCTACAAAACCAAGATTGAAACAGAAAGTGACAGAAGTATAAACTGCTATGCTTGGGCAAATTGGGAGGATCGATGAATATTAAGGATGGAACTCTTTCTTAGAGAAACATTTCTAGATTGAAAAATTCTTCATAACAAAATGAGAACAACCTAACAGCTTCAACTGTATCAAAAAAATCAGGTTTCCAGAAGTGAAACATGGTCTTCTTTTAACTGCCCTGACTTTGTTTTCCAACATAAAGGCACAGCATCGTGGTAATTTTGGAAAAAGAGGCTCACTGCTGGTTTCATTGGACTTACACTCGCTTCAAGGTGTTGGGAAACGTGATGACCTTGTAGGTGGACGGAGAAAGGTTAATATTGTTCCTGGTTAGATCTCTGAAAAAGAAATAGAAAACCAAAGCTCACAGGAATAAACAAGGAACAATAAATGGCTTTGCCTACAAAAGTAGGGTAAACGGGTTTAGAAATTGGAAGAAGCATGCAAATACTTACAGCTCCTCTAAACTTGTACAGTTGGACAAATCTGGAAAGACTGACATTCCTGTATTGTGAATTGTCCTAAAAAAGGAACCAAATCATGCATTAAACACACCTCAGTTTCAAAATCTATTCCACATTTACTCAATGAAACGGATGAAAATCTCACTATTTCCATAACTTATACCTGCAGACAAATACAACAAATAAATTTTTAAAAATTATTTCACAGCACGGTCTCCATACAAGTGCATGCATAGCAAGTAATTACAGCATTAAGTAGATACGAAAACAGAACTTCAAATCAAAGACGCATTCATAGACCAAACAGTTTCCGGAGAACTTACAATTTTGTGAGCTTGGTCAGAAGCCGGAATGCATCCCTGTCAACATTCTTGGCATTCCCAACAATAGTTCTGGTTTAAAGATATTAAAACAACTCACATTAATAATAACAAGACCAGTATTTCCATTACAATAGGCTGGGATGTAGCTACAGAGGCCTACTGTATGTGTGACCTTTACCCTAACACTCCTCAATCCTTCATCTGTTGGAGGACTGAGGAGTGTTAAGTTAATGTAGCAATGAGTTCAAATATTTCACAAGACAAAAGACTTAATTACAACATCAATACAGCATGGCTCAATAAGCCGTTTGCGAGTTAAATTTGAATTAAGTCTCGTACTCTGAGTTAGATGTATCTAGTGGCACATACATGTAACACTCTGAATTCCCCAGACTAAAGACACTGTTGCCATACATCCTGATTCGGGGCAAGCTTTTCCACAGCGGCCACCATCTCTGGAAAGGACTGGTTCCTTTGTGCTCTTCTTATCTATTGGAAACAGTGTATTGGTGCAAAGCGTCTCTTATGTAATTAAGCAAAATCTTGCCCTGAAACAGGAACTATAGCAACAGTGTCTTTAGTACAAGAATTCAAATGGTTATGTTCACGTGAATTTAAAGAATCATAAGTACCACATTTTATTCAAATTAAATTTGCGAAAGGCCTGCTAGTCCAAGTCAATTGATAATCACTGCAATGGGATTTCAGGCTATTCATGGTGAAGGACAGCAACATTACACTCCGGGTTCTTTTCTGAACCACACATACTCACAAGAGAGATAAATTCCTTCGTATGGTGCTACCGCACGCCTTTCCACCTGTAACCACTGCAATCACATCTTGTGAACACTCACTTTTCTTTCAGATGCAACTGTTTCTCATTTCAACATTTACCACTTTACCACCATCTAACACAATTACTTCTTATCATACAACATGAAAGTGCTCCTTTGGATGATATTCCTGACAACAAAACTCCTGTTGAGAATAAACAGTGGAAACAAGCCCCACAGTCCTTGACGAATAATTCCAAATAGTTGACCATAGCATGCATACTCATCACGTCTTGTTCATAACTTCATTTACCAGACCCTTTCACACAGTGCACGGCATAAATCAATTTACTTACATCTCTGTAGTGTCGGGGTGGAAAGTGTTGATGGTCACATTATCAAAGATGTAGTTCTTCAGAGTCCTGTGTGCCACGTCAGAAGAAACGTAAGGTTGAAATGTATGGAAGTTACTCTGGGGTTTCTTAACATTTCCATGTACCACAGTTTTTAGACGGGATTATAGGCCTTGAGCATGACCAATAGAGGGTGCAATTTTCTCAGCAACGGAGGCTCCTTTGGTTGGAACTACACCTAACTGGTTCACAAATGACTATGAAATGCACACGTTACAGTTGCATGACTACCAACAAAATGAACACTCCCCACCAACATGGTTCTTTTCAACCAATGAGGGGATGCCTGTGCTCAAGGTAGATAAGTCAGGAGTATTACCACATATGGGCGTGCAGTGACCTTTCCCCATGCCTCTACAATGTTTCAATGGTCATCGCCAAAATACCGTTAATTTTGTCCAATTTTCAATCTTATGTCAAGTTGGCTACAATAAATTTCTTATTGAATCAGTACAACCTGTTTTAGAACTTATAGATGATGTCTGCAATGGTTTTTGTTTTTTATGCACAGCCAATCAAATTTCTGCAAGCGGAACGTTTCAGTCCGTGTTTGTTCCATATGCTCCAATGTTTACGAAAAGCAACTCGCGTCCTGGAAACACCCACAATCCTTTGCAGGCTGATAGAACAGGCCTTGTGATTGGTCAGATTGCACAAGGTTTGTGATGTATAGCCTGTCCAAGCAGAGAAACTGTTTACAACTCAAGGACAACTTTTAGAAATTCAGGCTTTGGGTGTTTTCCTCAAAGATCCTCTTCAATGGTCCGACATACAAATCGATTAAATCTAGCTTACACTGAGGTTGTCCCTGTGCAATCTACCGTCATTGCCATCTCGTTACAGGTACAGGTGCAAGACCTTGCACTATAGTCTGATGTTGGCCGTCCGTAGCCCCCACTAAGACTGGACGCCGCCGACCAAAGGCCGTTGAACATATCAGAACCTACAGAGATGTGATCAGTTGGAAAAGGGACTAAATATTTAACACAGCAGGTTTCATGCTGTGTACGCACAACGTACACACAGGACTGTGGCTGAAGTGTACATGTACACATTCAAACAACGGAGGATCAGGAGGGGGGGCCATGTGCCCCCCCCAAAAAAAAGGAGCCCCCCATTTTTTTTTATTGGAGATATAATGAAAGGCAATTTTTTTGTCCAAAACGAAGCCTCATCAAACCTTAGAAAAGACTGACAGGTAAGGTTACACAAAAGAATTTTTAACCCCCAGCCCCCAAAACAACTCATTCCCCTTCAAAAATTTGGTCCTGGATCTGCCCAGGTTGCATTTATGTGTATGCTAACAGCTAGCATCTTGTTGGCGGCAACAATTTCCATAGGCACCTCAAGTACTCTAAGCCATAGCCAGTTGATTTGGACAGGCCGGGTCTCATGTCATCTCCAACAAACAGTAAGCCATGTTCTATTCTCCCAACATCCACTCTATGAAGTTGCTTTTTCAATGCCCGATTGATGATGCCGTAAGATGAACATCTAAATAAAAACCTTACAATTTTGTGTTTGTTATTAAATACAGGACTCTACAAAGATAATCCATGCAATAGCCACAGTCAGATGTAGATTTGGACAGAGTCTCATGTCACTTCCAAGTAACTGTTAAGCCATGTCTTATTCTCTGAGCATCCTCTCAGTGAACTTGCTTTTTCAGTGCCTGATTGATGCCATAAGCCAAGTAAATTAAACAGCTGCATTATAAAAACCTTACAATTTTGTTTTGTCATTACATGTAAATACTGGGCTCTACAAAGATACACACATACATTGTACCTGTTTCATAGTTGATTCCATGCGCTCCATATCGCAGATTCCAGTAATCTGCACCGTAGAAATAAGCAGAAGTTCCTGGGACGCCAATCAAAGCAGCAAGTACCAACGCAAAGTACACGTGATAAACTCCACTCATTCTCAAAGTAACATCCCAAAGTACTATTCAGCTACAAATCTTGAATTCTAAATCTGGCAGCTTTGGCAGCTAGCACCGCTTCAATACCTGAGGAAAACAAAGTCTGGGATCACTATTCTGTGACATTATCACAACACACACCAGTAAACAATACAGGTGCACTGTATGTACGATTACTAAACACAAGATCTACAGTCTGAAACATTTACGAAACGTTCATTTTAACTCAATAAACAATTAACAAACATGCCCTGAAGGGGCTGCCTTCATTTTCAAGATCCTCATCTAATTATAAGGAAATGCTTCAAACAAAATTTACAAAAATGACCTGAATGTAAAATTTGTAACTGTGGGGAACAATGCCAACTACGGTCCTCAATTTATGCTATGATAAAGGTACTTCACCTTGTAGAAAGAGGGCACAGTTAGTGTTTGTACACCTTTATTTGTTTTCAAAACGGTGAAGTTGTTAACAGTTAGCCAACCACCTGTACACATACAGCAAATCACAATGAGCTCCTGTCATGGTTACAGTTGGTGTCTGAAATTCAAAGAAGTTTGCCGGGATACACAGACAACATGGTTCATTTTGATAAGAGTAACTTCTTGTAATACAAGTAGCTGATGTGATCTTATCCGGATTTCAGTTTTTATCTGACCTACATGTACAATTGTCAACAGTATTAATAATAAGGCAGGCAAGGCTGCCCAAGATTACAAAACAACCTAGTGCTTTTCCAAACAAACCCTTGTTGCTTTTATAAACCACTCTACTACTGAAAGCAATATCTCCCAGGCAGACTCAATCAACCGTAACCTCCACATAAGGACCATAACGCTGTTTAAATATTGGCACAATGCCATGGGCCACTCTAGCAATGTTTGCCTGTTGGCACTGAAAGTGTGTTGGCAGGGTGAAATGTAAGCATTACAGTTAGATTGTAAAGGTTTGTCATTGATAGCAAGCAAGGAAAAGTCACTTTTGAATGGGAAAAGGTGACTCTGACTGACCTTTATAAAGTGGATAGTCTGCAATAGACATGTACATGCGTTTGCCAAATTCATTGATTGTTTAGGTTGAAATGTGGATTCAAAATGTGTAAATTGATCGAAGTTATGAACTTTTAAAAGTCTGAAACCTCTTGATATGCTTTAAAAGGAAAAGCCTCCATACAGTACTGTACCTATCTGAGAATTTGACAGGATTACCAGAACTTAAACCATACCATGGAATCATCCATTTCTACCATGCCTCTTCACAAGTGTACACACCCCTGGCTCCTCCGCATTCCAAAAAAAATGAAAATGATGACAGCCATTCCACCTTTTTTTCAAATTTATGAAAGCGCACACAAACTGTAAACCTTTCCAGAAGCTTACACAATTTGTACGCTCACGTAAAGGACAAAAAACTGAACCACCCCAAAATTTTGTATGTCCTGCCCGTGTGTCCACAGTAAGTATAGATTCTTAGTGGGTTCCAGTCTTTATATTTACTATGGTTTCAGCCTCAGGGTCAATACTTGAAGGACTTCCACCTGAATCAATCTTAAGGGATTAGCTTAGCTGGGATAACTGACCATACTACCATGGCTCTTTATATGGTGCACATTGAGTTTTTTAAGGGTGAGCAAGCAGCAACGATGTTCAGTAACAATGCATCAAAATTCCTCATAATCTATTTAAATACCCAGCAGGATAAGAGGGCGCCTGCTGTGAGAAGGTAGAACTCTCCAGTATCTTAGGTGGTTTGGACAACCTGCAGGCTATTTTAGATAACAGATTTTGTAAATGAAAATGGATGCACACTGCACAGTGCATACATGTACATGTCAAGCACAAAATCTTAGCAACCTGGAGCCCTATTCATGAGAATTTAGACAACCACATATCTAAGGAAAGTTCACGGGTAATGGAGAAACTACGGTACATGTATGAAAACTGTATGCACAGGTGTCAATGTCATTTTATCTCCTATGAAAGAGGCACAAGTGAAGTACATCACACATTTATGTACACCTCGGGGTACAGACATGATAGAAAAGTACTGTCACTAAAATGAACATGCAGATGTCATTCATCTCTGGATTACAACAAAGTATTTTTTTGAAATAATTTAAGAATTTTTAACTTACATGTACATGTACCTGAAGGAATGCAACCTGGACTTTAACAAAATGAGGAAATTCCAATTAATCTTTACAAGACATTGTACAGAGTTTTGCCATTTTCATTGGCATGAGTGTGAAGTGAACAATGGGGAAATCAGCAGATCCGAGGAAAAGTTGCATTCCTGATAACTTAGGAATAATTCTTCTGTTGTAAGCAATTGCCAAGAGCTGGATGCTTGTACTGGTACCTTTTCATATTGGCTGAGGGAAGGATGTATGTAAGCTTACTGTAAATGGATCTAGAAGGCCTGTGTTGTTGAAACTTACTTTGGGTTCTGCATTTACCCCCAAAACATTTTTAAGTTTCATCAACACTATAAAGTTTAAAAAGGATAAAAAGGGTTCTTTTTCTTTGGAGGATTTTTAGCCAGGAGAGGGGTTTAATTACAAGGAAGACCAGTGTGAGTCCTGATCATTCCTGACCGTCTTGGACCCTTTTTTTGTAAGACTACCTTGTTGGTGTTTATAGAACTCAGAAATCATGAAGCCTGAATGCAGAACTCAACCCCAGTAAGTACATTGAACCCAATTCTGTCAAACTCCACACATTAATCATGTTGTACAATATGTGTCAACACGACCAAGACAAGAGTTTATACAATCTGCTCTTATGATGTCACAGTCATACTTTTCCTACAACTCAGTACAAGTGGCTGCTAAAACTATGGTTGGCCATTAGTACAAAGCCCAAATAAGAATTCACAAAGCATTAAAAATCCTACACCCCTATCAAAACAACTGATAATAATACCAGTTACTAAATATAAAATAAAAATACAACCCTACTTAAAACCAAGTGGACAAGTGTCCATTTTGAAGGGACTGAAGGGAAATTGAGAAGATTTCCACAAATGGACATCACTTGACACCCTGTGCAGTACCCACATGTAGGCTACATGTACTGCATGACTGCGCTGTCCTCCTAGTCCTACTCCCAGCTAAACTCAACTTTTAGGACAAATTATTGATTTCTGATGGCAAATACAATTTAAAACAAAATAATGCAGGGCAAAATAAACAAACATGACAAAGTACACGTATGTCATGAACTTTCATTTTTATATGGGCCTACATCCCTATATTAAACAGTTTATAACCATGACAACGAAGTTGCCTACACAAGGTCCGTTATGCACCTCTCTTATTAGCCACAATCTCCTCAAAAACGTAGTCTACAGAAGAGCAAATTTTGCGAACCTTGATGCCGGAACGGCATGCTTTGGACACAGAAATCAACCCGTCAAACCCCAAAGTGAAACGGCTCGTGTGTTGAAACTTTTAGTAGTAGTACTAGTAGGTACTACTACTAGGCCTACCGTAAACGGTAACCAGGCCTAGGACTAGATAAAGTCCGTTGTACCGTGCGCACTTCGACCGGTTTACGCAGACAAAAAATGTGCAGGCCGTCAGCCATATGTATCATTGTTCCTTTCCTTTCAAGGTTTTGCAGTTTGCTGAGTTGAGTTGTGTGGACCTGGCCCAACTTCTCGAACTTGGGTGGCTTACCTTGGTTCAACGATCTCATACCACCATGACCATTAACATACAAAACCTGCAGTTCACCATCATGAGGTCAGACTCGAAAAAAAGAGCGGGAAATTAAATTTAGAATTGAAGAAACGTACAGTTCTGCATATGTCAAATCCTCAATGCTAATGCATCGTTACGTGCTGTACTTCTTGAAAGCGCCCAATAGTCCAAATCTCCCCAGTAACAATAAACATTCTATGTGGTCCATTGGGAACTGCCCGTGGTACATAGCGCACATATGGGCGCTCAATTTATAAGCGGTGACCCTGAGGGGAAAGTCTTCGAACCGTGACAAAATTTCAGCCTGAGTGTTAAACAATAACCAACACAGTAAGTTGAGTAACAGGTTTTAAAGTAACCGTAACAACGTTCATACTCTCTGACGTCGATCATGCATAAAGTAGGGCCAAAAGTCATTAGCAGCAGGCGTACCGAAAACGCACTGTGGTTCAGCGATTTCTGGTCATTATTTGGGGGGCCGGATAAGTCGCATTTTGGCTAATAATTATAATAGTTAGATGTAATGACATAAAACGATCGAACTTAATTTGTTCCACCTTCCAATCCTTTAAATTTACCTTTCCTTTAAACTGGCTAAAAAATGCCTGAGCAGAAAGTAAAGTTCAAAAAGGTCATGGAAGGTTGGGTTAAGTTTCCTCATGGTAGTTTTCAGTTTTTCTTTTGTTTCTTGTTTTGTTGGTTTGTTTTACTTGCGTCTGAATTAAAGGAGCAGGCCTATATAACAACTAAAGCTTACTCAAGGGTAAGTCCGGGGTATCCCTCAAACTAAACAAAGCAATCAAGTACTGACAACAGCAAAATTGATAGCTTTTCAGAACCACCCCCTCCTGTCAACTTGTACCTCCTTAAGGCCTTGCGCCCCGTCTGTGCATACTCGTTTGCGTGTAGTCTATCCGTGACAAAAGAGGGCGCTATACTTAATATGTGGCTGCCGCGCGTGCGAAAGCCACGGAGTGCCGTCAAACACACGTGTATTTCCAAAACGGGACGTATATTTTTAAAGTGCGTTTTTCTGCATTAAATTTTTTTTCAACTCTGTTTTTACGAGGCATTTTTTTCCTAGATATGCATCATCCTAAAAACATGTTCTCGTAAGATCTGTGAATGGAAATGGTGTTTCTATTTTTTGAAACAAATCTTTTATTTTTCCGGTTAAGTTCCGGTTTTAGAGACCTTTTTGAGTTCATTGCCACGAGTTGTATTGTGTGAAGACTACTTTTGTGAGAAAAAATCCGAATTTGACAGTATTTATCTTATAAAAGTTAACTTGCAAAATATGTGTCATTAAAATTTAATACAAATGTTATTTTAAAAAAATCTTACCTTGTTTTAGAAAATGTTTCCAAAGAGTACAGGTCATCAGAAAGAACTGGTATCTTTAACAAACGAACTTCGGGAAGAAATGTATCTCTTACACACAAAGTCGGAAAAATGTGTCTCTTGACAACAAGTTCCGAAAAAGGTTTCACTTTTTAAAACTATATACTTGATGGCACTGGACTAAGTATGGAGCTTTCTACATGATGATTTTTAAAATTTTATTATTTTTATGTATAAAGGCCGTTTTCCAATACATGTACTCGATTCGGCTCCAATAGGAGACTCGATTCACCTGTTTCTTTTGTTTGTTTTTTCTTTACTACCTTACTTTGAAGTAGCAGTAGGTCTAATAGCACCACAAAACATCACGCAAGCTGCAAAACAGTCAAGCATTATACCGTTCTTCAAAGTTCACGTCCCGATGCATTTGCGTGATTTCCAGAGCTACGGCTAGGTCTTCTGTCTACCCGTCTCTACGCATTTACAATGGAGTGAAGACCAAGACCTAGCTCTAACAGCATGCATGCTGGTGTCTGCGGCTAGTTTATGTACTGAATGATGATTGGTACATGGTTGAGGCAGTATCACAACCAGAAAAGGTACATTATGATAATTTATACTTACATCACTTGCTGCAGGGTTGTCAATGCTGGCATCTCCATGAAACATTCTCGCGGCCGGACGTCCGCCGGGGGAATTCAACTACACGAAGCCTGAGGGTGTAAATTTGCTCCTTTCAAGTTCCGTGTGTTTAAAGTCCATAGTATAGTGACCTCACACCGACCGCGAGAATGAATATGGGCGATGAGTTCCATACGGACGCAAGTAGTAGTCCCTACAGTGACTTATTAGCCATCAGAAAGCAAAAACGGTGTCAAGAAAAGTTCAATTTGGGAGGGAAGATACTGATTCGTTCACTTAGAAAACACTCAGTAAATTTTTTCAGATTCTCAAGTATAAGAGCAGTGCACGGGGCCGGGATGTCAAGTCATTGATTGATGTCATTGATTGGAAAAACTTGAGTGTGGCGCGAAAAATGATGCGCATAAACGCGCGCAAGGTACAGTGATGAGCGCATTCAGTCTCTGAATTCTATTAGCAGAAATAACCATGAACAAGGCTAATTACGGTTGCCTTATGTGCCCCCTTTTTACTCAATTATTTATGATCTATAAGATACTACAATGCAATTGGAGCACTTACTATGCATATCCGAGCGAGACCACATAAATCTTCTGCCCAAATGATACTTCAAGTTACTTTTACCTTGCTTCGTTTTTTTACCTTGCAAAAAAAGAAAGAAAAATCGTGGCTTCTGTCTCTTCTTGGATGAATAATATTATCATAACACTGCTGTTCAGTCAAGTTGAATCAAACAAGCGAAAACTCTGAACTTATACGTCATTGCAAAATGCAAGAGCCTATCTTGAAAAGAGCAAAATTCATAATTCATGTTTCGCTATGCAAATTATAATGCAATGTCCCTTTCCGGATGTGCCGCAACCTGACAACTGCCCCAACCGGCGCAGTCATATGCCTAGCGTCGGTGATGCATCACACATCTCATCCGGCAGCTCAGGGCTTGAGAGCATTTTGAGAAGATGTGAGTACGAATGATTGCTCCAAAATTTTTCGCTTTGACTGCTCGACTTAAGTTCAGGCCTAGTCGTGTGGATTTTGTGCCGCTGTTCATGTTGTTATTCCAAAAGCATGAAAAGAGTCCTCTTCAAAGTATGGCTGCTACTGCTAGTCATGCCATGATGTACAAATGAGTTTGTTTCTGCATTCAATTGGGGACCCTGAACAATACAGGACAATAAGGTCCCTGATTGACAGAGGGTCCCCGATTGACAGAGGGTCCCCGATCGACAACTGTGTACAAAGCATATGGGTTGTTGTCTAAAAAAGTTTAAGTACAAACAAAAGAGGAACAATAGGGGGTCCCCAGTTGCAGGCAAATACACACTTGCCGTGTGTGTACATACACGTGTGACGTAGCCTAATCCGTGTCCAAAACGGGCTTCTGCGCGTATCCATGTACTTTCAACGGAGTGAAGACCTAGACTTAGCTCTAGACAACAGATTCGGACGCAGCCTCAGGCTCAGTCATGGAGCCTTCATTCCTGTCATCGCGGTAACTCTATCGTGGTATCAGAAATCCTGAATTTTGCGTTGCCAGTGAGTTCCCAATTGCAATATTCGCCCAGTTAATCAATACTTACGGCCTTTGGATAAGTTTTATTAAAACAGACAGAAAAAATTCTGCATGTTTCCGTAAGTTTGGACAGTTTTTATTGAAAGATGTAATTTTTTCTGAAATCTGTAAATTCTCTTGACCATGCCCCTCATTACCTACTGTACTGTTTATCTCTTTAACAATGATTTCTAACGTCACCCTGCACTCGAATATCTTTTGCTGGGTTCCCACGTCAATTTTGAAATGGCCAAAGGTGTCTAAAAGCACATTTTAACTGCGAAAATACCCACTTTTTTGGAGTCAAAATAAGGGCTCCTGCACTGAATAACGTTTTGCATGTGTAAAGTGCGCCCCCAATCTCCATTACAATAGAAAAACTTAAGTATAATCGTACTTTTACCCTCCGTGCTCGGGACAATTAGTGAATAATTACATAGGCGTTATTGTTGCAGTTTTTTGCTTTTAGTAGGCATTATACAGGGTGGGCTACTGGGGGGGGGCCTTTTCAAATCGGGTCTAAATGGTCGCTGGCCCTAATACAAGTTGAATTTACAATGGCATTTAGATTGTTTACAAAAATTTTGAATAATAGTTCATTTCTAATGAGATGGTTATAACTCTAGGAGAATGAGAACTCAGAAAGAAGACATTTTAAACAATTATTTCACACATCGATGAAAGAATGAGTCCACCAAAAAAAGAAATTTGCAATACCCACATATCTGTTATTCCTTCAGTAAAACACCAATTTACATGTAACTAGATGAATGTCAAAGATTGGAGTAAACAAGTTATGATGCAAAGAAAATGAGGTCTTTCCTTTCTGGATTAAAAAGTGCAAGGTGACGCAGTGCAATTATTCCTATCTTGTTCTCGTGGCATTTGGCATTTTTAAGGAGGAGACTGACAGAACGGAGTCAATTACAAGAAAAACGGAGCAGTATCACAAAATGAGGCTATTTTGTTTCCTCTAAAAACAAGATCATTCTTTTTATCTTTATTTATTCATAAACAAAGTGCATTAAAGGCCACCGTAGAAGCTACATGTGTTTCTCGATACCGCAATAGTAGTACCTCTGCTTGCATACAGTGCCCACACAGATTTTTTTAAGTTATCGTTTTCAGCCTCATTCATTCAGGCTAGCTCTGCTGAGTATTCCTCTTTATCAAATTTTGTGGTCCAATACAAAATATAAAAAAGGAATACCAATGCTCCACTCAGCAGAGCTACATTTAGGCCTTTTTTTTAACTAGGCCTAGGCCCACCCCTAAAACTGTGGGGCCCTAATTTTACATCCTTCCCACTCCCACAGCGGGGCGGACATCGTACCCCACAGTTCTGGGGGTAATTGTTCATAGGGCCTAAGTTCAAACTTAACTTTTTACTTACTACTTATGCTAATGATTGAGTGCCATCATGCAATTGATGTCTTACAGACAGGTGCTGGCAAGTGAAAACATCATGGATGATATGAATGAACTCCTTGTAGACTTGGACTTGTCGGATGTCATGTTGGAATCGCCGGAAGCATCTATAAATTTCACACCATTTATAAACCAGGACCTTGGTAAGACTGATATTAATAATAAAGTCTTTGACAAAGAGTTTATGTCCAGTGCATGGATGCTAATTGACACCGTGTGCATAAACCCTATGAGACTCGTCGGACGAATTCTAAGTGTCTTCTAAGGAAATCACATTTTTCCCGCAAAAATAGAACTTTTCTGGACATGTTTTTGCACTCTGATAACAAACACATGTACCAAGTCACTGTAGGGAAGAACATGGCGTAAAGATCTCACTTTCTGACTTGCATTAGGGTAAGCTGAATGTAGTTTTGTTTTACTTGCAAAAGATTCTGCCTCTTTCAACCACTGTGTGTTCCTCTATCTTTCAAGATAAAAGTTATTCCTGTTTTGAAATCCTTTACAGGTGATGAACAACCTTTATCCCATGAACAATGGGCTGGTTTGCTTGTCCACGCGCACGAACAAGGTTAGTTTTTCTGTTAATATATCCATAATTAATGGTTTTAAAGGCTTTTCTCAACTTGTTTTTTATTTTTTGTTGACGCAGTAGTAATTTTCTGGCTTTCAGCCTCTGAAACTCGGGCTCGAATTCCACCCAGGATATGGATTGGGTTCTCAGATCCTACCCAATTCTGTGGGTTTTCCTCCCACCCCTAAAACTTAAGGGAAGAACAGTTTATAACATACGGTTTGACCCCGGTTTATTAAAGAATAAATAAATATTGGCAATGGAGCTGATATAATTTGATGAAATGAATGCAGCATTCTTTACCACTGAAGCAAAATGAATGTAATTTCTATCAAGGTATGAAGTTGTTTTCATTTTACTTACAAAAGAATATGCCGACAAAATACAGAACAAAAGCCCAGAACATTGATTACTGTGTGCATTGACAGTGAATGGCCCCAGTGTAGCAGTCCTTGATGTACAGCAGACAGAGATTCAAGTGCACAGACCACTCCCACTGGAGGACAGGTAAGGAACAGACATGCAATCCGCTCCCCCCGAAGCTAGAAATTGCAAAGTGAAACTCTGGACTTTGCGTATGCCTGTAACTACCCATAATGTAAGTCTTTGGGAGAAAGAGAATCAAAGAGATTTGGTTAGTAAATTGTTTAGTGTGGTAAGCGCAGGTCAGTTGGTCATTCAGTTTTGTAAGTATCACGTACACGTATCTCTCACCAGGTACAAAGAGGCTACTGAGGGTGAAGGAAAAGCACTAGCTCACCAAACCCCCGAAGAGCACAAGGTAAGTGCAGCCTATCTTCATCTTCCACCGATCAAAAGAGTTTTTGACTGGCTGCCGTCATAAACTCAAAGTGGGGAGAATACTTGAGGGTTCACTTTAAATATTTTAGTATGCTGTGCACCAGTTGATCTCCTATGACCACCTTGACAAACCCAAAGTGAAGAAAAGACTTGATTTGGGGTGCTGAAGATATTCAGAAAATATCCAAACAAATTGTTGTGTTAGTGCCGTGCCAGATCTGTCACTGGTACCTAAAACAATGTATGTCACAACTCTGTTGAGGGCCACAATTCTAATTTTTGGTCTAGTTTTCAAAGTAATGAAATGTACCTTCAGGAGAGATCATTTACGGGTATTTACATTCACTTGTAAATGGTACAACTTATTATAAATTAATGTTTGTGATAGTTGAATACTAAGATTACATGTATACTCGCTGGTTCATGTCCATGTAATATTCATATAATCCGCCTCGAGCAGAAATACCCCTTCGTCTGTTGAAAAGAGTCATGTTCGTCAGGAGTGTTCATTTTGTTAGTAGGGATGTGACCATGACATTTCCTAGTCGTTAGTGAACCAACCAAGTTTAGTTCTGAGCCTCCATTGCTAAAAAAAATAGTGCCCTCTCTTGATAAGATCCAGCTCAAGGCTCATGAGCTGATGTTGTCTCAATCACTTGTAGATATTGGAATGTCTACATTGTAGCAAATGCCATGAAATGCCCAAGGGTAACCTAGTGTACATCACTGCCAAGAAGGTCAAGAATGCCAGGTATCAACTAGAGGGTCAAGCTCACTTCTGCTCTGAGGAATGTGCTTTGCTGGGGATGCATTCAGATGAGAACGTCGTCAAACTTTGTCTCTTACAGGTATGGCATTGAAGGCTTACGGCTGAATAGGTGGGCGTTGAGGTGGGGGTTTTTGCTCTTGAAAATGAAATGCAAAAAAATTATTACCTTACACTTAAAAATTGTGTGATGTAAAATGTGAATCGTAACTTGATATTACATATTTTTATTCATCTCAGGAGGGCTGTCCAAAACCTTGCTGCGTTTGCCTTGATGAAGATTGTATCTGGATGCCACTGACGTCATGCTCTCGCTGCGGCCATTACATCTGTGCACCCTGCTGTGTCATTTACACCCGTCAGCAGGATTGGCGCTGTGTGGTGCGTTGTGAAAGAACAACCCGCCACACGCTGATGCTTCCAGAATCCCTCATCGGACCCAAGATGAAGATGAAGGTTGGAACAAACACTTCACAATTCAATGATGAAACTGTGCCACATCTTTGTTTACAATGTGCTCCTTGTTTTACTGAGTGCTCCTCAAGTAAACTTGATAGGTTTGCAGTAGCACCATGGATATTTCTTTTGTATGTGGGGTTCTGAAAAGAATCTTCTTGGAAATTTGCCATCACATTCTACATTTCTGTGGTTTCACAAGAAAATTGTTATCTTACTGAAAAATATTGAGAAGATACTTCATAACGATTCCATTACACTTGTTTTCTGATAGGTCCACACTTTTGATGATACTGTTTGTGTGGAGAGCGAAAGCAGTGATGTAAGTTTTGGCAATTTGAAGATTTCTTCTTATGCTGCTGTAACATGAAAGTTTTATTCTGAGACCATGTGACTGTTTATGCTGTGCAAGCATGGAATAGTCCCTTGAACATGTTAAAAGGCTAAACGAATGACTAAACAATTCAAGTACATGTAAAGCAGGCAGATTAGTTGGACTATCGCAATGGTATTTACTTTTGTTTAATTTATAACAATTACATAGGATTTGCCTCTGGAACTGGAAGGTGATATCTGGCCAGGGTTTGATGAAATTCCCCTTACACCTCCTCCGTCGGTAAGAAATATATTTCCGGTTTTAAAAAGCCCAAATGACGTATCTAAAAGCCACAGAATTATAAATAGACACAAAAGATAATTACTTCACGCTTTGTAATACAGTTGCACTCTTGTTGGAGATCATTGGATTGCGTCCCATCTTACAGTCCTAGGAAAATGTAGGTGTAAACAAAAGTGATGTCATTATGTTACAGGACTCTTATAATTTAGTTCCTGTACAACTTGATATTGAAGTTCTTAGAGGTAATATATGCAGTGCTCAAATGATCCCATCTGAATCCCTGATGCATCATCTTTCCTCAGACCTCTGAATGTACAACCAGGACTCACATTAATGTTTGCAATTTGCTTTGATAGGCTGAGGAACAGTTCAGACAGCACAGACAGAACGAGTTGGAGAGGGAAAATCAGATGTTGGAATTCCACAACTCTCTCATGGACCTCTCCTATCAGGACACTGGGATAAGTGGACCAGGAAACATGGTGTGTAGAAATTTCATTTTATTCTCCTACATTTTTACAAGTTTTGCTACTATGCATTGAATTTTCTCTGCTTAAGTTGCAGTAAAAATACAGTGAAAATGTAATCATTAACCGAAGCCGTGGGTACCACTGAAATTCGCAGAATGAATTCATAATGGAATGAACACACACACAATAGGAGTCTGAAACACGTCGTAACAGTTACCAAGAGAATTAAACATTTTTTGCCGGACACAAAGTGAATAAGATAATACAAAAGTAACCGTGCCATTCACTGAGTTATATAAAGTAGATTCGTAAGTTATCTGAGAGTTTCTTCTTTTTCCGTTTATAGAATGAAGACTCCACCCTGGAAGAGTTTTTGGGTGACCGTGAGCATGTAAGATTGTTGTATCTTTTGCAGTTAGATTTGTTAATATATTCCAATTCTGAAGAAATGCATTGCTGTAGACCTCTTCAAAACATTCAAACATACCCCTGTGGAAGATTTTAGTCTACATAGGAAAGCTTAAAGCCATTAAAATGCGGTCAACAAATGACCCAGCCAAATTTGAAGTACAGTAGTTATAAACAGATGATGTGTCATGTGAGTTGCAGGTGGAAAGATGTTGGTCTTGTCTTTTAACAGGAAACGGCAACACCAACAAACCCTGCAGATGAAACCAGCCTGATGGTGGAAGAAAGTCATGATAGTGACGATGACTCTTTTGAAGAGTCCCAAGGTGAAGAAGAAGAAGACATTAGTGTGCAGATGGAAGGTCCTGGCAACAAGGATCGCATCACTGCTCACGATGAAGGATATGATGCAGATGATGAAGGAAGCTGTAGTTAAGTTCTTCACCTGTACTATACAGTACTGTATTTCTGATAACTCTGTAAAGGGACATTTGGGGTTTATCACTTCCAAGTGCAGGGTCGGAGTTCACATCCTTTAATGGGAATATATTGTGTCCTTAGGCAAGTCACTTTACCTTCGCTTGCCCTTCCCACCGAGGAGTACTAAATGGGTACCTATGAGGGCAGAGAGGTTTATTTGTGGTTGATCAACCTGATGGCCCCTGAAAGGGGTCTTCGTGTAAGGAAACTGTATACATGAACACATGTATGTCATGTTGTTAGAAAATAGGAGGCACATACTTGCATCGTGAATGTCATATCAAAGCTGCTTAAAAGAATGAGCCTCTTTGTTTGTATTTATATATATATATATATCTCTTGAATATGCAAATTGAAATAAATGTTGTTGCCAAGCAACTACCGTTTTATTTTGAAACATGAATTATGAATGACAAATCAATAGGCCTGTATTTTGGAGGATTTGAATGCCAAGTTTGCATTTATACATTTTAAACATTCATTTTTTTATGGCAGAAATGCCTAGATTTCCCAACGTTGGGGTTTTATCCTAAATGTGCTATTTTTATGGGGGAGGGGGGAATACATATATCTGCGATCATGTTTGCTCTACTAAAATTGTTTTGTGTAATCAGTGACCAGGTTTAATGCAGACTTACCATTTCCGTGTTGAGAACTACATTCCATTATTAAAGATGACTTCAAGTTTTTCCCTAGCCAAACAAGTTTTCAAGATAAAGGCTCCTTGGTTTCAATTTCGTTTCGATGCTAATTTTGTAATGTCATTTGGATCTGTCCAATATGCTTATTGTACATATGTGTGTAGGCCACTTTTTTGCATCTTCATCTTGCTTTTGGATTAAAAGGGAAATGATGCAATTTAGAAACTGTGTTGGAACCTTATTACGGCTTTTTTCTTCCCACAGGTACGGTCACCTGTAGTAATCAAGGTCGTTGTATACGTCTACATACTGTGTACATTGACACATAGATATACAATCTAGATTTATATCCGCTACCGGTGTACATTTACTCGTATGTACGTGTAATGTATAAGCGAGGAACAGCAAACGGGGACATGGATTCGTAGCCTTTTCGAAAGAGGCAGCTCTTTATAATATACTTAGTGCATAAGCCCAGTTGACGTTGATACTGATGAGGACAGCAAATCGAAGATAGTATTTCCCATCAAGCTGTTAGAGCAAAGGAAACACATCAATCTTGCCAGGTGGAATCCGAAGGTGAAATTCAAAGAACTAGTCCTACCCGCCAGGATCCCCTATTCCTCAGTATTCTGGGCATGCATTGTATGTAATGCCTGTGCATGCGCCTACCATGAAAGAGAGGGCGCTATACATGTAACCAAGTGGGATTAGATAGAGACAGGTTAGGAAACACAATTACAGAAAGGGATTTTATTATAAAACGGATTCCAACAAAATACACAATTTGTGTGGATACAAGAATAATCAAGTTTTGACACGGCTTTGTAAAGATCAATATCAGGGTATGACAGTAGCAATAACCTGCGAGCATAAAAAATATGATGCAACAATTAACACTGAATTTATACCCATACGCGTAAATAAAATGTCATATTAACAGACTGGGAACAGATTTTAATGAGACTTCAATCATTATGAAGCAACTAAAAGTTATTTCTCCTATATGAGACCTAAGATATTACCATTTTAACCCTAATAGTCCCAAATCCTCCGATTTCAATATTTTATATACACCCTAGGGGGTAGGGTTAATTTCTAATGTAACGCCGTTTCCTACATGTAACTTGTCTTCATCTAATCCCACTTGCATTTGTTCAATCTACCAGAAGAGAGAGGACGCTATACTTACGGGTAAATCCACAGCGCATAGTCTAGTTGTGACCTGAGTGTCTCCATCGTTGGAACCAAGATGGTGGATATGTGTCGGTGCACGAGGAAAATTAGTGCGCAGTAGCTGCATAATTGTGACCTCGTGATAAGAAGAATGAAATGAAAAAAACTCAACAGGTGGAAAGGCTTGCGGTAGCACCATGCGTAGAAATATATCTCTTATGAGTGTATATGGTTCTGAAAAGAACCGAGAGTCTAGGTATAGGAGACCCGATAGCGTTCTTGAGTCTTGACTTGGCGCCGATGGTATTTATTGAGCTGGAGTGCCGTTGAGATGTGCTGGAGTTCATCTTGTAAGTGTTCTTGATCGCAGATCTTGTGTGCTCGTTGGATCAGGGTGCGGGTGACTGAAGATTTTACGGATTTTACGCTGGGATGATGGAAACACGAGTTTTGCAGGTACCGGTCTGTGTGGGTGGGCTTACGGTAGACGGAGTGCCCGAGGGAACCATCTGCACGCTGGTGGACCTTGACGTCAAGAAAGGAGAAAGAATTCCGCTCCTCCTAGGCCTGTTCCATCGTGGACTTTATGCTGGGGTGTAGGTCGTTCAAATGGTCCAGGAATGACTGGAGGTGTTGGGGTCCATGCGGCCAGATGATGAAGGTATCGTCTACGTAGCGAAACCATGGAAGTATACCCGGACGATGATCTGCAGAGAGTAGTGCCGTAGTCTCAAATTCCTTCATGAACTAGTCGGCTAGGACCGGGGATAAAGGAGATCTCACGGAGGTCCCAGTCGACTGCTCGAAGAACTTGTCTCTCCATCTGAAGCTGGACGACGAGACGCAAGTAAGCAGCAGGTCATGGATTTGGTCGGGAGAGAGGGCTGTGCGCTCACACAGAGTGGGATCATTTGCCGAGCTTTCGGTAACTGAATACCTTCTTCAGGGCAAGCAGATTCAGTTCTGAGTGAACGCGGAAAAATCCACGTTCATTCCCTCGGGATGCAGCTTTCCAAGTTCGAAAATGACGCTGCAAAGCTCGGCAATCATATATTTCAGAGCACTGATTTAATCTTAAATTCTTGTCGATATTCTGATCACAGTGCTACGCAGCCCTTCCATATTTTTCTGATCTATTCTTTGCTGCGAATTTGTCGATCACCCGGTGGATATGGTCAATCCAAGGTTCACCTTCGCCGGCGATTGTTAGACAGCTTGCCCACTTCATCACCCGCAGCTGTGGAGACTTCGCTGGAACTTGCCATGGCTACATTTACCAAGACACACTTCTGTAGTCACGCAAGTTTCATTAAGTCTTGCCTCCATCACAAGATTATCCCCAATGGGTTTGAGGTGAAATTCCAGCCTTCTGATCTCAACCCAGATGAGAGTACTTATCGTGACACTATTCACCGCATTTTACACTCCACCTCCCGTAAGATCATGAGGTGTACTGTGCATACTATGCATGAGCGCATCGATAACTCGAGCAACACCCTTGATCGATCGGTGCCGACGACATCTTTATGATGTCACCGATGGCCGTACGGCTTACATCATCAGGGGCATAATTCAAGATCTAAATCACGAACTTCATGCGGCTCTCGAAGCAACCAAAACCAAGAAAATCAAATCTAAGTACTCCAAGCTCAAATCAGACAAATCTCATTGTACGCCCACGTCAAAGAACAACGCTAACCCAAAGAGTTTGGTAGTTACGTCATCCCATCAGATCTTCCCCTAATTGATGGCCAACGTTCTGTCCTGGATCGTGGACTGAATTTCATCCCTGTGACGAACCGATGGGACAAGTTCACCAACCGTCAGGACGTCGAGAAGTTCTTCCGCCGTATGCGTTTGCGAGTCTTCTTCCACTACAAGGATTCCTGCAGGTTAGTACGTTCTGATTCGGGTACGTCTACTCAGAATGTAGACTTGTCTAAGGTAATTTCTAAGCTTGCGCCCACCAAGTCCACGTGGTGTCCAGCATCCGGTCTT
The DNA here is from genome assembly GCF_054643075.1 of Acanthaster planci. Lineage (NCBI taxonomy): Eukaryota > Metazoa > Echinodermata > Asteroidea > Valvatida > Acanthasteridae > Acanthaster > Acanthaster planci. The sequence continues at coordinate 10,876,208 of NC_141797.1, read as the reverse complement.
AACAAAACCCTCGACTGCGTCATTGAAAACTGCCGCGTGGAAATCACACGCCTTAAATTCAAACCCAGCCTCAAGCGCATCAACATCTCATCGGCTGAACGCGAAGCACTCAGATCTCATTAAGAACGATGAATCCATCGTCATTAAAGAGGGCGGACAAGGGAGGCGCTACGGTGGTAAGGACTTGTATGTCGCTGAAGCGGAACCTCAACTGTCTGACGTTGCGTCCTACGCTAAGGTTGACCGCGATCTCACACGAGAGCATCAAGATATTGTTGCTAGCACTGTCCGAGGTTTAATTGACTCAGGTGACCTCCCTCTAACGCAACCAAACTGGTCGTTCCCAACCCACGCACGGCAGCCTTCTACTTCCAACCCAAAATTCACAAATCCGGAAATCCAGGCCGCCCCATCGTGGCTGCTTGTAGTGGTCCTACTGAATTGATGTCCAACTTCCTTGACACCATTCTAACACCCGTTGTCAAAACGCTCCCCAGCTATGTCAAGGATACTAATCACGCCTACGTCTGTTAGATGAATTTGAATTCCCAGGTACATCCAACTTTCTTTTCAACATGGATGTGAGACCTCTTTACACATTCATTCCCCACGCAGGTGAATTGGCTGCGCTCAAACACTACCTAGATCTCCGCCAGCCTCAGGATCCTCCTACCAGCACCCTGCTCCGTCTGGCTGAGTTGGTGCTCACGTTGAACAACTTCGCGTTTAACGGTGAGCACTACATTCAGACCAGTGGTGTGGCTATGGGGACACTGATGGGACCAAGTCATGCCTGTCTGTTTGTTGGCCACATCAAGGAGCAGATGCTGACCCAGTATCAGGGCGTGCAGCCGTTAATGTACCGGCGATACATCGATGGCATAGTTGGTGCTACTGCCGGTTCGCGTGATGACGTTGATAATTTCTCAGCATTTGCGGATGCTTTTCACACAGCACTGCGCTACACATCTGATGTGTCACAACACTCTGTTACCTTCCTCGACGTGCGCGTCCAGTGTCTTCGACTGCGTAGGATTTGTAGTAGCCATGCAGAGTTCTCTGCAAGTGGGAAGGAATTGCTAGGTTTCTTTCGTCAGCGCGGTTACCCTCCGGCTATCACAGACGCTGCCTTCAAAGCTGTATCTTAAATCCCGCGCGAAACGGCTCAGAAACCCAAGCAACGTAATCGCGTCCCCCCGAACTCACATACCACCCTCGAAACATCCTGGTACGTAATGTTCTTCTCAAACATTTTCGTACACTCGGTAATGAAGCGGCCACAGTTTCCATTTTCGCCGAACCGCCGATTTGCGCATTTAGGCGCGATCGTTCCGTCGGGGACATGGTTGTACGTTCCCGGTTGGATTCCGTTTCGGCCGTCAAAAGCAGGCAGCAATTCCCCTTGTCAGCGCCCCAGATGTAACACCTGCCCCTACATAGTTAACAGCATGTCGGTTGTCGGCCCCCACGGTAGCTACAGAATACGCGGGGATCATACATGCATTACTAGTAATGTGGTTTATTGCATTACATGTCGTCGCTGTGGTAAAGTGTTCATCGGAGAGACCAAGCGTCGCCTTGGTGACCGCTGCGTGGAACATATGCGCAGTGTGCGCCAACAAACACCTGGTCTCACTGTTGCGCAGCACTTCTGCACGCCGCCACAGACCGTCGGTGACGTCACGGGCGTCTGCAACCCGCGGAAAGCGTCATCTGGTGTACAGCGACAGGAACTGGAGCAGCGCGTCATTTCCGAACTTGGAACGCTGCATCCAGGGGGAATGAAAGTGGATTTTTCTGCGTTCATTCAGAACTGAATCTGCTTGCCCTGAAGAAGTTACTCAGTTACCGAAAGCTCGGCAATCATTTATTTCAGAGCACTGATTTAAATTCTTGTCGAATCACTGAACCGCGTTCTGCCAGATCGAAGCTCTGCTTGCCTATTGCAGCAGCGTACAAAGAGCGAATAAGCAAACAACGGGCGAAACGGTGGCTGATTGCGCATTTAATGCCCGCATTACGCGCAACGCAATAACATTACCTGCATTTTACATAATGTTCCCCACATCACCGTTTTCGCTCTTCGGTACTGCTATCTTTTCTTTTGAAATATTGGAAACCATCATTTCGAAAATACAAACACGGCATGTTTTTCTTCAATCCAGCGGCTTCATTGAATATTTGGGCCGGAATTTTTCAACTTTGCGTAAATTCCCTATACCGAGGGGTGAATTCTCCCTTCTATTAGTTTTGATTTTAGTCGGCGCGGCGCGCATCACGGAAAACTTCTGTAGTTTTTAATAGGATCTGGCGGTCTCTGCAATTGCATTTTTATGTCTCTGGGTGCACCCCTGTGGCCAGCCACAGAAAACTTCCTCTGAAGTGGTACTAAATAGCACTGTACGGTGTCCGCATTACGCACTACTATTACACACGAGCCCATGGTGCGGCTCCAATGGAGTCGTGTGTAATTTCGAGCTGCAGCAGAGTGATTCGGACCCGGCCGTACTAGGTACGTAAAAGCTGATATGTTTAGACATCAAAAGGGGGTTTCCCAGATGAACTCAAGCAGGGAGGACAATGGGGGGTGTTTGGAACTGAATGCCTAATGCTATAGCCTCGCCCAAACATAATTCAAAACACCTTGAATACTGATAATGCCTCATTATGGTATTTCACATTTTCCTTGATTTTGTGAAAAGACGATAGAATCCTGTTCATAAGTGACTTCGTCGCAAAGGCAGACACGCCACGATTTACCGTCCCATTGGACGATCGCTGAAGTTGTGCGTTAACTTCCGGTTCCATAGTTCCAGTAACCGGCGATCAATACATATAACTCTAGGGACAGTGAATGTGCAGTGGGCCTGGTTTAAACAGACATGACGTCACTGTAGCAGGTATTGCATGCTGTTTGCAACCTTTTGAATCACCCCTGAGATGTCATGAAGTCCACCGACATTTTGAAAAAGGTGCCTCCACTCTAGCGGAAAATAGAGCCATTTTAGGGTCCAATTTCATCCAAAAGTAGAAAAATACAAGTTCTCAGTCATCTCCGTGTTTTTAATTTTCCCTGTTAGGTATATCAAATTCTCAAGCTTTGAACTGAGAAATATTTTCTATAAAAAAAAAGAACGTGAGATTTTTTGGGGGTCTGTTTACTACCCTACGCGCAACAATCAGGCCATGGGTGACATCAGCAAATAATGAAATCGGGAAACCCGTCACTTTGCACGTTTATGATCATGGTAAGTACTGAATCAGATAGGATTAACTTTTATAAACGTTAAATTTATTTCCATTTTTATCTTCGAATTCCTTGACTAATCCTCTTGTAAAGTCAGTATCTGTTTAGTTGGAATATTTATAACAATTGTATTGTTTGGAATCATTAGGCCCTTTCATTGTTCTGCATATTTAAGGTAGAAATAATAAATCCCCTAGGGCTGCATTAGGACTGGATCATGAACTGTGTTACGACGGAGTAGTTGCACAATACCCCGCTGAGCGAAAATACACTCTATATACACTCTGCATATAAAGGTACGTGCTGTCTAGTATTGAAATCGTTACTCACCAGGGCCCAAGACCAAAATTTTTGTATTAAAGTCCAAAGTTGGTCTCTGGGAGCGGCTACGCGGATACGTACACATGTATACAGGGACAGGAAAGTGGGCCTTGCGCGTCGTGTATACGCAAAGTGCATGTGAATGGGGAAGGCGGAAGAATTTAGTAACTCAAATGTGGGAACCGGGCGCGGGGCCGGGAGTGGCAACGCGGACGGATACGGTGATATGTATCCGCAAATTCGCGGCTACGAGTGGGCAATGTGAGTGGCGGGGTATACTGCAATCGTGCCGTTATGACTGTTAAAACTGTAGGCCGATACCATGGAGGAAGGAATGCAACCATGACATTAGTACACCACATTAGTCTTGGAGATCTTCTGGAAAAGGGAATAATTTGGATAACAATAGGCAAAGTGCTACACGGACAACGTGCTACACAGTGCTAACAGACAATGAAAAGGAAGGGGCCAGGGCGTGTAGCAAAAAAGTGCACAATAGACTTATGCACAAACCCGGTGCTACACTGTGCTTCACAGAGGAAAGCGTGCAGGTGTTCTGTCCTGTTTTACGCGTACACGTACACGGCCGGACATGTGATGCTTTCACAGCGTACCTTTTGCTCGTTTATGAACTTTTGCTCGTTAATGCGCATGCTCAGTTCTGTAGCGGCGCTACATACAAGCAAGACCGTGTGGATTCGGCCGTCCAATTATTCTGGCTGCATTTGGATTCGTAGGTCTCGCAGATTCGTAGGTGCTGAAGGGTGCAGTGAACTAATTCAAGCTCCATTGAAAATAGTGTAAAATCAACCAAGTTTGGAGCCCCATGGCAGGCAACTGAAGTCCCTGAGGCCTCTCAAACAAAAATCAATGTGTTGTTTGGTCCATCAGATTTCATTTGATTTTCAATTTTTAGTAGGTTAACCAATGAATTTTTTAATTATCCGCCCAAAACAAACTCACCCCCCAAAAAGTGAATGTTGCCAAGCCCTCCCAGCGGCCATTTTTCAAATGACATCCCTCACCTTCTGGGGGCTCTTCTGACTAATTTTCAATCCTATTTTTGTCTGCTTTGCCCCCAGATGGGTGCCCCTGAATCTACAGAGATGATCCTGGGCCATACTGACACAATTCCACCATTTCTTGGCCCAAACAGACCCCTCTTTTCGAAACAATCTCTGGGGGGTACTTTTTGTGCGCCTCCGCCTGGCGGAGAATTTTCCTTGAATTGGGACACTGCACCCTGAAGCATGGGTGCCAACTGGATAGGCTCTCGTACAGGGTACCATACTTAACCATACAAAGGGCGTCCGTGTAATGTACAGGTCGGGCGAAAATTCATACGGAGTGTGAAAAAATGAAAACGGGGGAAAAAGGAATAAATATGTGCTTGGCCGCAGACGATGACTTATTCAGCATTCAGTCTCCTTAGCTGGTCTTGAACGTTAGACCGGCTGAGCACACTTATTCCCATTCATAAATACCTTTCAGTCAGAGTCAAAAGACGTAAATACGGCATGTAAATTCGATTTCCAACAATTTTTTTCAACACCCCCATCCATTCTATGGTATATTCCTTGTGAAAGTTGCCCAAAAGAATCTCCCAGGACTTGGTACTATACTGTGCGAGTGGTGAGCTGCGAGCTCGCCGAAACTCTTGACCAATCTGAATTGAACTGTCTCTTATCCAGTCACACTTCTCAGAATGTTAATATAAACGGTCAAGTTGCTCCTTGTTTAATAGGGTCTTGGCCCCCTATCTGATTTCCCCTCTAAGATATTCAGCCTGTGTGAAAACATGGGCGCGACCACTCCAGGGTGCAACGTGATCTCCTGATCTTACTGTTTTGTATCAAAGGTGTAAGGGAGAATTTGGCAACACAAGTATGCCACAGAAATTCCAACTTGAACATGGGGCTGGGTGTACAGTGAGCTCGCTATCTGGACTAACGATCCAGAATTGTCACACCAACTGTACTGTAAACATCCCAGCCTGTTACCTACAGGAAACTTTCTTTTTAAACCAACGTTTATACAACAGTTATGTATTCTTATTTACTGACATGCGCAGGACTACTTTACATGCGCGAATACAGAGGAAATTGAAAGAACTGAACTCGATGAAAGCCCCCGGGGGGCGGAGGCTGCAAATGAGGTGGGTGCAGAAACATTTGATAGTGTCCGTATTTACATGTATCTTCTTATACAATACATACAATATGTGTTTCTTTCAAAATGAAAACTACTAACACGTCAGAAATGGTACTACCATCTTTCTCATGGGAGAATTAAAGATTATTTAGCAGATGAATAAATATAACAGTTCTGGAAATCTTCGTCAGATTGATTGATAGAAAATTGATCTTTTTTTGTACAAGGAAAATGATATGCATGTACCCGACGGTTTAAGTCGGCCTCCATCTGAAGTCCCTGCATCTGGGAACATTGTGCCACAAGAAACCGCAAGTGCCGATAGGTAGGCCCTGCAGCTAGTATGTTGAATTCTTAATACAATATCATTCCTAATTTAAAATGGCCAGCAAATCCAACATCTCTGGAAGACATTAATGAAATAGTTTCATTGGACAAAGGACGCAGCTATACAATGTGGCCGAGCTAAAGATGTAATTAAGGCATCTGGCCAAACATCTGCCTAATTCACACCTGAATCACAGTTCAGTAGCAGTGGGGTAACTAGGGCTATTATGTCCGGGGGCACCCGGGGTGCACACATGTTCTTCAAGAGGCACCAAAAGACAATGAGCTGCAGCACAGGTTGTTCATGAATCTCAAGGGGGGGGGGGAGCATCCGGGGGCAAGGGCATTTACTGGGAGTACTTCCTCCCTGTACCGGTAATTGTGCCTCTATTCCCTAAGCATTGGGCACTAGGCAGTGGCAGTAAGCTCTTCTCGTCTCTTAGTTCCATTTCATGTAATGTTTATGATAATGAAAATAACCGCAAAGAACAACACGAATAAATTCTCAAGTGCTAGTATCTTGTAAAAAGTCTTTAATCACTGCGCTTTGAGAGGATCTATTCAAAAACCAGAACGAACAGGCAAGTTCTGAGATGAGACTTGATAAAGTGGCAATGTCAGGCTGTGTCCTTAAGCAAAGGGTTTCACAAACTTCTGACCACAAGCAAATTGTGCATCAGCTAGTTACAAGGGCTGAAGCCTTAAGTTTCATATTCATGCTAACCTGTGATTGCAGTGCTTTCGCTGTATCAAAAAGGGATGGTAAAAAATTGCTTTCAAAAACAATTTCTTGCATTTGAATCGGTGTATGTGTCCTATGACACTTTGTTATATTTTAGTATACCCGTCACGTTTTCTTACTACACACATCTGAAGCCAAAAGATTGAAAAAGTCACACTTCCAGAGAGTGGGCCCCTTAGACCTGCCATTCTATAGAGTGGCCACGCTCTGAAATGGACAACCCTTTTGTGTCTCGTGTATATGGTTCCTTAGAAAGGTAAAACTTAACTGCACACTTTTGGAATGGCTTGCACGCTTTCAGGGTAATTTTCACTCTTTTAAGAGTGGTTTTACATTCTTTACAGTTGTTTTATAACTAAAGTATTCACTCCTTTTGAAAGTGAGTTTTTGCCGAGAGGCTCTGTCTTTTGTAGACCTAGGACATGATATCTTTTATGCTGTTTGAATAATCCCTACCTGGTGCCTGTCTGCTGGGCAGTAGCCTGGCCATAGTCAAAGATGTAATGTTTTGATTTTTATGCAGATGAAGTCATAAAACAAAGAGTAAGTCTTCATAGCATGGGGGAAAAAACAATTTTACCTGTGGCTGGGACTAGGAATCAGACCCAAGCTTAAAGTGTGTGAATGATGAGTGTTTTGTACTTGTGCTTTAGCCACACTTGCTGTCAATAATAAATCAAGCCCATATAGAGTTTAGAGAACTGATGTGAAGTGCAAATTATTTGTGTGAATGTGTGAGAAGGAAGTTATTGTGTATAGTTCAAGTTATTTTTCGGAACCTGTACACAGTTTAGGAAAGTTCATTCCACAAGTATCGGCCAATGATGTTTTAAGCGACAACTGGACAAAATGTCACAATAGAGAATTTCGACAGGAGTTGTGTAAAATTTTTCTCTCTAACTTCAATTCATTGCAGAATAAAGAACCATCGACACGGATCCTCAAGCAGTTCCGCCAGTACTGGCTCACTCTCTGGGGTAACTGTCATGTTTGTTTTTCAGTTGGTCACAGAATTTATACCATAATATATTGGAATTTGTGTTCCTTGATCTATTTTTTAACATGACAAAATTAAATATAAAGAAAAAGGGGAAAAATCAACCACGTACATAATTATAATTTTTTTTAACAGACAAACTACCGAGACATAGAGAAATGCCCCGTATGTGGCAACGCTGTCCAGCACAATCAACAGTGGTTTACTGCGACGACAAATAGAGAAAATGGAATTCTCCGTGGCAGGAAATTGTACTGCCGTGAACAATGTGCAAGATCTGATCGACAGGGCGATGAAGTCGTTCGACCAATTCGGTTCTTGGTAACTAGTTTATTTGCTATATTTGAGGATGGTTCATACGTGTAACATTAAAAATAAAAACAAAGTTTCACAATGTCTAAACCTGATGATATTGTTTACCTGATGAAACACATATTCAGCTCTCTGAAATCTACCATAAAGAAATGTACTTTTCATATTGTTATGGATTTGCTTTCTATTTTGCCATTTTACTTACAGCGTATATTATGTTGGGCACCAAACTGGTTTGTAATCATTTTCATCGTTACTCCATCAGTTACATTTTTTGCAATCAGAACAGCCTCATACGTCACTGTTGATGTTTGACTTACTACAGAGAATGACGTTCCAGCAGTGAAATTTAAAAACATTTTTTTTCTCTTTCTGTTCAATATTTTTTCTGTAAGTTTATTTCTCTTTTTTCCCACGGAATTATTTAAATTATTCCACTTAAATATGGATTCTACAAAAATTAAAAAAAACACTAATCTGTAAATTTAGGGATTTTAATTTACAGAATTTGTTCAGTGTTTTATCTTTTTTATGGAAACAGTTTTTGGTTATTTCATTAAAGTTGTGTTGTCAAAATTATCAAATACTTATTTTTTATGCTGAGTCAAAGGGACACACCATTTCTGCCTTTTCCATCCTTGGGTGGGAGAGTTTGTCCAGAATATTGTTGTAAGTGCAACATCTTGAGAATTACTTTACATATGAACTTCCAATTTTTTTTGTATTGATGTTAAGAAACCTATTAAATTGGGACCCCCCAAAAAGGCCAAGGTCGAATTTTAAATGTCGGCATGGTTGTTTAGGTATATTGCTATGGGATTCCTACTGATCGTAAGGAGCCTGTTGAATTTCAGGGTGAAAGGTCAGAAGTCAGGGTCACAGTGGCTAGAACAATAGGGGAATGTCAGGGGACTGACTTGGGAATTAATTATTTGGGAATTTCAAATTTGGCTGTGTAATCTATTGGTAAGCTCACAAGCTTTTTGTGTTAAAAGCTTGAAACTCTCATCAAGGGTATGCTAAGGGTCTAATGCTTATAAAGTTGGACGTTCTTGTTTGTGATTAAAAAAATTCAAGATATAAGTCAGGTATATGTAGGCATGGTTGTCAACTCATCAGTTCTCGTCTTTCAGATGGCACACCCCTAAAGCACAGGCAAAACAGCTTTACATTTTTCATTGAAAATAAACGTGAATTTAAAGAGCATAAAAAAATTTTAAGTTTGCAGCCAGACCTTCAGTGCTTTAGAAACAACAAAAACAATTAAGAAAAACTAAATATAACTGGCATTTACCGAAATACCGTAAAATGAAGGGCATTGTTTCTCACGTCAGCATAAACTGGTAAGTGTTTCTCATATTGCATGTAAAAATAATCTTCACAATAAACAGACATGTGCGGATGTGTTCCGTTGTATATATGTGTACTCCTTACAGTTTAAATACTGCGCCGTGTGCCTGCCGGAAGACAACATCTGGATGCCAGTAGCCGTATGCAATAAGTGTCACAACTACACATGTTGTAGGTGTCTCATGAGAATGTTAAAAGTATCCAAGGACTGGAAGTGTCCTCTCTGTAGATGCGAATTGTGCAGAGTAGTAAATCTCATGCCACTGCGGGACACGTCACAGATTCAGGTAGGTACAATTTCTTGTGAGATTTTACTTCATGTACAAATCGGTGGTCAGAAATTAAATGTCGAAACTAATTTGTTAGTTCTCTTCAGCGGTGTATCCAGTGTAATTTGTTTTTGGGGGGCAGGGCTGGTAAATTCCAAAGTGAATGCGTCTTCTGGCCAATTCAACATGATGTTAGGGGAGAAAACATATCGAAAGCCTTAGCAGTCCCCACATTCTTGCTTTTATTTTGATTTCTTAGGGGGTTTTATTTTGTTATTTTTTTCTTTTGTTAGGGTTTCGGTGCTAATATGTGGTAAATTAATATCCTGGTAACTTTCTTTCCTACTCACTTAGGAAGCCTTCTTTATTGAAAATGTCATCATGGGAGTATCCTTCCTAACCGCCCCCGCCCCCATGTGCCACTGGATCCTTCTAATGCAAGAAACAATATATGCAAGTAGACTGTTGATTCCATGGAGGGACATCCGGCCAAATTTGTTCCAAATTGACTTTGGACTTGTAGTTGCCTTTACAAAGGTCCAGTCTTGCCAGGGAATGGTCTGTTGCTTATTTTATCTGTCTGGACCTAAATTTTAAAATTTCAGGAAGAAATTATTGGAACTCGGAGTGTGCTCGCATACTGAAAAAGACTTACATGTATTTATGGGAGAATGTTATTGAGTATAGGATTTCTTCTTTTACACAGGAGCCTAATGCTATTGACAACAGCAGCAGTGGGAATGCTTGTGACTGCTTTATGTGTGATGATTCATTAGTAAATATTGCTTAAAGGTCAAATAAAAGGTCATAAGATAAATACATAAATAATATGAAGGCCACAGGGTTATGCATGAAGTAAAAAAAAAAATGATAAAGAACTGGATTCATATAGCCTCATCCCTCGTAAAGGTTATAAAAACTTGCAGGAGTATGAAAATTCCAAATTGGGGGGCCTCCAGAAATATGGTTCTGGATCTTTTTTGTGGAAATCACTGGCTAGTTGTTACAGATACAGGCCTTCTGTCATAAAATTCAGTTTGAAAAGGAAAATCTGGAGCCATGTAAATGTGGCCTACAAATGACTTCAAATGACAAATGAAGCAGATTGTGTTTGGTTTATGTGAGTTGCAGGTGCAAAGTTCTGTCATAGCAACTATCTTTGTCTCTTATAAAGGACCTAGCAACCCACCTGATGTGGCTAGCCTTCAGATGGGTAGAGCGAACCAGGATGATGACATTGTTCATCATGCAGAAAACCCTGGCAACACCGATCTCGCCAATCCTGATGATGATGGATTTGAAGATGACGAAGGAAATGAGGATAACTAAAACTTTACTAAGGTGCAGTTTGAGCTCAAGTTTCTTCTGTGGTTGTCCGTTTATCTTTCTCTACTGAGTGAACTATGAAGAAATGTCTTACTTTATTTACAAACAGCTTGTAAATGAAGCTTGGAAACGTATGTATGTCAACATAGATATTAAAACAGAATTTAAGGGCAACGCTTGTGTATTTCGCCATTTTATCATTATTTATCATTTGAGCGCAGTGAGAATATTGCTGGGGATGATTTCAATCATAATTAAGGTTTAAATGAATACATGGCTGGGGTAAGAGCGTGGTACAGTATGTTTGCTGACTTATATTACTCAGACTTAAGAAGGTGAGTGTGAGTGTTAATAAATGTATAAAGGTAAATACTACAGTAAAAAGATGTCATGCTGACTTATATTACTCAGACTTAAGAAGGTGAGTGTGAGTGTTAATAAATGTATAAAGGTAAATATTACAGTAAAAAGATGTCATGCTGACTTATATTACTCAGACTTAAGAAGGCGAGTGTGAGTGTTAATAAAAGTAAATATTCTTGCAACTTTGTCCTCTTCTGTAGTAGATGAAAACTCTTTTGCATTCCTATTTAGTTAAATGGACAAATGGTGTTAGGAAGGGAAGACAAAGTTTAGTGCATAGGTTTTTCTGTCAAATGTGAGAACCCAGAATTTACTCACTGAAAATGTTTCTAAAAAAGGACTGATGCTTGCTTATTGCTACACATGAGAAAATCAGTGAATAAGCAAAGAAATGTAATTTTGGTCGAATGAAATCTACAGAAATACAGGACTTTTTGTGTACAACCCAACGTAAGATTTAGGCTTTCTTCCCAGCTGGAAAGACATCAGTTTTGCTCATGAACATAGAACCACGCATTAGCATAAACCCATTGAAATAGTGAAACGAAAGTTGAAAATAAGGTCAACTGAGACAGAAGAATGCATTTTGAAGGTTTGTACTGAAAAAAATTGACTGCAGCTACCCTTTAAGGTTTTACTTCTATAGTGCACAGATTGTGCATGTACTCAGGTTAACATAGATACTGATTATTGTTCTCAGTTTTGCCTCGTACGATATTAATCGCCTGTAGATATGCATAATTCTATTCTGCTTCCCCCCCATCATGACAAAATACAGCGTACATTTGAGTAACCGTTTGTTTTTCACCAACTTCTAAAACGCTAAGGAAAGTCTCCTCATTTTGTAACAAGTGATAGTTACCTATGATCTCTCAAAGGAAACATTTTGAAAGCTTTGTGCTTCATGACCCTAAGTTTACAATTGACATATTTTGCACAAATACACATTCCAGAGTGAAAATTAGTAAAACCCTAATGGCCCTGAATCCTCCAATTTTAATGATTTAAACATGACCCTTGGGAGTTAAAGTTAAAAAGAATACTGTAAATATATTTCATAATTATTGAACTGAATTGGATGGGCCCTACATGTACATTATATATGCTTCATCTTTCCCTTTGCGTAGCAATAAATTGTAGTGCTGGTACTTAGGAAACGTGGGTTTCTCAATGTTTCTTTCATTTACATGGCCTCAATTCCAGGTTCTGTCAACATTTCCCTCAAATTAAACTGCATAGCTGTACTAGAAAACTGTTGGAAATATTACCAGGTCCATGTTAGACTTGTATGAAAGTGAGTCAACATTCCAAAACTGGGCGGAAGGCTTGTTAGCCTGGGAAAGGACACCAGTGTACACACCTTAACAATGTAAATTTCACAACTTTCCTTGATTCTAAATACCAAAGGCTTCTGAAAACACAATCGGCCTTGTAGATCATTTTAAAGTTAATAACACTATAAGGGAGGATAGTCAAATCATTAAAATTAACTACTTCAGACTGATTTTGGAATTGAGGGTCACATAATGTACATACGCTAGTTTGGGTGGGGCCTTAAAAATTTTGGAATTTTCCCACTAACTTTTGTAGCCCTTTGAAGGGATGAGGCTACATCCAGGCACTTTTTTATGCTTTTGCAAGGGATTTAAAATGAAATCAAATGAAACAGACTCCAAAAATTTGGCTCCGGATCCACTCTTGCTCAAGTCCCAACCTCATACCAATCCTATCCCAAACTCACCCAAGGCTATTCTTTCATGTTAACTCCACCCTGACCGTAATCCCAAACCCAGCCTTAACCTAGTGCAGCAACACACAAAGTACCCAGGTAATTATAGACTGATAGAACCTGGATCGTCCAACTTTATTCAGAAACAAAATGCAGCTGACTACACGCAAGCCACTTGGGCTGATCTACCAGAGGAAAGTAGGACTATTTCAAGACTGACAAAATCCTACTGTTACACATATCTTGCAAGAATCTTTCTACAAAATAAACATCTTTGAATAATCTGATTTATGATACAATATTTATAGGATACTTATTTTACAGTTCAGCTTTGTGAAATGTCCAAGTATGCAGTACAGCACAGGAGCTCAAAGAAAAAGCCCACGGAGCCTTGTGATTAAAACTACACAAATACTTCCAGAACCATTTTTCTTTCATACTAACCATCCAAAATCCATCAAAATCCATTCCCCTTTCGGCAGATTTTGATGAGGTTCAGAAAGCCTGAGGTGACAACATGTAAAGTATGAAGGACTTTGTCCAGGGGCCTTACGTACTGCTGGGGCATTCAGTGCATGTTGCCATGGCAACATTACTGATGAGGTCATGTTAGCCATGTGTGTTACATGTACAATGTAGGTACATCAACAAAGTCCACCACCTCAGTGGTGGACTTTGAAGCAAGCAAGGTGGATTGCCCAGGGGATTTGGATGGATTTGGTCCAGTGCCTTCTAAAAGACACTAGAAAGTTGGGATTAACTGTTTAAAAATGCACTTTTGAGATTTACGGAAACGGCATAATCATCTACAGTAAGCAAGTACTTTCACAGTTTTGAATTATGACCAATTCTCTTACACTTGCATGAGAATAAAACTTATCTGAGTCCAGAATCTTAGCGCATGTAATCAGAAACACCCCTTTTGGTTATAACGGGAACACCAAGTGTACACAAACCAACAGGACCACAAACTTTTGGATTTTTGTAGGATTAAAAAATTTCAGATAAGATTTACATTTATTTACACAGAGGTGGATGAAAAATTCCAAACATAGGACTGATTAAAAATATCATTTGGGTGGACTTTACAGAAAATGTCACCAGACCAGAGATCTTTTAACCTCTTCCAATCATTTCCTAATATATTCAGTAGCAAAATAAATTTGTATAGTGTACTTCATATAGGAACACTTGTCAGTTTACTTAAATCATTACGTGCTTCAAACCCACTTTTGGATACATGTAAAGTTGTGATCATTAAATACAACGACGGATGTCTGGATCTTCCTGTAACAGACCTTAATTTCACAGAAATGTTTTTTTATATGCACTTCAAGTAAAAAAGGAAATTAACTCATACAGTCTGCATAACTTTCATTAAAAAATAACGTACATATACACCATAACATAGTTGCTCATATCATAAGGACTGTAAAAAATGTTTGCTTAAAAATGCTATTCAAATTTCCAGTACTTGATAATCATTTATTTCGATGAAACATTTTTTCATACTTTTTACCAAAGATAAATTCACAGAAAGGGACATTTGTACACCGTAAACTGGCAACGAAACCAACTTTCACATGTCATTCATTATTCATTAATGTCAACACATTTCAAGGAAATTTTCAATCAGATTTCAGGAATGGCTAACAGCAATTTCTGCAAATCTCTGAGCACCATCAAGTTAACAAAATAAATAAGAATGTAAAAATTTCCCATATAGCTCTTGTTCAAGTGAGCCAAAAGATCACATGAAGCTTTAAAAAACTGCATAACGAAGTATTTTAGACAGAATGCTGTTCAGTGAAAAAAGATTTCTAATGAGGTATTTTGAAACAGATAAGAGTACTTCACAAGTAGACTTTTTTAAAAATATAAAAAAATAGCAAACCAATGATAACATAACACTACCCAGGTATGTTGACCAAATTCATTTGCAATCAAAGAAAGAAGAGAAGCAGGACATGGCAGATAAAGCTAAAAGAAAAATCCACATCCTCCTTGGATCTTACTTTCATTTCTGAGTGATACAGTTGATAAGTTATGTCATTGATCTACAGTATCTGGTGGGACTGCTGTTGTATGAACAACCTACCATAAGCTAACCCTTCAGTATTGGCAGCCATATTGAGTAACTGGTGGAATTGTAAAAGCCAATGTACCATTAGCTAATGCTTTAGAAGGGTGGCCACTTCTGAGTAACAGTTGTATTTATAAAAGCCAATCTACCACCAGCCAACCCTTCAGTATAAGGGCAGCCATTTTGAGTAACAGGTGGAATTTACAACAACAAAGACATAACGCAGACACTCATCAAGAATCCACAGCTTACCCCCAGCTGCTTATTTAGTTTCCAGAGAATTAGGTATTTCTAAGAACTAGATACAATTCTCAGAGCAACTGTGGACATTTGCTACGTAACGCCATCCAGTCTAGGCCTATAGCTCTGTTGTCATAAGGGGAACACCAATCTCTGCGTAGTCATGGTTGTAACTACCATACGGTGTGTAGGAGATCTGCTCATAGGCCTGTCTGCCTTCCTCACCTTTGCGACAAAAAGAGAAAACTCATCAAGAGGTTGATTCCAACCTGGAGCAGTTCACTTCTCTTTTAATGTTAGAATGTCTTCACTGCAATTAATTACGGTGTTTTGTTAAAATCATCATAGCAGCCAAGAAAGCTGTACTGCGCATGATTTTCACAAGATACATTATGAAACAGGAAAAACATGAACACTATCACAGGACCAAAACAATACTTTCAGTCTGAATTCAGGTCATCAATTATTCAAATGAACTGTGACAAAAACATGTCCTTGTCGTTGTTCACCTTGCTACTTGTGACTAGTCTTGTACTTTTCTTGACTTTAACACCTGCGCAGCAGTGTTTTGTCAACTCATAAATGTCATCTTTGTTACCAACGAGGCACAAAATATCTTCCTTCTCAAAGGACTGTAACTATTTCTAAGGCCGCATTTGAATCACTTGGCTACTGCTTGAAAGTACCCACAACTAGGAACAGACTGAGATCACTGCTACATATTACAAATAATGTCTAGCTCCAGCGAAGCCTTTTAGACATCGTCTGGCTTACCAAATGCCATAAGTGCTTCCTTAGCGGTGGACTTGACATCATCCATGTCACATCGTAGTAAGTACAGAAGCTGTTCCAGGGCCTCAGTTGCCTAAGCAAAAATAACATCAACAAGTAGAAACTCTTGATTGGCATTCTAGCCTTGATTCAGAGTTTAATATGGAACTAATCCAAGAAAACATTAAACCTTTATTGCAACGGAAACTTCAGACTTTTGATTGTAAACCTTAAGTGTTAGGAGAACATAAATTGTTTGCAGTTTGATGAAAAGCTTGCTAAATGATCCGCCTCCCTAAGCTTTCTCCATAGAATGGGAAAAAAATCGGTTGACTTGGTCTCACCTTAAGAGCAGCAATTGCAGCACATCCAGCCTGACGTAACGACAAATCTCTCTCCTCTAAACATTCCAAGTAGACATTAACAGCCTGTTGAACAAAACAAAAACAGCACACAGATGAACCATACCTGTCTTAGAGTTATCAAAATCAACAAGTCGGCCATCTTGAACTGAAAGTGAGGCTATCACCTCATTCTCACATAAAAACAAATAGTTTAGCAGCTAATAAAAGATTTCCATCCTTGTGCTCCGATGGGTAAGTTGAAATTAAAGATGTAAAGCCACGTCACTTCGTTTGCCCTACTAAAAATATTTTTCAATGTCAGGCGTGCCTTCTTGGCAAAAACGTCAGGTACCTTTCCATGTCAGAGTGTTTAATAAATGAAGTGAATTCAGGGATCATGATCCAAACCATTCATCTTGTGATTAACACCCATTCCTCCAAGAATACTGAAAGGTTAAGATTGAAAACTCTAGACTTTGCCATCTTCAGAAATTTGTGAAACGGCAAAATGGCTGAAGAGCAGTATTCCAAAAAACATTAAGCAAAGTCTCAACATCAACCCAACACCAACCCGTCTTTATAAACTGACATCAAGACACACTCACTTTTTTTCTCATCCTCTCTTCCCCTCCGATGGACTCCAGATAAACCCTGACCCCCGTTTGTATAGTGGCACGGTCCTCAAGCAGCAACAATGCCAGAGCACGCAAGTTGCCTGTTGATAGTAACGATCCTTTGGGAAGTTTCTTCAAGACCTTTAGGAGGTCAGGATTGCTTGCTTCCAAGCTTGCGGTCAACTCAACTGTTGAAAGATAAATACGAATGTACTGAATAGAAATACTCATCTCTTGATTTTTAACTCTGTATCTATAACATGTCAAATTACAGCTCTCCTTAGCTTTCCAAAGCAGAACCAAGAGTTCCAAGAAGGCCTAGCATAGCAGGACTTCCTACTACAAATTTAATCTTCCATAGCTATTGCAGATCATGTTTAAAGTCTCTTCCCCAGCTGTGCAGGATAGGTGCAAAGTTCTAGAGGTTGTTTCTTTCCAGCAGAAGTCCAGCAAAACTAAGGCTTGACAAGATAGATTCATAGAATTTCAGGATTGATTTTAAGGCTTTCATGATGGGCTCCTAGAAATTTCAGAACAGGTTCCATGAGTTTCTGGGAAAGATTCCTGGAATACTTAAGGATATCCGATATACTCCTGGATTTTCTACGACAGATTCTTAGAGTTTGCAGTTGACACTTGGAGATCAAGAACACAAGATACTAGTACAGGCAACGATGCTGTTCTGCTTACAATCTTTGGTGAGGTAGTTGATGAACTTCTCTGGGTTCTTACGATCATCGGTGGCAAAGAAACCAATGTACTGGAACAGAGTGATGATCGTCTTGGGGTCGTAAAGGTCGACTGGTCTCTCAATGATTCTATTGCACAGACTTTGGAAAACTGTAACATAAACAGAAATAACTATGCTTCACATCAATACATGTAGAATGTAAAAGTGGAGAATTTACAGAGATTTCAATCAATATCTATGAAACACCTGTTGCTGATGTGGTTATCGGATCTTCAGAGAAGTAGTCAGGACAGGAAAACATCTTCCTTCAGAAATTATCCTTATGCAGAAATTCCTGTATGCACTGTAACAAGTGGTCATCAAATACTCCAAGGAATGCCACGTTAATTGTCTGATAAGCAATCTCCCTCATTATTGTTCCAGCTGAAGTCTTGAAAAGCTTGTCAGGTTTGGCTGCTCCTTTTTGCTTCATGCTTACAAATATTACTATCAAAGAGCGAGAACGTAATGTTTACAACCGTCAGTGATGTCTTCTAGGCGTTGTGATCAAGGATTCATCGATGGTTCCCTGACAACTCCAGATAGAATTATCAATATGACTTACCGTCATCGGCGATGTCTGGATGGCTGGTTCTGAGTTTGGCACCGAACTTTACATCAAGTTGAAGCAGGAATGACTCGGCATTAACATAGAGGGCTTCCTTCTCAGCACAGTGCTGCCAGAACTCCAAAAGAAGGGGGTTCAACTTCAACTCTGGAAACACTGTTTAATAACAAAATCAAATATCATGTAAACTTAAAAAAGAGTAGGATTTGAACCCAAGACCCATGAGCACCAATTCCAGAGCTCTAGCAAATAGGTAAAAAATCTATAAATTGAAATCTTTCAGGACTTGGCAAAAAACATTTTCATGATAGGTGATATCCCCTCAGTGAGCACCATCACAAAGAACATTATACCGCCCTCAAGCGATCATGCATAAGATCTGCTCCTACATACCATCATCTGCCCTTGTAATTGGAGTACTGGAGACAGACAAGACCACTAACTGCTCAATAATGACAGCTTGCTTCTTCAGTTTCTGCAAGGCAATGGTCTCCTTCAGCTTCAAGGGACCAAACGCTCCAAGATGCTACAAGGAAAAAAGGTGATATGCTATTAGTTCCCAGCACAATTATACACAAATGTTCCATTTTACAGCTTAAACTATTCCATTTGAGTGATTACCTATACATCATATAACAAAGAGTCTTCTTTGAAAAGACAACTTTCACAGTTGTGCTGTGAACTTAGCAAGTGGTTCAATATCTATTCTTCATTAAACAGGTGTGCTACAATGCCAAATATTCAACAGGAAATTTTGAAAGGAACTCAGTGTTCCTTAAAATTAAAATTCTAACTCTAGAACCACCTGCCAATGAAGCATAACGACAGTAGAGTCCTTGTTCAAGAAAGATTTGATTTTGTGGAAACATTTTTCCCATAATTCCTTTCTTTTTGACAGCACAATCCAATGGGAATCTTTCTGATTTTAAACTTACACTCAACAAGTACTCGATGTACATCAAGTGTTGCACCAGCACCATATCAATGGAGTCACTGTTGGTTGTTAGTTTGGGGGAATTCTCCGAACCCTCTTCCCAACACCTGCTGTGGGACTCCCCTGGCGAGTCCACCAACCGATGCTCACGCTGCTCATTCATCTCAATGAGTCGGCTCTCGCGTTTCTCACCCAAGTTAATGATCCGCGAACTGCGGTTGGCTCGCGTCATTGGAAGGGTCTGAGGCAGTGGCACAGGGGCGGAGCTTGGGGAGGAGTAAGAGGACAAGGAGGGGTAGGAACCTCTTCTTGGGAGAGTTTCGTCAAGACTCACACAGTCGCTTAGTCTATCAGAAGACTGAGACTTGCAAAACTCATCTGATGTGAAACTGGATCTATTTCTGTAATGGAAAGAATCAAAATCTTTGCCTGTGCATATTGGTACATGTACAAGTGTTTTCAATACCAAACTCAACACCTTAGGAATGCATTTTCAATTAAAAACAATCAAAAACTGAAAACTGAAGCATGTTCATAAAGTTTCACCTGACATTTCGATTTGAAAATTAGAAATATATTATTCCACTCATTTAAAAAGAATTTTTAACCCTAACAGTCCCAAATCCACAATCCAAAATTTCAATATGATTTGACATCCAGCATATGGAAGGGTTAAGGTTAAGCAAGAAGGTTCAATCAAAGTAGAAGGCTTCCGATTTATCCACTCCAAGCACGAACAAAGGTACGCTCTCACTTCATGCGCATTTGATGCAAAGAGCCAAGTAAGCGTAACAAACTTTGTCTAGAGAAGGTGTACTTTAGAGCAGGGCGGATAGGGCTGGACAGTTTGATCATAGTTCCCAAAGGTAAAAAAATGCCATCTTCATGTGACATGACTTACTCATCCATGCTGCTACTTCCACTGTCAATTGGTACATCTTCATCATCATCGACTTCATTTAAGAAATCAAAGCTTTCCAAGGCAGTCTTCACTTGCAGACTCATTGTGGAATCTCTCTTTTTACGCTCCCGGATTTTCTACAAAATTGTCAAAAAACCATTTGTAAGACACTGAAAAGTTTCATGCCAGCTACAAAACCAAGTTGATTGTACATCTTACAAAACTGTTCCTACAATATCCAACTCTTTGTCCTTCCGGGGGCATGAGGCTTCATGTACAGTAACAGTGACTCTACATTCCTGAATACTGAAAAATCCTGGAGGATTTTGGAGGACTAATATGTGAGTCACACACCTTGAGAAGGTCATTCAGATGTCCAACTTGCTTCTCTAGGAGCTCCAGTTCAGTGTATTGACCTTTCAGGATTTCCAGTAGCCTGGTAACATTGTGTAAGGCTTCTTCCAAAGTCAACGTCAGCGATGTGTTCAGATCTAACGTCTTGGGCAAGAATTGCTTGGGTGATTTAGGTGGCTCTTTGACGTTGCTGAAAGATTTCTGAATTCAAAAACAAAAAATACCAACTCACACTGACAGTTAACACCTTTGAAGAGAATTATTTAATAGAACAAGAAACTTCTGTATATTTCACAGCTTAACTCATCGTGTCTCAGGCAAAACTAATGGCATTTATCTTACCGAAGTACTGATGATAGATTCTGTGAAGGCCCTCTCTCTCCGACTGTAGGAATTCTTTGGACTTTTGTAGGTCTCCTCATTGATGTGGAATGGACTGAAGACAAGAATACACAAAAAATATTGACTGGGTAAGTTCCCCAAGCAAACACAAAACTAAATCTACTATCCTTACAGAGATTTGGAACAAAAAACTTAGTATGCAACTCCAATTAGTTCTAATTTTTCAATATACATGTACGGTACCTGCTGACTAATTGTCAAATGTACACTCAAAGTACATGAGTGGGTAATATAAATACACTGGCCTGCTAACATACCACAACATATATTAACCTGTATAATATGCATTTATTGTACAGTCAATATATACATGTAAATATACTGACCAGCCATATACTGACCAGCCATACAAGTATACTGACCAGCCATATACTGACCAGCCATACATGTGTACTGACCAGCCATATACTGACCAGCCATACATCTATAATGACCAGCCATATATTGACCAGCCATATACTGACCAGCCATACACTGACCAGAAACTGACACAAAACTGGTGAAAGCACACATGCTAGTAATAACTAGAGTGTAAATGGATCCAAACCAACACATTCACTGAAGACAAGAATATGCAAAAATATGTTGACTGGTCATGTCTCTGATGCAAACACAAGAGCAAAATTACAAATATTTTGAAACAAAGTTGTTATATGATGCAGTTCCAACCATGTTTCTCAATGTACATGTATGCTACCTGCTTACTAATTACCAGTAAAAGTCCTGGCATTAAGATGCTCAAATGCTCACCAGAGCCTTAATCCCAGTATTTGCGTACCATTTTGAACAAAAGAATTGTCCTGTGGACTGCAACCATGCAAAGCCTCTATTCATGGACCTGTTGGACTCTATGAACCTACCTCCATGTAACAACCAGATTAAGTTTAATGGTCCCGTTCTCGTTAACATCTATTGTCAGTGTCTGAGGGTTGGCTTGGTAGAAATCTGACGTGTCAAACTCTAAGCTACCAATCACCATGTTGGATCTTGCGATGCCCCGCATTTCAGTGACCTAAAAACAGAAACAAAACTTGTTGATATGAACACCAATCCATTTCATATTCATGAGCAATGTACTTTGGTTTTCATTGGTATTTATTTCTATCAGCAGTTAAAAAAGGAAACAGTTTCTGTCCACTCAAGACAACAATTGGGCAAAAAATGCTACAGTACAACATAAAACACTCTTCAGTTTCACTACATTGATTTCCATGTAGAGGCTGTGCATGCAGCCATTATCCCAGCAAGTGCTTTTGTTCCACAGGGATATACACGAGTAGACCTTTTGTGCTATCCCTCCGTAACAAAATCAGTTACTGGAAAGTTGGGGCTGCCATGCACAATCTCTAGAACAATTTCATAGAGCTGCTTAAGCACAAAGCATGAAAAAACCTTCCTTGATAAATCAGATTACTAGCCAAAACTCAATGTGATGTATATTGGTTTGGAATGGTATTCACCTGTCTTTTGGTTAGCATGACAATGACACCGATTTGGAGCTGGTAACCTTTATTTATTAAGCAAGGTTTTTTTCGCAATTAAGCAAATTCCGTGCTGAAGCAGCTCTATGAAAATTGGCCCCTGCGAGGCTTTGAAATAATCAAATGAGGTAACAATTCAAATTGGAAGAACGTTGCCATTACATGTATGTACAGGTGGCAATAAGTATGATTCCATTTTCAATATTTTGTGTCATTTTCTGTACCTTAATTGTCAAGAAGTCAGCCAACATCGGGTACATAACAATCTCCTCCACATCCCAGCTCTGACTCAAATCCTTCTCCACTTTACATCTTAATTTCCACTTCTGTAACCCGTATTTGAAGACAACCTCATAGATGTCCCCTCGACATACCCTGGCGAACCCTGCGATACCTGGAGGGGGAGACATGCAGGAAGTATCTCCCTTGTGTGAATGGGAAATTAAAGAAAGCGATACCTGACAGTGCTTCCCGAGAATTAGTTAATTTAAGTTAGTTAAGGAACAATGTACAAGGATCAGAAATCAGAGAAAAAGTTTGATAATACGGACTTCTGACGCCGAGGTGAGCAAAGAGTCAGACTTATACTTAGATATGAACCCCGCTCAATGTTGCCATTTCAAGAGCCAACAGCAAAATGCACAGAATCTTCTGAATAATTCCTAATGTCTACCACACGTGTACATGTAAGTCAGGTCAAAAGTAATTACGCAGTGCCGACTATTGAAAGAAATGGCTTCCATTACAGACTCATTTTCATGCAAGCCTATCGTGTGATCTGATTTGATAGTGGTTAACTTCTGATTGACTAGTCACTGACCTGTGACCTGTGAAATAAGGCTCAATTATCTCAGGGATAACACTTGGATGATACAGACTACAGACACAGCGTCACTGTCTTGAAAACAAGTCTATTAAGCACCTGTCATTTCATACTCACCATCTATTCTAACAACAAATGCACCTAGATTAGCCTCCAATTCAGCCTCCATTTGACAAAGACTCTGAAAAAGAAACCCCAAATATCAGCTGGCTGTTAATCCATACAGTACTTGACAAAATGTACATGCAGATCTGTCCATCAAGATTTCCTCTGTTTAAATCGTCAGAAAGATATCAGAATGACATTCCAAACACACTGCAGCTTTCTTCTTGCACAATTCCAAAAGGCAATCCATAAGGTCAACTACATGTAAATCAAGTTCAACAAGCAAAAAACAAGTCAATTAAACCAGGAGAAATGAGAATTCTTTGGTAATAAATTTGAGATTTCTCTCCTGCCTTCTGAAATCACATCGCCACAAGTACTAGCTCAACTCAACAGGTATGGTACCAAACTCCACAGGACATTTTTATTTCCTCTTTCTCCGTAAATGTTGTTATAAAAAGCACAGTCAACCTGGGGAACACACAAAATCCCAGAGGTCCCATAGAAAAAAAAACAGTATAGCTAAACCACAATGACGATAGAACTACCATGCTCCATGAATTGAAGTGTATTGACACACATGATGTGATTTCCGATCCAGTGAATTTAATCTAATCTGATTATATGGTCACTTGAGAATCACTCAGATTTGTGAGATGCAATCACATGTACACATATGTACATGGGAGTTGGTAAAGGCCAATGAACTACAACAGGGTTCAGAGCACAAGCAAAAGTTACACGTACAGTCAAACCTCACAGTTAATACGAGATTCTGATTATAATAAGGATATTTTCAGGTCCCAATCTTTTGCTTTTCATTGGTTTCATTTTGGATAACACAAAGTTTTTGTTAGAACATGGTATTTTGCCAAGTCTGGTATTAACAAGATTCAACTATATTCTTGCACAAACACTGCACAGAGAAAGAAAAAAACTACATGAGGTGCTGAACTTGACTATGTGTTTTCAAGAACGAAGTTGTTCCAGAATCCTAAGAACAATGCAAATAATAAAATTGCCTCCATGGAATCATTTCTCTCCACTGAGTATAAAATGTGAAATCCTTCCAAACCACTGCACAGAATAACCTTATCTAGCCCAACACAGATGGTTTCCATATCTCTGTCTCCATAGGAGTCTGGGTATAGGATTAATTGGTTCCTTATGTAGGGGATACAATTGGTGAGGATAGATTTCTATAGGGGTTATCCAAGGACAGCCAAGCTACCTACTTCCTGTGGGTTGGGTGCTGTGGCTTGGTGTTAAGACCTACACAAGGTCATCAAAATACTTAACATCCAAATACACACAAGCAAAAGGAGTACAGGCATGGGTTAGGCCCACTCAGTAATTATCCCAAAATAACAGTTAAACAATAAATGCTTATTCCAAAATAAATATGAAGGAAATGCCAAAGAAAACAGAAATTATTTGAGAAAACGAGGAAACCCAAACAGAGACAAATCAGACAGCTGTGTTTTGAGGAGACGCTTGAATGTTGAACGTCAGTAAGAAATTAAAAATTCATTGTCAATATTTTGTAAACATAAAAGGAGATTTTGTATAGATTCTTTCAATGCAAGTCCTAAAGAATTCTTAATTTACATTTAAAAGTTAATTTAAGGTGTCATTATCTGCTACAAAGATGCGAAAGCATCTTACGTGGAATGATCACTTGGTAATTTGTAACAGGCCCCCCAGGCTTGTATGACTTGTTACTCAGATTTGGACTTGAGAGATGTGACTCGGACTGGGACTCAGACCCAATGTTTCGTGACCTGAATACCTGACAGGCACTCAGCACATGTGCATGTACATGTAAATTCAAGAAATGACAAACTTTGTCCCTATTTCAAATTATTTTCCTCAGTTGGGACGCTCTGGACGTTTGACAATGATGGACACATCTCAGGATGAGAAAGAGAAATTTCAAGACAGAACTCAGATCTCGTTCTCACCTGTGTGCAATCTCTGACACCAGCTTTAGCTTCGTTGCTTGGCTCTTTAGCGTGAGGGAGATTGGTGTCAGCATAAGCCTTGACCACATTCACCGCACCTGATGTAGCAAGAGACAAAAAGGGTCATAAAAAGGTTACAACTCTATATGCACCTGTGACTTAAAAGATGGAGTGATGTTCCTTGCAAACAACAGTTGTAAGAGAATTTTAATATCTGGTACTAATGTAAGGAAACTATTGATCTATTACGGTTCCGAACAGTCGCAAAAATAAGACAATTGGAACTTTTAAAACAGATTTGAAATGAATTTGTTAGGAAGCAGCTGTTTGCATTTCTACTCAAGACATGTCTTCTCCTATTTCAAATAAATCAAAATGGCAGGATTGTCGGAGTAAGTCCATCAAAAATGCCCATGTTGTCTAACCTTCTCTAACTTTCAATTCCTTGTCGTACTGTTCATGCACTTCTTCAACTTTGGCAAGGTGAAACTGTAATTTTCTGGAGAGAGAAAAGAGACTGAGAGAATGAAGAAACATCTCATCACGGCACAAGTGCATTTTTGATATCATTTTGAACACCAACTTTTACAATAAACATAAACTTTGGAGATTGCTAAGCCTGTTTGCTGAGATACCGATGCATACCATAAACTGGCCCTTGTCATTTTCAAAATCACTGAAAACTTTTGAAAAGAGAGTCCCACATATTTCTAAGCAATTTCTAAAAACCAGACATTTCACATCATACAAATGACATCTCGGATTATGAGATATCACCCACAATAGTACAGGAACCTCATGGTCTGGCATCTATATCCTGGGGGACACCTCAACTCCTTATAAGGACCCGCAACCAAACCTCCATCAACAACCTTATAACCTGACCCTGTGACCTTTGGTTTGACCCTAGACAATCCTTGAATGGGTCTGTGGTGACATGAGGTGTCCCAAGAGCACTATAACTTCAAATTTTTAACACAGGCTATGCAGTAACCCATTTCATCATGTGGTGAATGAAATTCCCAGGTGGTTTGGGTATTTTTGGATGATTTTTCCTTACAGAAGAAAACAAGGAAGTATCTGCATCTTATTCCTTTTTTTAAAGCATGGATCAAAATCATCATGCATGCTGATTGCCTTAACTCCATAGCACAAAATCTGTAAAAACACACAGTGACACATGCATTCTTTTTTAGTCCGTGTGGCTCTGAGATTATTTAACCGGGTTTGTCCAAGACCTCAGACAAAATTTCTGAGAAGCTCCAAACCACAAAAATCAATTATCTTACTTCCTTTCCCCACAAACATCCATTTCCAATTCCAATTTCCATGTATTCCGAACCTCAATACGTGCAATTTACATTTCTGAAATCAAGCAACTCACAAGTCTGAAGACAATTTTTCTTTACTTCAAAAACTGCAACAGTCACTGTACTTATCAAGATTAAGTTTAAAAATCAAATATGGCAGAACTGGACATACAAGAATGCATGTACCATCTGAAATAGCCACTATAAATAAATGAAAATTATGGAAAATGGAAGATTTGCACACAGCATTAAAACAAAGTAGCCTCCTATGTACATGAACATTTATTTAGTTTCAGAATTTAAAACCCTCCTCATTCAGATGTCTGAAAAAGACAGATTTCAAAACCACTTTTTCATCAGCATCCAACAGGTGCCATACAAAGCTACACCCAGAAAAAAAAAGTTTTCTGACAAAGAGTCAGTCTTTTCATGAAGCACTGAACACTGAAGACTACATAGCAAGGAAATTTTACAGACAAAGTCAACACAAGCAGGTCAATAAAATTTAATTTCATCCTCTAAAACAGATACTACAATCCTTGGGGAGCCATGCTATGTTTGTTTTCATTTCAGTTTAGATTTCATTCTCTGATGTTTTTGTTGACCATAGAAACCACATCTCAGACCCAGCTGGAGACAGGGTGGCTGACTGCAGCCCCTGATAGCAACATGCCTGTCTGGTGAAGGCAGTCACCATGAATTTAGCATACAATAGTGATGGAGACTGACCAGATTGTAACATGATCATGCAGCAAACCAAGGGGCCATTTACAATACAGTGTCTGCTTGCTATTTTGAGCTCTGAGACTGACTCAAATTCGGATTTAAATTTCTCCAGATCCACTACAAGCAAGGTTAAAACTGTTGAAGTTCCCACGGGGTACACTGACTCTAAACCCAATAGACTGGTTTTTCAGTGTTGTAGTTCACGGCTTCTTTTCTGCCAAACTTGAAGTTCAAAGGCTGTGCTTTTAGTTTCCTGTATGTACTATATGTATATCATGCTCAACTGCTTCACTTCAATGCCAACGTATTTCAAGTACATGTACATTTAAGGGGGAGTTGACAGTTTTACATGTATTTTTTGGTGTTAGGATGATCAGTTGTTAATAAGTAGTATATTTTGGAGTGATCACAAATGCTTCGTTTTCTTGTGAACAAGAAAATTGAATGAAACGTTGCTCTCCTGAAGGTTATGAAACAAATCAGCGTCAAACCAAGCAACTGCATTAACCCTAACCCTCCTCAATCCTTCACCTGTTGGAGGACTGAGGAGAGTTAGGGCTAATGATTTCTCACACAAGCTGTGATTAATAAAGTACATGTATTTCTGCTACATGTATGTCCCATTCACATTACCCTAATCAATTCCAACCAGTAGGAAGTGGCATCCATCATGCCAGAGTACTGCATGGAAAACCAAACATTCTGTGCCTCGCACGAAACACAAAATGGTGTTATTGAAAACAAAATCGTTTTTAAAAATAAAAGAAACTTTTTGAAACATTACGCTTACCTTATGTATCTCTCGGCAACTTTGATTTGCTGGGGAAGGAAACCAAACAAAACTTGAATCAATACTCACAACTGAAATGCACCTTCAGAGGCTACAGATTGAAAGAAAATTAAAACGACTTTTGCAAATGTCATTTGA